>NC_136642.1:4756941-4999441 GCF_949748355.1 Melanostigma gelatinosum | reverse complement strand
GCCGCAGCTGCATTTTTTGTTCCGGAGGTTTACGTTGGAACCACTCCCAGAAACGGGCTCTCTTTTCAAAGCCTTGCCCGGAAAGTAAATTGAGAAATAATTTTCTTCTGTGATGGCGCTTGCTGTTCTTTGGAGTAGGTGAGAGTTAATCACAGTCCCCGGAGTCTGGCTCCCCTCTCTCCCTGACTTATTATGCAGGGCCGCCTCGCCGCATCAGCACTCCAGCATCAACCCTCCGAGCCTCAAAAAGAAAGCAATCGCGGCACCATCTTTGTCTCCGATGTTATCTGTGCGACTATAAAGAAGGACCACACGGTGAGAGGAGAGAGGAGCTGTAGTTCAACAACCACGGTTGAAGCTACTTTAAATTAACTCCAGGTTGTTTCTTTTTGCTGAGAGCATCTCGTCACACAGATAAACACATTTGTACCTTGGAGCGACGGGATCCAACCGCCTTGCTGAAGGGCATCTCAGCATGGAGAGCAGAATATGTCAGTGACTTTCACTGTCACAGTTCTCCCAGCTGATGACGGCAGCTAAAGCAACAACTGCAAAGGCAATAACCCACCTCTCACCGCAACGTTTTTGATGTTAAACCTACAGTCTATCATGTCCCGAGATGGTATGGAGATGTTATCCAGTGTTTGGGAACTTGGTTCCGAAGACGGTTTGTTTTCAGCCCGATGGCGAGGGGAGGGGGCAGCTGCAGGTCAACTGGAGGCTCAACAAAAACACCAGTATATTGTCTCTCTTTAAACCTCCCTCCACCGACTCAGCAAGGCAGACATAACAAACCATAATTCTGTTTTGCACCAGCCCTGAATGTCATTTTGCAGACAACTGGGGTCAGCAGCTCCGCAGACACGGTCCAGTAATGATGACGCAAATACCTTTAAAAAAAAAGGGCATTCAGATCCTGATCGAGTGCTGTCACAGCAACAGGAAGTTCAGCATCCAACATGTTTTAAAGCACGTTAAGGACTTCTTGTTCATGTTGGCTTTGGCATGGCTTTATTTACTTTATTTTTTATTATGAAATGTGGACATCCTTGTTGCCCAGAATTATAAAAACTTTGATCCCTCTTTCAAATATCCATCATCAGGTCAACTTTTTAAGTTGTCCAATGCTTTGGTTACACCGATGCACTTTTTAAGTTCCTCCAAAGTTCATCCAAACTTTTGACTTTTTACATGGTATGAGTCGACCGTTGAGTCAAGACCAAACTATGCGGCCTGATAACGAGATGAGTCAGAGCGTGGAGTTTACTGCTCCTCCTCTGCTCTCACTGAAAGCTTTTATCATGTTCTTTTACAGGGGGAAGAAAGACACTGTTTGATGTTTGAAACTGACTGCAATGTGGGCTCTGAGTCAGATCACCAGACAAATCATCAGCTTTAAAGCGACAGCCCTAATTATTTCATGATATAAAGAGAGAGGGCCCAGAGCCACATGGTGACAGGGGAGCCCAGAGTTCTTCCCTGCGTCTCCGTTTGCTTTGTTAAGTTTGGTAAGAAACCAGATGTTTGTTTTTAACTGATCTGATTCTTCTAACCGTAACCTAGTTTGCTGAAGAGAGGAACAAGAGATGAAGACACAGTTTCTGTGTCATGTTCACCTCAATTTAGACTCAAATCTGCCTCCTTACTGTTCACTTCTGCTCATCACTCCACCCAATGTATTACATTACATTATTATTGTGTTACTGATGTGTAAGCAGTGTTCTACTGCTGTCACTGGTCAAGGTGGAGCTAATTACTACTTTATATACAGTCATGTAAGTCTAGTTCACCAACCTCTAAAAAGATGAACTGCTACAAATTTGTTTACATTTCCTTTTTTTTATAAAAACGTATATGTTTACATGAATTTGACCTCTTTGGGGCCTCAACCATCTCTGACTATTAGAGGGGACCTTTGTCTTTGGTGCACTGCTGATAACTTCTGCCAAACTAGGCATTGCTGCTTTGCACAGTATAAAATCATCTTATCATATTCTGTAAATGTAAAATCTTTATCTGAGTCACAGAACACACACGCTATGTATATCTATATGTATGACTGAGGCGTCCTTGTCTATGTCCTAAAGTATTTCTTCAAAGCGTCCTCCCTGCCACACCGACTCTGTGATGTGGGGCCCTAATCCCGTTTCCTTAGTTTCCTCAGAGTGTGAAGTGCTGCTCTTTAAAGCCGCGGATGCAAGTGAATTCTGGGAATGAGTGACAACAATGTCGGCGCTGCTAAGCTCCTTTCGCTTGCTTTGACTTTGGACTGCCATTTCCTAAATTTGAACTCCACTGAACAGCTTTTAGCTTGTCTTTCTGCAGGAGTAGACACACACACACACACACACACACACACACACACACACACACACACACACACACACACACACACACACACTCTCTCTCTAAACTCTCCTTGCAGTCATTTAGGTGACGAGTTGTGAAGATCAAGGAGCGAGCAAGCCTGCCAACGTCGTCACCGTGCAGCGCTTGAAGTGGTTGAGAGAACATTTTACTTCCCGACAATCATGCAGACGGTAAAGCACACACAGCTTCTTATTATGTCGACCTTTAGATCCTCTATCCATCTGAAGTCAGTTGTTTCAGCTGTAAATTATTTCGTGAACACCAAAGTCATAAAACAACAGTTATTTGTTATGTTCTAGCTGCACTAATAAGACCCCTAAACACTGCTTTTCTGGTGGTAACAAAGGATCTACTGAGCAATCTGTCTTGCTGTCTGCTCTTACCAGTTTCCTAAGTTATGCATAAAGCGTTGCAATCATTTTCTTGCAGGTTTTGTTTTTGTTGATATATATTTTTCAGTAGTAGAACCAAGCTACAGCTCTGCTGTTGCGAATTAGTGTAATAAACACCGAAGCCAGTTTTATTGCTCTGAAAAGGAACATTTTAAAGGGTTGGAAACAAAAAGAAACAAAAAAACAAACCTTCTCATTTATCTCCAGTGGCCTTTCAGGATCCTTTCTGTTTCATGTGCTGCGGTTTGGAGATTTGTGCTGCCCCTTGAAACGGAGGTGAATTGACCTTTTATTTGTGCTGCTCAAAATTCATTCACCCTCTCTACGTTGAGGAGGTGCACACTGAGATCTCATGCATGGATGGATACCACTGGGTGGAAGTGTAAAATACACTTTTTGGGGTAAATCGACCCTTTTAAGGGTGATGCTTTACAGACCCATTGCCTGTACATTGATTTTTGACTTCTTTGTCCCTGATTTTCCTCTTGGGGGCACCGCACCAGGATTACATGTCAAAGTCAATTTACTAGTTGTAGGGAGTACACAACCTGTTCCACAACCTGTAAAACATGTTGTCTAATGTCTTCTCTGGCTTTGAGGGAGCTTTATCAAGTCTGAGAAAACTTGAGTTCGGTTATTTTGGGCTGAAAACTTTAAAAAAAATAAAAGATGTGCATTACACGCTGTGGGCATTGAGGAATAACATCAGGATCTAAGGATCTAAGGAAAGACATGCATCACTAGAAATACAGAGATGTCATGGAGAGGGGACTGTTTGAATGTTTTCGCTGGTTTCCCAACTGACTTGGCAAAGGTTTGATTGGCAGATAGTTCTTCTCATCACCTGCCAAGCACAGTATAAAAGTACTTGCCCTTTTCCAAAAGGTTTCCAATGACTCCTCCTTCGACGGGTCTGTGTAACAAACCATCCGGCGGGTCAGGTTTCCGAGACAAGGCCGTTATCGCGTCACCTTGTGTTGTCAAAGTACACTTTTTGCCTTTGCACTCTTATAACACTGTCAGACTTGCAATGACTTGCACTCGCCCTCAAATCGACCTCAACAGAACCAGAGATATTGTCTCCTTTGCTCCACACATTCTTCTTCCTTGTCAAATTCTGGCACCTACACTTCCCACAATGCAACTTGATTGCAGTGTTATGCTAGCAGCGGGTACTGTAGCCTCTAGCCGCTTGCCTCGAGCAGAGATGAGTAGCGTTCTAACGAGGTCTGGTAAAGTCAAAGCGGTCTTTGAAGCTCATGATGTTACACTGAGTGAAATGTTCCAACCGGAGACGAGATGTTTTTTAAGGCTGCACCATCAGGTCAGATGCAGATATTCTACATCTCATAAACGGTTCCCTTATATTTCTAAACTTTTATTATGGTCTTGAGAATTTAAAATACTGCTCGCTGCACGACATACGTTTGTCATAATGGACCCAACGCTGGCAGAGTTGAAGTGGATAATGGTGCTTTAATAAACAACATATTAGGAAGGTACGAAAAGACAGGATGAGAAGCTTCTAGGAAATATCAGACCCGATAGACGTCGGTAGTGCAGGTGAAAAGCAGTTCATCTTTGAAGGATGAGCTGATTTTCACCGCAGCAGCTCATTGCGAGCAAACGTATCGGGACCAACCCTCGCTGAGGCCTGAAGGAGGCATTGCCTTGTTTGCTTGTTGCTCCTTTGAAACTCTGTGAGAGGAAAGAGTGCTTTCACAACATTAGTTTCATGGCAGCTCCTGAATCGATTTTCCCACTGGACATGAGCGATGCGGAGCTGCTCCTTTATTGGAGTTTCACAGCAGAGACCCCTGATGAGTTCTCTATTTTGAGCACTTCACCACCATCCATGTGGTTCCTTTTGATGTCATTGTCACGTTCAGGCAGCTTCTGCATCTTCGGATGTATTCAGAACATCCGTCAATAATCTGTGTTGTTTTGCTTTTCATGAAAAGAAATGTCGAACAGCTCTGAAGCACTTTTAGTCAGAAGACATGCAGCCTTACGCTGGACACTGGACGTATGTGGCGTATGTGGATGTCTGTCACTTATCATTTTATGCATTTTGCGCTTTTTCTTCGGGCTGCACTGAAATCTTAATTTCTCTCTGATTTGTTTTGAAGTCAGAATGTTTTCACATTTGTTGGCTTTTCATCATTCTACTTAAAACTATTTTTGAGACCTTGTCCGAGTAGAACTAAACTAACTAAATTAAACTAAACTCTCAATGACCTGATAAGATGAATGTATTTTATATGTATGTTTAGCCGGGTGCTGCAGATTCGTCTCAAGGCAATATAGCTCCAAGAAGTTCTTGAAGGATTACAGTATGCGATGGAAGGATATATTTACAATGATAAACTAAACTCGGGTAACTTTGCCCGTTGGGAAGCGAGACGTGGTGAATATCAAAATAAATGACACCATAAGTTACTTAGGGGCGACGGTCGCGGCACAAAGCCTTAAAGAGATAAAAACAAAGGAACCGAATCAGATGAAAGGCCTTCGACCTGCACACCCCGCTGGGAGCCGACACCGACACCGCGCTGCTGGGTTTCAGATTCAGAACCATGACTAGGACTGAGCGGGGCAGACGGTCAGACCCTGCTGCAGTAAAATGAGAGGTTTTCTAACGGAAACACCATCGCGTCTGTCCACAGGGACGGACAAAATCCACACCTCACAGTATCTGTGACTTTATACAATGTAATGTCACCTCATACAGATGTAGCTACGTATAACAGGAAAGGGGAAAGTTGACCGAGGATCAGGCGGCTTCAGAGCTTGCTCAGTTGGGCGGGACTTATGAAGGGTCACTTGTTGTCAAACCCATTGAAGAAGTAATGCACGGCACAAGAGATGAGTTCAATTACTTGTACTTCATTTTAGAAACTCTGCTTTTTTTTCCTTCTCTCATACAAATTCCCCGATTACTTCTCCGTTATAAACGGAACAATACTAAACAACTTTCTTATTCCATCAGTGATGAACAGACACGGTCCCTGAGACGATACACCACCACTTGACAACAATGTAAAGGATTGCGATCCCTCAGTGAAACGGCTTCCTCGTCCTCTCTGAGCGCCGTACATCCAACCGCCTTTCAGACTTCTGGATGAATAGAACTGTAGCGCTTTAAGGGGGAAAACAAGATGGCATATATAAAGAAGAAGAGAAAAAAACAAACACGCAATCAGTATTGTGCCGTATATTTCATTGTGATTATCCCGCCACTGAAACAATAATGAGCTGTGAGGATACTCTGCATATCAATTTTCAGGCAGTTATCACAGTGAATGGGGATGATGTGAAGCCCTGATCGCCCTTTGTGAAGGAGTGTGCTGTCAATCTGATTCGGCATGGTGCAGATTGTGTCAGGATCCAGGATTCCCCTGTCTGTTATTGTGTGCCATGTGCTCTGTGTTTGTCCTCTGCCTCCAGACACCTCCCATGGCCGCACCCTTAATCGTGCACGGCTGAGGACACTCAAGCTGATCACCTCCTGCAGCCTGACACACCAGACTCAGGGCCCCTTAATGAGTATCCTGCCACTATATAAGCTCTGGCCCTGCAGTCTGGGAGTGTCAGGTCGTACCGTCTTCTCCCGCTGAAACCCCGTGGTTCCTCTGCCCGCCTTGTGTCTGTGGATTACACTCCGCTCCTCTGCCCTCCTTGTGTCTGTGGATTACACTCCGCCGCTCTGCCCTCCTTGTGTTTTGTGGATGCGCTCCGCCGCTCTGCTCTCGTTGTGGTCTACGGATTACACTCTGTCGACTCCAGTATCGAGCCACGGGACTTCACGCCGTCAACTCACCAGCCCTCCAGTGTCGAGCCACGGGACTCACACCGTCGATCTGTCAACTCTCCAGTGTCGAGCCACGGGACATCACACTGTCGATCTGCCACTCGGGTGTCGGACCACGGGCTCCACACCTGCACCCACCTGTCTATAAATAAAACCTGTTTAACATTCACTTCTGTCTCCTGTGGTCTTGCGTTTGGGTCCTATCTGTGAACTCCCGTGACAGAACGACCTGACCATAATGGACCCAGCAACCACAGGAGCAGCTACGCTGGCCGGATATAGCACGCAGCTGGAGGCACACCAGCAGAGGCTCATGGAGATGCGTCAAGCCCTGCAATCCATGGAAGCTGAGGTCTCTGAGGGGGACCCAGCAACCACAGGAGCAGCTGCGCTGTACAGCACTACCAGGCTGCTGGAGGAGACGAGACGTTCCCTGGCGAAGATGAGACGTTTCGCTGCGGAGGTTTCTCGGGTTGGCTGGTGCGGGCAGGAACTAGCCGGGACAGTCAAGTCTCCACCAGTTCCAGTACCCGCACTATTCCCGCCTGTCCTCGCTCCGCCGGTCTGGGAATCCCCCGTGCCGGCTCCGAGTCCCTATGATGGAACACTGGGGAAGTGTCAAGGCTTCCTGTTGCTATGCCAACGGGTGTTTGACCGACAGCCCCTGACTTTCGCCTCAGACAGGTCCAAGGTGTCTTACGTGGTCTGCTTACTGCGGGGAAGGGCTTTGGACTGGGCCATGTACACGGTGAGCAGCGACCAGCCTAATACTGTGGGGTATGTGGACTTTGTGACTGCTCTGATGAGAGTTTTTGACCCTCTGGGGAACTCTGAGTGTATGGTCAAGCGCCTTCTCAGCCGGAGACTGAGCCATGCAAGGGTAGCGGAACACTCAGTGGCCCGGTCGACTCCGGCTCCCCGTAGTCAGACTGCATTGCAGCCGGCTCCTGTTCCTGTCACCTCTTCGCCGCAGCTAGCTCCGGTTCCTACCGCCTCTGCGGCACAGCTTTCGCCAGTCCCGGCCGCCGCCGTCTCCGTACCGCGGCGACCTCCAGTCCCGGCCGCCGCTGTCTCCATACCGTGGCGACCTCCAGTTCCCGCCGCTGCCGTCCCAGATCAGCAGCGACCTCCAGCTCCCGCCGCTGCCGTCCCAGAGCAGCGACCGCCAGTTCCCGCCGCTGCCGTCCCGGAGCAGCAGCGACCTCCAGTTCCCGCCGCTGTCATCCCGGAGCAGCAGCGACCTCCAGTTCCCGCCGCTGTCATCCCGGAGCAGCAGCGACCTCCAGGTCCTGCCGCTGCCGTCCCGGAGCAGCAGCGACCTCCAGTCCCAGCTGTGGTCTCGGAGCCGCAGCTATCCCCGGACCTCGCGGCCGCGGAGCCAGAGCCGCTCTCTGGTCCTGCCGCCGCAGGGCCAGCTCCAGTTCCTGCCGCCGCAGGGCCAGCTCCAGTTCCTGCCGCCGCAGGGCCAGCTCCAGTTCCTGCCGCCGCAGCTCCAGTTCCTGCCGCCGCAGGGCCAGCTCCAGTACCTGCCGCCGCAGCTCCAGTTCCTGCCGCCACAGGGCCAGCGCCAGTTCCTGCCGCCGCAGCTCCAGTTCCTGCAGCCGCAGCTCCAGTTCCTGCCGCCGCAGCTCCAGTTCCTGCCGCCGCAGCTCCAGTTCCTACCGCCGCAGCTCCAGTTCCTGCCGCCGCAGTCCCAGTTCCCGCCGCAGCGCCAGCTCCAGTTCCTGCCGCGGCCGCCTCTACGCCAGTTCCTGCCGCCGCAGCGCCAGCTCCAGTTGCGGCCGCCTCTACGCCGCAGCCCGCTCCAGTTCCTGCCGCCGCAGCGCCAGCTCCAGTTCCTGCCGCTGCCACCTCTACGCCAGTTCCTGCCGCTGCCGCCTCTACGCCGCAGCCCGCTTCAGTTCCTGCCGCCTCAGCGCCGCAGCCCGCTCCAGTTCCTGCCGCCTCAGCGCCGCAGTCCGCTCCAGTTCCTGTCGCCGCCTCCGTGCCGCAGCCTCTCCCACACCCGGCCGCCGTCCCAGAGGCGCAACGACCTCCAGTTGCCGTCTCTGAGCGGCAGCGACCTCCAGTGCCCGCTGCCGTCTCTGAGCAGCAGCGACCTCCAGTGCCCGCTGCCGTCTCTGAGCAGCAGCGACCTCCAGTGCCCGCTGCCGTCGCGGAGCAGCAGAGACCTCCAGTACCTGCCACTGCGGCACCAGCATCCTACTCTCCAGAGCCCTTCCGCCCGCCCGGCCGTCCGCCGGAGCACCCGTGTCCGGAGCCCTTCCGCCCGCCCGGCCGTCCGCCGGAGCACCCGTGTCCGGAGCCCTTCCGCCCGCCCGGCCGTCCGCCGGAGCACCAGTGTCCGGAGCCCTTCCGCCCGCCCGGCCGTCCGCCGGAGCACCCGTGGCCGGAGCCCTTCTGCCCTCCCGGCCGTCCGCCGGAGCACCCGTGTCCGGAGCCCTTCTGCCCTCCCGGCCGTCCGCCGGAGCACCGGGGGCCGACGCTCTTCGGCGGCCCCGTGGCGGGTCAGATCCTGTCACCCCTCCTCCGGACCCCCGCCGCCCACCCTAGTCGGCCTTATAGCTGTGGGGACATCCCTCCTCCGGACCCCCTCCGCCCGCCCTGTGTTGGGTCTTGTGTTACGTCTGGAATCCGTGCCTTAAGGGGGGGGTACTGTCAGGATCCAGGATTCCCCTGTCTGTTATTGTGTGCCATGTGCTCTGTGTTTGTCCTCTGCCTCCAGACACCTCCCATGGCCGCACCCTTAATCGTGCACGGCTGAGGACACTCAAGCTGATCACCTCCTGCAGCCTGACACACCAGACTCAGGGCCCCTTAATGAGTATCCTGCCACTATATAAGCTCTGGCCCTGCAGTCTGGGAGTGTCAGGTCGTACCGTCTTCTCCCGCTGAAACCCCGTGGTTCCTCTGCCCGCCTTGTGTCTGTGGATTACACTCCGCTCCTCTGCCCTCCTTGTGTCTGTGGATTACACTCCGCCGCTCTGCCCTCCTTGTGTTTTGTGGATGCGCTCCGCCGCTCTGCTCTCGTTGTGGTCTACGGATTACACTCTGTCGACTCCAGTATCGAGCCACGGGACTTCACGCCGTCAACTCACCAGCCCTCCAGTGTCGAGCCACGGGACTCACACCGTCGATCTGTCAACTCTCCAGTGTCGAGCCACGGGACATCACACTGTCGATCTGCCACTCGGGTGTCGGACCACGGGCTCCACACCTGCACCCACCTGTCTATAAATAAAACCTGTTTAACATTCACTTCTGTCTCCTGTGGTCTTGCGTTTGGGTCCTATCTGTGAACTCCCGTGACAGATTGCTCTGGTGAAGCAGTTTTTTTTGATAAAGTCCCAGTGGAAGAGTTGATTGGATCTCCTGGAACACTGGCTGTGGGTTCGGCGTCGTTCACTGTTGACATTTCTGAGGAAGCCTTGACATCCATTAAGCTGTAACAGTATTACCGTTCATCTGGGAGGAGGCAAGGCTTTACTGCTGCCACCAAGACGACTGCAGGAGCCTTTTCTTTATTTATTTTTATTGGCACATGAGGCCATCAGCGCTGGGCTGGACAATCACAGAGCCACATTTTTAGGGGACAAAAGTCTCCTTTCACACTTGGACAGCCACGGGCCACAAAAAAAAAGGTCGAAATTCAATTACAGTGATAGCATCGGCAAACACACAGAGACACACAGAACCAAACTCATCCGCACAAACGCATGCAGCTGCATGCACAAACACACACACACACACACACACGTACGGCTGAAAGGCAATGAAATGGCCGCAAACCCTTCAACTCCAGACAGAAATCAATTTCCAACTTGGAACTTGTGCTGAGGAGAGACTGTAATCAGAAAAGGGCTTGTTTGCTCCTGATAAGACAAGCGACCACGACACATGTCCCATACATTGAGATTTGACAGATTTGCCTTTGGGGTGGTTGGGGGGGGGGAGGTTGGCTGTGAAGAGGGTCTGGAAGGGCACGATATCTGAGTGACAACTGATTTCTACACAGGAGGTCCAGACTTTCTAAGAGGATTTGTGCTCCAAACAAGCTCGGGTAATGCGGCTTAAATATATTGTTGAATAAGACATTGAAACGCGCATTGAAACGAAATAGAAATTATTTCCGACAACCTTTTTAAAGAAGAGCACAAAACCCGCGACGCTTCGAGGAAAAGACAAATCTCTCCACTCACGTTAATGACGGTCCACTGCTCCACTACGATTGCATCGTATGTCTGGGTTGCCGCGTTCGGCTCAACCTCGCTCGCTTCCTGGAAGATGAAGACGCTCTCCACCGACTTCGGCAGCATATCTGCAGAGAACAAGAAGAAGGAAGAAATAAATCGAGGCGTGAAGAGGGTAGTTACTGGATGGAGCGTGTCTGTCTTGTCTCTGCGGCTCCTGTTTTCGGCCCTCCAGGCCGAAGGAAATGGAATGATATCACTCGGCCACATTCGCACACAACCCTTTATTACACAGCCAGTGGTGTGGGCCATTTGTATGAGCAATGTGCACTTATACATTATGCAGGGGGACAGTGTAAGAGAAAGGAGCAGGTATTCCCCTTCTGGGATGTTTAAAAAGAAGAGACGACATTATGCGCCGGTCAATAGACATTGACGCTTTAGGCCACGAGTGAGATTGTGTGCCGCCGACCAAATAGATTTTCTAAGCTTCTCTCCTCTTGGAAGCTAACAATCGCAGGACACCCGAGACAGAAACGGCGCTCCGGCCCCCGAGAGCCGGGACCCCTCTCCACCTAACGTCTCTTGTTATTCGTTTGATGCACGTGCACGTTACATGCAGACACACACACGCACACACACACACGGACACAATACCAGGGTCCAGTCTTCCCGGCTGGCCTGAGTGCTTTCTCATTACTCCCACACCATTTACACACTAATGCAGTTTGCTGGGGCCCAGACACCAATACGAGACACTCCACATTTCATTACTGGGCCCTAGTAGGGCGATAGAGGCTGCTGGGGAGGAAAGAAAGAGAAGGAGGGAGGGAGCAAGACAGTAGGAGAGAAGGAGGGAGGGAGCAAGACAGTAGGAGAGATGGAGCGGAGGGATGACAGGCTCTTTTATTACCCTCCCCTGCCTGAAAACCTATTTCGGACCTGCGCACGCTCAATTGAAGACATCTCTCAGTAAAATTGGTCTTCATAACCAATTAATCTACCAATTTTTGGGAGATGGATTTACTGCCACACTGAAAGTTGATCTGGTTTCCATTTTTCAAGCTCACAAACACTTTTCAAAGACGAACATATCATTGCATTTGATCGGTGTCTGTGAGCAGAGATGAGCTCAGACTGCTGACTCAGCTGTCCAACAGACGGCTGGGGAGAGAGGCCGAGGTGATTCTTTCTGTGCCCTTAATTAAATGCCCTCAGTGTTACAGTTACAGTTACTCCTCTTAGAATACACAGCCCTCCATCTGAGTATGAGAAGCAGAGATGATAATAGTGACGGTAGTAATAATAATTGGTTATATATAAAGACGGGTGAATGCAGGTTTATCCAGACGGACAGGGGGAGAAAAATGAAGTGTTTTTGAACGTTAAAGCATGTGAACGTATTCTATGAGACATATGAAAGGACTGCAATCGAATAAAGCGTTCCCAACATTCGCATTTGCAAGTCCACGAGCTTTCACACATCGCCGTCTGTGCGTTCAAGTCCAGCTGCCCGCCGCCGAGCCGCAAAGTGACCCCCCCCCCCGCCCAAGGTCACGTCTGCCGACATGATTTAAACATGTGTGCCAGGCGCTGCCTCACAGAGCTGGAGACAGGCGGCTGACAGCTGATCTATATTTCAAACAGGATAAGCGGAACATCAAGAGAGAGGGAAAAGAAAAAGAGGCCGTGTGTGTGTGTGTGTGTGTGTGGGGTGGGGGGAGTGGATTGGATGTGGCTCTTCCCTGTGGAGCCAAAGGTTTAGCAGCTGACTGGTACCTGTATGTTACCGGGCAGACTTTAGCTGGTAGAGAGAGAACCGCGGATTAGCTTTCTCACACCTGTAGAAAGGATTCATCCTCATCCACCCCGGAAATACATGCTCTGGCAACGACGCACTGACTAACATGGTACAACTTCAAGATTATTATATATTTTTGAGACTATTTTATAAAGAGAGAGCGTTTCCTCCAGGACTGCCTTTCAGTGTAAAAACAAAACAGCGGCATAAACATTTGTGGATCATCGCCAACGCTGTCGAAGCGCTTTGTTGGACTTGTGCCTGCTGAGGTACTCGTTTATTGAGATTATCGCTCTGCTCATGAAAATCTTAACAGATAAATGGCACCTCTTCACTTCACAGTCACTCTTTCAAGCACTGCAATTGGGAACATGATCTAGTTTTCCATTCAACAAGTGTGTGTGACAGTGGTGGGTGCTCGTGTTTAGCCCGGGTTGTGCACGTTCTCACTCCCAACTGGTCAAATACGGCAGCTGGGTCACTGGCCCTCCGTGTCAAACTCTGACGCTCTACTGGACCTCGGTTATGGCGTTAGAAAGTAGGAAGTCCGGTTATGGTCTAGAGACGTTGGCCTATTTTAATGTTCTTATTTTAACCAGATCACGATCTTTTCCCAAACATAACAAAGTACTTTTGCTGCCCAAACCCAGCCAAGTTGCTGCCTGTGAAAACGAAAGTTTATTTTGAAAAGACGAGCACGTGCAAAAGTGAACTGAACTGCTTGGTTGACATTCCAGTGCTAAATGAGCACAGAATAACTCAGGACACATGCTGTGCAGATACAACCTGTGTACACATAACTACAACCACACAGAAACCCAAGTGTGCACATACGTGTACACACACGTGCACAGACACTGCAGTTCTAATTCCATCTCTTGTCAACTTTTGTTGCACATGGTTTCTCTTTACCTGAATTTCTTTTTACAGAATAATAGGGGAAAAAAAATCCTTATTGTATTTCCATATTCCCTGTATCTCTCTTGCTCTCTCTCTCTCTCTCCCTCTTTTTTTCTCCCCCTGTTGGCTTTGCTCAAATATAGCAACCGGTGAGCGCTGACTGTCATGCATATGAATAGCTAAATGTCTCACACCCGGGCTACAAATCGTCGTTGTGGCTCTGGAAGATGGCTTAAGCTATACGAGTAACGCATTCAAACTCCCCGTCAACACCATTACTGTCAGTTCTTCAGTAAACAAACTCACCCCCCCACCCTGCTCCCAACGCGGGGAGATGGTGTGAACGTATGTGTATTTGGTGTGTTTAAATGTTTGTGTGTCTCTGAAGGTATATGTGGATGCATGCTGGCATACTGCGTGTGTGTGTGTGTGTGTGTGTTTGCAGGCAGTGCCACAGTTTGTATGAATCTTTAATGCGTGTCTTATGACCGTGGAGGGACCCGCGTGCAGCTGAGTTTCTGTAAATTCAATATTGCTGTAATATCCTACCGTGTGGCTCGGCCGAGGTCTCCACTCACTGCAAACAATCCTGTCACGCCAGACAGGACTTACACCATCTGAGCGATATGCACACAAATACACACACATGAATGCAAACAAAGCCCCCCGAATGCTTTCTTATTCGGCTTCACCATGGAAACCCATCTTTAGAAGGAGCACAGGGACCAACATGGTGCGTTTTTGTTGTGTGAGAATGTGCATCCCTCTGGACCATGGCACAGCCGACTGTCTGAGACGATAGAAAGGTTTTTACACAGTTTTTAGGAAAAGACTCAGAGACGGACTGCAGGAACATGTGCAGTGATGCACAGGCTAAAACAAAAGGCAGGTCATGTATGAACTCTAGGTCCACAACAACAGACTCGTGTGTTTTCAGAGTCACATATTTTCTCATTAACGTTACTGTGAGGGGCCTTCAGCTGGTAATGAGCAGTCTGTTTAATACGGATGCTTCTATGTGACCCATATAAGTAAACGAGCTCTGCACCCCGCTGGGAGCCAACACCGACACCACGTTGTTGGAGACCCGGGCCGTATTGCCGGAGGCGCGGAACAACTAGAAGCAGGACTGAGAGGAGCAGACTGTCAGACCCTGCTGCAAGAAAATGAGGTTTTCTAAAGGGACTCTGGTACCCAGAAACACGACCGCTTCTGTCTTCATGCAGGGAATTAAAGTTCCTCGTAGTGACGAGAAGTAACTTGAATCAGTTTCATGGGATTTGTAACTCTAAAAATGTATTTTAGGTTTAAAAAGTCTTCAAAATAGTAAATAAATCCTCTGAATTGTGCTGATTCTACCAATTAAGCGGGATGAGAGCATAAAGATCAGTGAGATGGAATTCTACAGAAGCAGCGAACAATTTATGAAAGGAGAATAAACCACTTTATACGAGTGTCATACACTGATGTATCACCATGCTGATATTTATTGGATATTGTCCATTCCCCCTTCACACCCTCTGTGATTAAAGTATGCAGCTCTTTAAGTGCTTTCAAGTTGACTATAAATCACGTGACTCTTTGGAATTTAGGCATCATTTATTTTAAATCAATTACTGAATGATGGGCTTTGCTTAACAACAACGCAATCATGGTGTTGATGTACGGTTTACTTTTCATGTGTTACTGTTGACTCGCAGTAAGACGGTGTTGGCATTGGAAATATATCTTTATTGTATTTGGGTGGATGAGTCATGGCGGATGGGAAATCTGTTGCACCTCCAAAGTTGCCAAATTTGACTTCATAACAAACCATTGCCATCGACAACATAAAGCAGGCAGGCTCTGCAACACATCTTTCTTTTGGAGAAATAGTGTAAAACAAATATTCGTCCAACAGGATGAAAGGGAAAAAAAGGCCCCAGGGAGGTCAGTCTTTGAAAACACACAATCGCACTCATTAGACTTCACGTGCATCTGCCGGTACATGAAAGCTGAAGCGCGCTGCTTTGCTCTGTAGCTCAAAACAAGGCCGGCACCGTCGCCACGATCGCCCATCCGACCGCGAGCGTCTCTCGCTGTCGGTTCATGTCCTTTCGAGTGCTGCTTTGCTGTCGCCCGTGTCCTTGATGTTTACGAGGTCGAGATGGTCTCCTGCATCGTGTCGCGCGCCTCATCGTCAATTCAGAAACTCGTCTCAAAGAAGAGTCGCTAAACATGGAAACGGCAGGAAAGGATGCTGATTCTAGAGCCGAGCTGCGCGGCTGTTTTATTTAATTAGCTGCTAACAGCAAACGAGGTGCCGCTTTGATGTTTTACTGCCAGCTACTCTCAAGAGACCGACATCCACAAAGTACAGCGTTCACCTACGTAAAGTTGTCTGTTTTCTAAAGTGGCTGAGCCCAAGCTGTGGGCTGAGTTCACTCCTATAAGTCTGTGAAGGCAGAAACTGTTTCATAACGCAGCCGATCTGCATCCAATCCCACCCAGTAATTTCACTGTTCGAGAGACGCATATCTTATCAGCGCATGAAAAATGCAAAATATGTTAGAGGACCCTAATAAGCAGAAGAAAAAAAAATGTACTCATGATAACACACTTCATTACTCCATTCTCAGGACATGAAATATGCAGGGAGGCAGTAATTTGTTATCAGGTTAATTATCTATGTTTCAGAGTTGCTGAGGCGTTCACTTTCCCAGATTAATGAATTATGACTGTTATTTACTCTGGCTGGCTGATTTCTCCAGTGTCACAGTGAAGCGCAGAGCCGCCGGGGTCTGATGGAAGAGGAAAACCCAAACAGGAAATAGTTTAAAAGAGGATACTAGACAGCTACGTGAACTCGAGCTTCAAAAGCATCCTCCACTGGTGAAAACAGACTCCGTCCTTCTATCATTTATGGGGACACCATAGCCAACCAAAATCTGTGTTCTGTGTGTACTAGTTTAATTATACACTTTTCAAATAAACTATGAATTATACAACCACGATTTTCGGAGACAAAGCATCCTTTTTTGTGTCTGCTGTCCATGGTGCTGAAAGGTGTGCTCGGTGGGTGTGTCAGGAGCTGAAATAATTGTCCCTCATCCCGATGAAAATGCCAGTGGTGCATGAACGTGCGCTACACTTAAAAGTTTGAGGGAGTTGAAAATACGGTCAACCCACTCTGTCTGTTTGGAGTGCTTACATTTTGCAAATAGACACGTGAAGCAATTGTGGAAGACTTTGACCAACTTCTGATGTTAGCCATGTGTTGGATGTTACCTTCGTCCGGTCTTATGCTTGAAACACACCAAGCAACGTTGCAACGTGCAATAGTTACGTGTTCTGCTGCTGGGAGGTGTCTTCATGTGTCTCAGGCAGAAAGGAATTATTTGTAACATAGGCCAAAATGTCAAAGGAGTAGTGGTGCGACAGATGACAAAACTCACGGTTCGGATCGCATCACAGATCAGAGTCACGGATCGGATCACAGAATGTCAGCGCAAAAGAAGAAAAGGGAGCAAATATAACTTTTAGATCCCTGATCACGTTTTTGGTGCCGCTGATACTAATTGCCGATCATTGATGATCCATGTTGTTACTGCTCTGAAGTCTGTAAACTATCAAAAGTTCACTTTGTTATCGTCCCCTATATAGTTCTCTAATAAACACACAATTCAAATTAGGAAATAAAATATTTTATTTTTATGGATTAAAACAAATCTTGTTAGTAGTTTTAATGATTTATTATAAGCTGCTGAGAAGGTCGAGAAACCCTTTCTGATATCCGTTCATGTTGTGAAGACATCTCCTTCAACTGGATTTATTCAAGGTTCTCACCAACACTACATTTTACACACATCATGATCACGTTATAATTTACCTTCGCCCAATACTCATTTTCACTAAACGGAGCCTGAACGCATCATCATGTAACTGAATGGAACCTTTGTCCTCCTCCTATCAATTTAAACACGTTTTGGTTGTTTACAATGTAACATGATCAGAGATCGGCGACTAGAAAAGAATAAGTACAGATTTCCTGTTCGCATATTGTACTGAATATTGGCAGATAACGTCAGTGAAACTTTATTTCACACTGTGAGGGTTGACATTAAATTGTGCAATTAATCCGCGGGTCACATGCGTGCCGAACCACGAGGGGGGGATCCGTACCGATCACGAACCAACAGCTGTCCGTTACAGGAGTTACAGGACTCTGATTGGCTGTGGGTATTATCTGGCTGCAATTTGCCGCCACAAGTTAAACTGTCTAATTTGGCCGCACTTCCCCGCAGAATCAAACGGCCGCAGCTCGTTGGGCTTGGAGCGGCCGCCGCAGCTTTAGAAATTTTGTTAACTGTAATTGTCGAAGCTTTGAGAGAACCTGGAGAGGAATAATTCAGGAGAATGTACGAAGCCAAGACCAAAAGCGAAGGCTCTTTTAATATTCCAGTGACCGAAACTCAAACCTCTCATTCTAATAATCTCTTTTGATTGTGTCTGAGATGTAACCTGAAAACAGCACATGTGAGTTTTGTTCTTTATGAGACATTTCATCCCACATCTTTAGCTGGTCAAAATCTGTATTCTGCAGTGACAGCTGGCTTACCGTTCCCATTGCCCAGGTGGAAGTATCCATCGACCAGTGAGGCTCCATTGTTGAAGTGCTGAGTCATGTGATCCAGCCAGTTGGCTTCCACGCCTTTGACCCCCTCATCACAGTTTTGAACCCGCAGTGGCACCTTGACAGTGTAGTACTTCATCTGGCCCTCTCGCACCGGCGGGTGGTTGTACAAAGCCAGCAGTTCCACGCCTGTTGAGACAGAAAACAAAAAAAACCCGCCATTGATTTAACTCCATATGGATTGCGACAGTACAGATGTAGCCTCTGTGGAAGTCCCACGATTTACTGCATGATTATTGAACTACTGCTGTACATTGGCCACAATCCAAAGTGCAATTTGGCACCGTCTGTAGGAGCACTTTTCCTCTTCAGCTGCCAGAAGTTTTCAGAAATGGCCCGATAAACGGTTGGCGGAGAGACAGCAGTGCTCTCGTTTGAAATATACAACCTTTTGTGGCAATGCAAATAACCATCTGCAGTATTTAGTCATGAACCACTTCTTTACAATCTTAAAAGACTTCCTTATGTGGGAGAACTTACTTTCCTGTGACTTTACATCGCTAACCACACAACCACGCCGTGGGCAATGTGGCAACAACCAATTGGAAGGACATTTATTTCCGATGAGATAAGCAAACTATGAAACTCAGCCAACGTGAGGACAGTCGAAAAGCTCCTTGGCCAAGAAAAAGTTGGCCACAGTGTTCCTGGTAGTCGACGGCCTCTTTTTTTCCTCTTAGTTGTTTTTCAACAACAAACGTGAAGAGAATCAAGAGCAATTTGATGACATTCATGCTCCAAGTCGCGCTCATTTTTCTTTTAATGCTTTCCAGAAGTGACGTTAACCTGCTGACGCGAAACTTGAAAGTTAATTCATAGTATAACCTTGAATAATGCATTAAAAGCTCTCCAGCTAGCTGTTGTTTGCATCAAGCAGACATATTTACATAATGCAGCCGGCGTCAGGAGGGGGAAACGGGCCCACAGTACGCATGTCGCTGCTCCTCGCTCACATAAAGCAAAGTGGAAAGAGTTTTATTTGTTGTGACGTGAGGCAGTGAAACATTGGCTCTTTGAAAAATCACAAAACGTGAGATGAGAGCGGGGTTCGAATCCGGCAATCCAAATCGAGTCTGGTCACATTTTGCCCCCTTTCTTTCGAATGCAAATGTCCGACTGTCAATCCACAAGTGAACCAGATGGATGAGCAGAATGTGCGGCACTGCCACACACCCACACACTGTGACGTGTGTGTGTGTGTGTGTGGGGGGGGGGTCAGTGGCAGGGGGAGTCATGGCTCAGTCGCTTTGGTTTTTCCGTCCATCCATCCGTCCAGCAGACACCCAGGAAGTATGAATCATTCATAACCGTTTCTTGTCTGGCTCCTCTGACTGATGTGACAGCTGGCCACCAAATTCCCTAAACCTTGTCATTTGTCACTCTTGAGGAAAGTTGAATCACAGCAGAAATATCCCCCCCGCTCTCCCCTCGCCCCTCCCCTATGTTACCCTATGTTACCCCACGTTACGAGGACAATATGGCAAACTAAATCTTGCACGATGCGCAACAACGAAATGACTTCCCATTCAACATGCCGCCGACCTGCCAAAGCGCCCCGTTGGGAATGATTTTGTTTCTGTGTGTCTGTGAGCTTCGATCGGGTCATGAAGAACACTGCTTCTGAAAAATTGTGTCACACTTTGGGTCACGGCTCTGACTTTCTGTAATTGTGGTGTAATTAGACAAGTGGCAACATTAAGCCACATTCGAAACTGATGATTCCTTTGCCACTGATGGGACTGTTCATTCATAACAGCTTGCAAGAAACATGCTGCTCGGCCTCCGATTCTCTCACAATGTTGTTTTCCATGCATTATATTTCATTAATGTCTAAGAAAGCTACGATTATGTCACCAGCGCGACTGTTATTCAGATGGAGGGGTAGCTAGCGCATTTCCTAACCCTGATGTGCTCAGGAAACACTTTCCGGGTCTGTAAACACCTTTTCAGCTGAGCTGTGTTCTCAGGCGATGTTATACACCGGATCCAGTACCTTTCCTAAGGGAAGCTTCAGCAGGACGAAACAGAGCGGGGGGGTTGTACCAAAAGATATGGGAACTATCTCATATTTATATATAGGCCTGCTGATATCCATCACTGTGGACTTCAGTATAATATTAAGTCAAACTGGAGCCGTGCTTTCGCCCGTGACGTCTTGCATCGCTGCAATGAAGCGTAGAGGGAAAAATACATCTTTCTATTTTCCAGCTGCAAATGTCAAATCGGAAGCATTTCGAATATTTTTGGATTTGCATTCTGCACTGTGTTAAATGTCAGCAAGTATTATTAGTAAGTGCTTTTGCGGCATTAATTTATTCAACAAAATTGTGTGCAGAGTATTCATAAAATTGTATTAAATGGGTAATAGTGACAGATTGACTTTCTCCCCATTTTACCAGCCAGGACTCGAACGAGCATGACAAGCTTGAGATGCAGCAACAACATCCTATAATTCCCGCGAGATGAGCAGATCCTTTATTGTTAGCAAGAACATGAGGTTACGGTTCTTTGATCTTTACAAAACTCCATTAGTGACCAACATAAATCTCTAAAACGAGTCTGTTGCCAAGCTCGGCGCTCCCCTTGTCTCCCTGTTCTGCTGTGGCCTTTAAATGACACAAGCAAACATTACCGTATTATATGTATATGTATGAGTGCATGAATAATAGAAACGGAGCTGGAGAGGATACAGTGGTGCGGCGTCATTTGCTTTTCGGCCGTTTAACCAGAACAACATTTGAAAGCCAGACGCTGTTCCGATCAATAACTTTCTTACTGTTTCGGAGAATTATTATGCTCATGTTTGTGCTATAGGGCAGTAAAAACGAACCTACTGCCCCGGTGATTTGATATTTATAGCTATACTTATCACACACACACACACAAGAGTATGACTCAAAGAGTCCTTTGTACCCAATCGAGCGAATGCATTACATCGACACAGACTGTCAGAATAAAGTCTGTGCAGCTAACCTGACTCTGGCAGTCCGGCTGACAAGAAAATGAGCGCATGATTAGCGTCAGGACGTTGAAAGCATGTCGTTCAAAGGCTTATCTGACGGCAGCCCCGCTGTCCAAAATGGCGAGGTCGGCGGCAGGAACCCTGCAAGTGATGTCAGCAGCGCGGCTTTCCTGCCTGACATGTCGTCATCAGCTGGACACTGATCCCATCGCAGCAGAGATAACTCTTCCTACAAAATACATTTAAATTGTACTGCTGATTTGCACTGTGGCTTATGTGTTTTGGAATCCATGGAAGAGTCGTTGTGCAGAGATAAGGCTGGAAAAGAGCTAAAATATGGTGGAATTGAAATGTTCCCTCACTGTGCTTTTAAAAAAAAATAACCCAGGTGGCGATTAATTCCCTACAAAATGTTTTCCCTCATGCAAATGAGCTGTATCTGAAAGCAGACGCAGGGTTCTCTTATCCAGACATAATTGTACAGCTGTCTCTGCCATGTTGCGCGTTCCGTGTGTCCTTACACCAGAATCCCTTTCCTTCAACGCATCCAAGCGTTTGATTCTTCAAACTTACGGCCTCAGTTTCTATCCAGAGCTCCAGTCTCGGGGACAGCGATCATCTTTAAGCCACAGACTTCCGCCAGCTCCACGGCCAACACTTCGACGCTCACCTCGAGATCTGAGGATTAACGAGGACAAGCCAGCGGTATAGCCGAGGCTCTCGGGCCTCCTCGGCAGACTGGGCATGAGCAGAAAGAGGGACATGGGAGCTTGGCAGGCTCTCTTTGCCACCCCGGCTGGCTGCTACAGCAGAGCTGCTGGCGTTGTCGCAGGGATTCGAGGGGGGGGGGGGGGGGGGGGGAGAGCTGTGAAGCTGAGGGAGGTAGAGGACGAGGCAGTGGGGGATTATCTCACAGCAAAATGCACTGTAGGGAGGCCCAGATGGACCAGTGGGCTGTGGTCTGCTGTGATGCCAAATTAGTTTTACCGCACACATGTACACATAAAGACGCACGCAAACTAAAAGCACAAAGTGTGTGCATGCACTATGCAACGCCCAGTATTGGGTGCTAACCCTAACCCTAAACCTAACCCTAAACCTAACCCTAACCCTCTAATTATTTGGTTAACGTCGCTTGAACGTACAAATACTGGCTATACACAAACACACTGGGATTTAAAGCCCAAACTATAAATGTCTGTTGTAATTTGAACAGCGTTGCCACAGGAAAAAGGAATAACTCGCCGACGTGTGCATCACTTGAAATGTGCGTTTTCCCGAAAAGCAAAAAAAAACCCGCCGAAGCTCCTGGTGGAGAATTTTCACAGACTTTGCTTCATCAGCTAAGCGCGAGTGTGAATTTGTATGCGCCACATGCTATAAGACGATTCTCTTTGTGTAACGGAGAGAGAGGATTATTTCCCAAGACAGCACGTTGTTGTGTAACATCGAGGCAACACCAAGAAATGACACCTCCGCGGTTGCCAAGTGTTTCAAGAGGGATCTGGGGCGCCACGCTGTTCTCAGTTAAACAGCCAAAAGGTACGGCTTCAAATGAAACCAAAACACTGGTTTGCAAAGATATCTCAAGCGATATTGGCCGAAGACTAGCAGCTGCCAGTTTGAATGTCTGTGAATGCGAGACGAGAAGCTACAGTTAACAGTTGATGCCCCCGAGTGCAGGATTTAACCCCCGAATGCTTCAGCTGCTCTGGGACCAGCAGTCGACTGCGGTTTGATGAAGGAGCTCGCAGGTGTGAATGTGTAGAAACATGCAGCATAAACAACGTTACTTTGGAATAGATGAAGTTCGGTTAAGACAACATTCAGCTCATGTCCAGACAGAAACACTGATCCTTTCAGTTTTGACCTTTAATTATGTTAATTGTCATTAGTTCTGTCTGTGTGGCATGTCTCGTGTCGTTTGGACTTGTCACGCTTTCAATTTGTAAAATTTTGACATTTACTTGTAGAGCCCCCATTTGGCCAATTAGTGTAATTTCCTTTAAAGACTCTGTTCACCCAAACAACAAGATTTACTCACAGCCCCCAGTGATACTTAGTCATGCAAATACTTTAGTTGTCAGATACCTTTGGAGATATCTGCCTCCACCCCAGGACAATGGTGGTGATAAGAATTGTGTTTGTGGTGCTCACTAAAAAACTGCATTTTAAAAATTGTAAAGAAAATGTTTTGTTTTTTTGCATTGGGGGGGGGAGACATCCTTTTTCGTGCGTTTTCCTACGAAAGCGTTTTCCAACACGCGTCACCCTCCGCTCGTTACCGCATACGGTCTTTTCAAAATAAACTTCCGTCTTCACAGGAAACTCAGTTACGTTTAGGCCACAAAACTACTTGTTTAGGGTCGGGAACAGATTGTGAATTATTTAGTTAGGATGAGGAAACAATGGTGAAATACTTAGATTTAGGTTGAACAGCGGTCTCCTGTCTGAAACACGCTGCTTGCTGATGAACTCATCCACCTGCCCCCAGTGTCACTGCAGCACATGGGATGTTTCCATGGCTGTCCGTTACCCAGAACAGGAATCATCCCAGAAAACGTCATGGTCAACACCTCACTACGTCATTCACCTACTGTTGCGTTTGCTTTGTCTCTACTCTCTTCCCCCCCAATTCATTCGTCACAGCATCCTAGAGCTTTATAGTCTTAATTTGCATGTGTTTTTGCTCAACACATCCTTTTAGTTTGAGTTGATGATGGTAACCATAGAGGCCACTCACCGTCGCCCCTCCGCGGGCGGTACCTCGGCCTCTCCTGTGCGCCTCTGCCGCTGTCTTTGTTGTTGTTGTGACACGGCGACTCCTCCTCCGTCACCTCCTCCGTCAGCTCCTCGCTGTGCTCCACATCTCCCTCAGGTGTTGGAGACGCCACAGGCGAGACTCCGCCCTGACTGCCCTCCACCCCGCTCCCTGACTGGCTCCCAGTGTTCCCGCTTTGATTCTTCTCCCCGCTCGGTGCTCCTTCCCCGGCCTCGCATGAGGCCTCCTCATTGCCGTCTTTGTCCACCGCGTCCGCTTGAGCTCCAGGTGCTGCGTGGTTTCTGGGGCTTGAGGGGTTCGAGGGGCTGCAGCTGCCCAGCGAACCGAGCACAGAGCTGGGGCTGGAGTGCAGGGAAAGGGAGGGGGTGTCTGGTTGTCGGATCCTGGTGCACGGGGCCCCGTAGGGTTCCTGGACAAATCCCACGAACATCACCCCCTGGTCAGCAGCATCCTGGATCTGCTGTTGGGCGAAAAAAAGAAATTCAAAGTTAGAATGAAAAAGACAAATGCAGAGATCTTGTCTTGTGAAGCTGCTGTTGTTGCGCTCGTTAGTTTCGGGGTTTGGAGCATCAGCAAAACACCTAAATTGTAAATTCAGAATGCAAAATGAAACCAACCTATGAAGCAGAACATACACCAAGTTATTTCCCAAGAGATCTCAAACTGGAACCAAACTTTCAGAATTACTTGGAGATCAACTATCTTGAAATGGAATTCTTTTCCCCACAATAATCTGCATCTGTCTGTTTTTTCTTCACCCTTCTTTTTCTCTTTGTCCCAGCAGCTTGTCCAATCACTCAGTCGTTGATTAGATTGGAGCGGCCGCAACCCGAGTCAGGCACGGGCCACATCACACATCCAGCGCGCCACTGTCTTCTTCTGTCTTTTATTCTCTGTCAATATTGGGATTCTGCCACAGAGCGAAATTGAAACTTTAACTGTCGGAGAATGTGAATGATGCCATTCTCCATTTCTGCACCCCTCCATCAAACCCCCCCACCCCCACCAAGCGAAGGCGGTGCCCGTCTCCATCTGGAGCCACAGTGAGGAAAGAATAAAAATCAAATCAAATCGCAGGTTATTCACTATGAAATTAAATTGGAAAACAGTCACATTGTTTCCAGCGATATTGTTTAATATCAGTGAACGCTCTCTGGGTGCTTCCACATTATATTCCCCATACCAATACCAATGTGTTGAGATGGAATTGCTGAGATAAAAGGGAACTGTTGTCTCTCATTTAATGATAATGCAGGCAGAGAGAGCGAGAGAGAGAGAGGGAGGGGGAGAGAGAGAGAGAGAGAGAGGGAGGGCGAGAGAGAGAGAGGGAGGGCGAGAGAGAGAGAGGGAGGGGGAGAGGGAGAGAGAGAGAGAGAGGGCGAGAGAGCGAGAGAGAGAGAGGGAGGGGGAGAGGGAGAGAGAGAGAGAGAGCTTTGACTCTTCAATGTTGGTGCAGTTGATCGCAAAGTAGATTTTGAACAGTGTGCTATAATGATTGAATTTATTTTTAGCGCCATTGTCATTATAATTTAATCAAATTCTGTGTTTGACAAAGTAGAACCATTCAGATCAGATCTCCTGTTCCAGAGACATCTTACCAACAGTCCAACATCATGACGGTTAGACGGTTCGTGTACATGGATGGTAAGATATGTAAGTTCACAGTCAAATGTAGCACAGATTCATAATTCATAATTCAAGTTAATTGTAACATTTTAGTAGCCTAAAAATGTCTTATTTAGTGTTCGGTACTTTGCTCCACCCTCTCGTGTCACTTCTGGTTCCAAAATACCGAGATGGCCTCGGTCAAAATACCAAACTCGAGGCTTCAAAACGGAAATTCCCAAACCGGTGGGTGACGTCACAGTACGTCTGCTGCTCATATCCAGTCGACGGTTTTCCTCTTGTAGCATGAGTTGAAAGGTGGAACTAGATGATACAGCATTAATATATAGTGTGCTATACAGTTTGACACTCTGGAATAAGACAATTTAAATACATGTTACGCTGCTAGCTGAATGGAAACAGAAGGGGAAACTGGATGCTGCGTGGTTGGTTGAATATGAGAATAATTGTTGGTTGCAGCCTTTAAAATGCCTCATAGACACTATTTGGACCTACGGTACTATAATACAAAATAAATAATGCAAATGATCATTGTTCTTAACTTCTTAATCTAAATGAACAGACCGTCTTAGATGGAACCACCTCAGGTCAAGAAAACGAGGTTTTCGAGGTCACAAAGGGAACTTTGCGTCGCATCGTTTCTCTTCATTAACCGAAATGATGCAGAGGACAAAGTTGATGAAAAATAATCCTGAAGCAGCGTCCCTCATTCTGCCACCAGAATATCAACAGCCTGCAGAGGAAAAACTCATTTCAATTTTGACTTGAGACCACATTTCCTATTTCCCCCCGTAAGTTATTAAAGTGGCACCAGGAGGAGGTGTCTGAAGGTCAAGATGAAAAACCGCGGAGCGAGAGAGAGATTGAGCAGGACGGAGAGATGATGGAAAGAGAGGCAGAGGGATGCCGACAGATTGAGACGGCGAGGAAGTGAAAGAAAATGAGAGGAGATGGGAAAAACAGGAGGAAACGGGGAGCAGCTCACTCCTCCACCACTCATCCATGTCCACTTCCCTTTTTAATAGATTTCTAGCATGGCCTTCTCCTCCAGCAAGCCTGTAGCAGCTCAGTAGATTAAAATGACAACCAACAGTAATGAGGTCCTACAGGACTGCGGTTGCATGACTAATCGAAGGGCAAAATGTACAGAAAGGTTCAGGAGCGAGGCTTCAAAGGCCGACGTGACACTCGGTAATATACAGATTAAGCAGACGAGGGCTGTGAGGTTGAATCACGATGACGCGGCATAACCTGCTCACCAGAGAGGAGGGTGCGTTGGTGTATATACTGTGTGTGCATATCTATCATCTGAAGTGCCATTTCAAACAGGCTTTCCGCAGCAGTGCATTCACAACAGTGACATGCGATCGAGAGCCAATTCATGATCAGAGCAGTGAACGTGACTCTCGCTGCCGTTCGCTGCTTTCATGCCCTCGATGGAAAATACAGAAATGTGAAGCCGTTTGGTGTCCAAGTGTGCATTAGCCATGAACCGTTAAGGAAACACAGCTTTTAGTATGTTACAAACATGCCGCCTGAATTTGACTCGGGATAAACTGCAGCATGGCAAAAATATCAGTTTTTAGACAACTGTTCAGAAACTGTTGGATACTGAGGGTTAATAATAAGCTACCGCATCATATTTCTGCAGTTGAAGCCTGTCGAAATGGCTCATAATTTAGTCGAGTTGCAACACAATCGGTTGTAAAGTTCCCACTAATTCATACCTGACAACTCCCGAAGAACACACGCCACCCCTGTTTCCTTTTGTAATCTTTTGAAGCAGCAATTACATCCAAATATAACTTTTTTTTGTTGTTGTCGCTCCTCTAACATCGTGTAATTCACTGGCACCTGCCTCCAAGCATTTAGTGACAGGCTGCAGTTAAAAGCCTTCAGCCTGACGGCGGCGTGCTTGCAGTTTCAGCCACGTGGTCGAGTCACTGAAACGCAGTCGTAAACACACGGACATTGTGTTCAGACGGGGCCACATGCAGGGCCAAAGTAGTTCGAGTTTTGGGTGCAGACTGGGTTTATATTCTGGATTTTTCTCTGCTTTGGATTCAAGTGGAATAAAATCCACTACAAATCCTCTGCAGTCAGACCTCCTTATCTCTCGCTCCCTTCCTTCCTTCCTGCATCGCTCCTTCCAGCTGGACACAAACTGACCAAACCTCTTCAGCTTGGCATTTGTAAAGCAGGCCTACCTTCTTGACGTAGCCCTGGATGAGCTCTGGGGTGGGCACCTGCTCGGCAGACAGACACTCTTCCAGCTGCAGTTTGTACGATGGGCAGACAGACTGGCTCCTTTCCACCCTGCAGGCACCACAGTGGGGGGGGGGGGGGGGGGGAGAGAGGACAATGAGTCTCAGCCTCTCAGCCAGCATGCTGGGCAACATGACACATTATGGCACCCATGTCTTCACACAAATGCAAACCAACATTCAAAAACAAGCTTGATTTTTAAACAAAATTACAGCCACAAAACCTGCTCAAACAGGGTGCTGTTACAGGCCCCGGCATCAAATCTATCATACAACAATATCCCCCCCATCTACAAATGACACTGCATCGAGAGGCTTTGTTAACGTCATTACTGCTCTGTGCAGTGCCTTCATCCCTCCCCGCTGAGGCCGTATCTGTGAGCGGGGAGAATCTATTTATACGGTGTTGCATTTTCCTATTCTGTCCTCTGGAGGAAATCCCAGAGCCAGCCCTGAGGAGAGTAATGCCCCGGCTTCCACCTCCCTGCTTCCCATCCTGTTGACAAAAGGGAAGAAGCCCCACACGCCCTTTTTCCTCAGCGTGCTACAGTCTTTGTCCATATACAGTGTGTGTGTGTGTGTGTGTGTGAGCTCTGCGAGGGCTCTGGCTTTACACGGACACCTGATGTGTGGGAGGGTAAAAAGATGCATGCTGGGGGATTGTGTTAGAGCCTCCCTCTGAGTGCACATACATGTCACCGTTTGTGTGTGTGTGTCACAGTGATTTTTATGTTTAGTTTCTGTTTAAAAATCTCAATATTCTCAGCGATCAGATCGTCTGGGAGGCTGCTCCAATGGTTGAAAGCAGCGTCAAGCAAAACGTTTTTGTTCTGTTTTGTGGAAACGGAGGATCTGAGCGGCCTCACTGGTTCAAAAACTAAGAGCAATTTTAATGAAGTAGTGCGGTGCAAGGCCATGTAGTGCCTTATAAACTCATAAAACAACTTTAAAATCAATACAAAAACTAAGAGGGGACCATTGTGAAGATCTTAAAATCAGCATAATATGTAACACTGTCAAATAAGTCATATTTGTCCTATATTTGACCTTTTCATCTTGTTTTCAAAAATACAAATCAAAGTGCCACGCCAGCTGTTTAGTAATGTACTGACATAAAGTGAGGGAGTTTTTAAAAGGAACTGTTACAATCTGTGACTTGTAGTCCCTCCAGTGAGATGGGTCAGGATCCAACAACATTGGATCCTACACTTGCCTCTATCTGGAACAAAGTCCCAGAAAGCTGCAGGTCTGCTGAGACCCTCAGCTCATTTACATCAAGATTGAAGACTTTTCTGTTTGCAGCTGCCTTTAATTGAACCACATTCAATTAATATATGAATCAATTTCCTGCATTTCTGCATTTTACTACTGTATTTTATTTCTTACACTGTTCTTAATTGCTGTTAAATCTCTTTTTCTTTTGCCTTATGTTTTGATGCTTTTAATGGTTTTAAAAGAACTGCACAATATATCGCCATTTCCTCCGGGACCGAGTTCGTGCAAGGCGTACACTATAAAACGCAGATCGGCAGAGATCTTTTCCAGACGTGGTTTGTGTGCGAGTAATTGCAGAATTGCGGCAGTGTATGGTTGATTGCGTGCAGCGCAATGTCTCAGGGAGACATCGATTATTGTTTCAATGTATGTTTTAAATCTCCTTTACTTTTGCCTTTATGCTTTTAATGGTTTCATGTGAAGCACTTTGAATTACCTTGTTGTTGAAATGTGCTGTACAAATGAACTTGCCTTGCCTTGCACTTCCCATAATGCGACTGAATAGCCTCTTCTCTCTTCTGCCCTCCCTGCCTGGTGAAATACAGTTTGTCATCGAGGCTTCCTGTTCAGAATGTGTCGTCTCCAAGTGCATGAGATAACTCGTGTAACAAAGCTCCTTCCGGAGACATTTCACCACTGTTTCCACAGACGGTATAATACCTGTGACTGGTAAATTCACTTTGAGTCTGAGGAGAGTCCCCTGTAAAGTTTTCCAAGACTGGCAGATTTTTTTGTCATACACAAAAGATACAAGCCTCTCCTACCATATTGTCAGGGAACCCGAGAGTAGAACAAGCTTCTTTATATTCTCCAAGCGTTTGCTTGATGAGCCTCACCTGCTTTTCTTTTCTACGCTGTCACAACAGGAGCCTATGTTTTCCCTTACATGTCCTTATACTGTCTGTATAAATGTTGCTAACCTGAATCTTCACGGGCTTGTTGGAGCAAAAGCACTCTTGTAATTTCCCCACATATCAGAGTCACAGTTTGAAAATCACCGCGTTATCCCTCCAAATGTCAGCCGAGACATCACGGCACAACCAACTTCCCTGAACCAACTTCAGGGAACGAAACACGGATGCAGGCAGACAGAAGTCTGGTGTAGTTAAGTGCAAACCATTTGCTGTTTTACCGTTCTTACATTCTCAATCATCATACTCGCACTACAGGCCTTGTTTTTGCAGTGCTGTACCGAGACGTCTGCAGGGCCCGTGCATGCTGCAAATTAAGAGGCAGCTTGAAGGGATGAAATGAAAAGCCCTCTTTTTCTTTTTCATGGTGATACAAATTCATTTTTGAGAGGAAATAAAATATCATTGAGAATTTATAAAGAAAATAAAAATGATTCAGTGCTTCTGAAATGCGTCATGGCGAGAAGGTTTCTTTTCAAGCGGGTGAATGACTCATTTTGGAACACAGCTCTGAATGGGAAGGAGACTTCTGCAGGCTGAGCATCGGGGAGGATGAGAGGGAGAGGGAGGGAGAGAGAGAGAGAGGTAAAGAGAGGTGTGGGAGAACAACAATTCAAACGGTGCACTCGGTCCTGGAGGGAGGCATCGGGTTAAAGATAGCAGCTGCATCACCTGCAGTCCATCTTCTCTGTGAAACCATGACTTCCTCATGCAGCGCGCAGCGCTGGCTGTCAGACCTCGGAGGTCTCCTGTTGTTAGAAGGGTGTCAAATGCCTGCCTGCCGTCTCGCCCACCTAGCCGGAGCGAACACACCTGCTAAACCCCCCCCACTCCCTTGTCTGCCCGCGCAGATGGGTCACGCGCTTTGTTTCCCCGCACAACATCTCGTGTTGGGCTAATCACTCCCACCGGAGACGAACATTCACATGGTAACTAATTGCGAATTACCTGTTAATGGCGCGCTGCGGGATTTGTTTTTAGCAGTGTAGTGGCTACATCATTTGTAAATGTGCGGTTTCCAATTACGCGCTGTTCACTGGGGTATGAAAAGGGATTGTGTTGACATGTTATTGTTTTTCAGAGGAAGTCAAACTGTAAAAAAAAAAAAACCTATCGACAACCAGTTTCTTTGTTTCTTTAAAATGTAAACCGTCTCAGGAGAAACCTGCACGAAAGTAGATTTCACCTTCTTTTTTTCATTATCGATCGCCTCCATTTGCGGCAATAAGTGCTAATTTCTTTGGTGTTTCGGGAAAATTGAGTATTCTCTCATTTATTTGTCTGCTAAACCATCGTCGCCTTCACCGCTCATTCCAACTCCCAGGGATTATAGTGAGACGAGGATTAGAGTTAGACTCAAGCCACAAAGATAAGGACTCGATTCACTCAAGATTTGAAAGCAAAACATGCTCAAAGTGTGACCTGAACAAATGCCAAGACCAAGAGTCGACAGCCACGCTGGCAAGTGTTGTAATGATGCTCAATGTCAGCATCATGGTGGCGTGAGAAGATAAGTAAGCAAGGCTGCATCCTCTGGAAGCCAGTGTCGCTTAAGCGCAATTACAAATGTTCAAATGTTGAAATTGTATTGATCAGCATTGCAAGGCCTAAATAACTTTGCAATGGACTTGCAATGTTGTGTGGACGACACACTCGACTGCAGAGCCCCGAAGCCCCTTTTTTTTTAAAGGGAAATAGCAAATGGTACTACAGCTTAATGTGAAATCATTTTTGAACTCAGGCGTATTTATGAGATGACAAGGGGCGGTTTTCCTCCCATCACATTGTCATAGGGCGACCCATGCGACCCCCCCCCCCCCCCCCGTCCTCCACACCATGGGCCCCAGTGCAACCCCTCTGCCTGCACTATATTTACATCCAGACAGATGCCTTGCTCTGTAGTTAAATGGCACTTGTTGCAGATAAAAAGCTTGAGAGGAGTCGAATGGCAATTACTGTGCAGCAAAAGCTCTTCTCACGCCACCGAAACGAACCATTTTCACACCGAAGTCAGCGAATGTGAAGGAGTGTGAATTCACTGCTTTTTGCAGCAGCAGGAGCAGAGCGGTGTCAGACCTCCATCACCCACCGCCCATCTCCCGCTATGACGACAAGTCAGGGAGCAACTGAACCCATGTTTAGCACTCTGTCGATGTGGAGGCTTTAATGACAGAGCATACTTCTCCTAATGTCACATTTTCACGCATTTGTGAATAATTTCACTGGAGCAAGTACCTCTTTATTTTTCCTCCTTCTCCATCTCACACTCTCCCCCCTTCTCCCTCCCTCCTCTCTCTCTCTTTCTCTCTCTCTCTCTCTCTCTCTCCCTCTCTCTCTCTCTCTCTCTCTCTCTCTCTTTCTCTCTCTCTCTCTCTCTCTCTCTCTCTCTCTCTCTCTCTCTCTCCCTCTCTCTCTCTCTCTCTGCCTGAGCACGCCAGAGCTCCTTGCAATTACCCAATAATGATGAATATATCCCATCAGACATTGCCTGCTGAACTGTAACCCTATTCCATCACAATCAAATTGAACACTGGGAAATTTGACAGTTGACATTTAAAATTTCCAAACGGTCCAATCCATTCAGTCTGCATTGCAGGTTTTCTTTTCTCCTTATTTTCCCTCAGTAGGTTGTTTCAGGGGCGGGGCGGGGGGGGGGGGGGGGACGCTGGCAGTGACAAATTGCCTTCTAAGGCTTCTACAGTTTTAAGCCACTTCACCAGACATGTCATTCAGGTGACGGTGTCTTAACGTCTACAGGTGACACAGCGGCGGTACGTGCACAACCTTTGTGTACTTCCTGGCTGTGCTCTGGATTCCTGCAGCGTCACCTCCTCCATGTAAAGTGCCTTGTTGTGCTGAGCCGTTCACACTGGGGCCTAATACTGTCCTCAGACATGCTGTGCATGATGAATACAGACGCTGATACAGCTGCTGTACACCAGTCGGCTCCTCCACCTCGACTGTTCGCTTTATTGGCAGTGCAGTCGTAAAAAAGAATGCTGTACGTTTTTGAGCGACGGATGAATGGCTGCTCGCTGTCATGCTTTTAAAATCCCATCCACTGCGCCCCCCCCCCCCTTCCCTGTCGTCTTCTTCTTCTTCTTTTTTTGGATTTCTGGGTCTGACAGCGAAAGGGAACTGGAGAAGAGATGCTCTGCTGTTTTGGGGTTTCTCTTGTTCCACTTTTCCCCGGTGGAGGTTTGGATTCCCCTGGGCTGCTGCTGATTTGATCAGCTGTCTCCACGGTGACAGACGCTAGAGATGAAGCTTGGGCCCACACGGGCCGTCAAAGGATGGTCGACTCCTCTACCCTTTTCAGTCAATATCTCTCTCTCTCCCTCCCTCCTTTTTTCCCCATCCTATATTCAGCCTCCTTCGGTCTTCTACTTTCTACTTCTTCACACTCCAGCTGTGATTTTCTTTTTCTTTCTTTCTCCCCCCCCCCCCCCCTCCGCATGGTGTTTTTCTCTCTCTCCAGAGCAAGGCAAGCATGTCATCTTTCCTCATTTAAAAAAAGCACAGATGCAGTCCATTCAGCTGCCTTTTCATGCAGACTCAATATTCTCGTTGTCCAGTTTTGCAGCAGGGAAGAGTGTACGTCTGGATATGCCGAAAGTGAACCTGAGGTGTTCTACACAACAGCATGGGAGGTGATTACTAATAGCCACAATCTGCAGGACGGGAGGACAGATAAGCTGCCATGCATTTCAACTATATGACCTTCTAAAACGTGGCTGGATGCCATGTTTTCACCCCACAATAAGTGCCGTAAAGCTTCCTGTTTTTATGGGTGTTTCGAGTTATTTCAGGCACCCAGGGTTCCAAAATATCGTGTTCATTTCCTGCATATACGTTGGTATGTGAGTGGCGGTTCCAAGGCTTAGGTGGGCTTGAAACTCTCCTGGTTGAATCATCAGTATAAAAGACGAGCAACCCCGAGTTATAAAATATCTAGTTTTTTGATTAAAAAGTAAGGATGAGTGTTTCAGTAACAAACATCCAATTACTGAGGATCAAATTCTGTCACGATCTCCCCAAAGCTGATAAAAGATTTAGCCGTTTAAATCCATTCACGTTCGTATTCTGGGTCAATTTGGGATTAATTCTGCAATTGTTGCTACATATTTTGCCCCAATTTAACGACAAAGCTGAATTTGTGTTCGACTTTGGATCTCATCTCCTTCCAGCAATCAACGTTGGCTTCTTTTGACGCCGAACACAATTGTCTATTAACCTTAACAATGTCATTGTAGTGTCGTAAACTTAAGCATAAAAGTGGCAGATCAGAAAAACGGTCTTTTTCTGTGGTTTAGATAAAAGGACTTGATGTAGTGGAAGCGTGACTAGTGACATTTACCTTTTTATTTAAAAATTTCATCTTGAAATAAACACAATCCTGGTGAACAAAGACCCCTCAGAGAGGTCGATCCGGTTGTGCTCGGGTACAGTGAGACTGTACGGCAACAAGTTTTTAAAAGAATATTGTTTTTCTGTCAGGTACACAAAGAAATTGTGATTGACGGTAAGCGAGGCGTATCGTAACACCTTACACAGCACCGCTCTGGCACAAATTACAGTAAATAATGATAAAACTGAAAGTTTGACAAACCCAAATTAAGTTGTCATGTTTGCTGTGATGAATTATCTCACGCTGCGGACGTTGTTTCTCGTGCTGTTCGACAAGAAAAAAACAGCAAATGGTTTTTTTTGAAGGGAGGGAAACGAGTCCTGATGTCTTCCAACAAACACCAGCAGGGATGAAGGAAAGGAAAGCAGCATGTTAGACGATGTTGGGACTAACTCTGAAACATTTTAGGAGAATTGAAATTATCATCAACTTTTACACAAAGCAATTAATTGCTTCCGTTCTAATTCATTGTTTTTTTTATTGTTTTATTTTTTCTGCCCTTATCTTTTACATTTTTGAATATTGCCTTTTATTATAGTTGTCTTCTTCTTCATTGACTGCTTACAGTTTATGTTGCAACATAGCTCTTCCATGAGGATTACAGAAGTTTCATGTATAAATTCATCCTTTTCACCAAACCCCCCCCCCCGGTCATCATCCTCCTCCCTTCTGAATCGCTTCCATGATCCTCTGTTCATTCATTTTTCTAAAACAACAACAACAAAAGCCGTGCACACTAAGTCTGTTTAGTTTTTATTTCATGTTGGTTTCTTCCTACATGATCAGTCTGTGGTTGCAGCAGAACTGTCGGGGCACAGCGGCTCTGATTATTACACTCCTTACTCTTGGTTGCTTGTAATATCGGGGTATTGGTTTTCTGCAGTTATTGTGCTGTCGCTGTGGGTGAGAGCGTTAGCTAAATGACTGAAATGTCAACGTAGATTAGTAGCAGAGGTGTTGTGTTTATGCTCAGCAGTGAGGGAATTACAGAAATGGTTTGTCAGCGTTCAGGGACGCGCTTTGAGCCGTGAGGAATCTGCGGCGGAGTCTGCTCGAGAGCAGCAGAGAGTGAGGAGGATTATGCAGGAACAGTGTCATGCATTCACATAAAGCTACACACTATATGCAACAGGAGTTACTGTATGAAGCTCATATAATACTCCGAAGAAGGTTCAAGTGCTGGGTCTCGAACCTCTTCAGAGAGGGGCAAGAGACACACACACACACACACACACACACACGTCCATGCCCTGCAGCCAGGGAAACAGCGTTTTGGTAAACAGGCCTGGATGTTTGCTGGACTTGAGAGCCAGACTAGAAGCCACTGGGGCTTCAACTGCCCGTCTGCATGTCACTGCTGCCAGGGAAGAAAAACAAAATACAAGAAAAAAAACCCTTCTCCTCGTAGCTTCAATCTTTTTGATTGTCATGTTTTTACTTGAACTGACTTCACGGTACGTGGTCCTGAATAAGATGATCGGGTTTCCTGGCCCATGGGGCTGTCGGACCCATTTAAAACCGAGGGATTTTTAGGAGGATTCTGACCAGACAAAAAGCCGTCTCCGGCGTCCATCTCTCCCCCTACATGCCCTTCAGCCACCATTGGAGCCACTCCCCGAGGGGCTTCGGGGCTGGAGGGCATGTGTAGGGGGGGCGGCGGTGACTTTGGGCCATGCAGCCGGTTTTCGCCGGAGCACTGAAAGGCCCGGAGGTAGAGGATTGAGATTACTGCTGACTCATGTCCAGATTCGGCTGCCCACAGGGCAGCTTGCTGAGCCACAAACAGATGTTGTGATGCTCTGGTGCCGATACTGAAGCAACACTGAAAGGTTGTACGTCTGATAAGAAATGTACCTCCAACCTCCACTGTTTTTTTTATGTGATAGCCATCATGGAAATCTCTGCGCTTGCATGTATCCGACATTACTAACAAAATAATGTATTTCTGTAACATAAAAAAAGTAGCTAGAAACATTATATAAACCCTAATGTCGCTTCCCAACTGGCCAGCATGCCAGTTTTGCAACACATGCATGATAATAAAGCCAAATCTGATTCCCATCAAGTATTTTTCCGCATAATGACACCAATTTAGGTGCATTAGCATTCTCAAGGTATTTTCTTAAGTGACTGTAATCGCTGCATTATTGTGTAATGAAAGAGGATTTATTCTCAGGGGTGTAGCTAAGAAGTCTGAGGCCCCTGAAAGATGATTTCCTCAGGGCCATCCCCCCCCCCCCCCCCCATTTATTTAAAAGGTCCTGTGTGTAGCATACGGGGGGATCTATCGGCAGAAATGGAATAAAATATTCATTTACTATGTTTTCATGAGTGCATAATCACCTGAAACTAAGAGTTGTGTTTTCGTTAGCTTAGAATGAGCCGGTTATATCTACTCAGGAAGCTTGTCCTCCTCACAGAGTCAGATATGTTCCGCTTCCATGTTTCTACAGTAGCCCAGAGCGGACAAACTAAAGACGTTAGTTCTAGAGAGAGCCTTTCACGTTCTTACGTTACCTGAAGGCCACCGTAGTTTTCCGACACTCTTGGAAAAGTGCTTACGTTGTAAGCAACACATATTTTAGCTCATTATTTTACACTTCCAGAAATTCTCTTTTGTTTTGTTTTGTAAACAATCAGCATCAAATGCCAGCATAAACATTTTTACTGTATGTGACTGTAGAACATAAAGGAAATGCTAATAATACTCATGCATGCATTATTTCACTGGAAACCTTTAACGACTAAATTGTCGGTGCATGTTCCCATCAGCTTAGGCTGGGTGGAAACTTAATGTTCGGACCCTTTGCCCCTTATTTCCCCATGTCAGATAATTACACATTTAATGATCAAAAGTCCCTCTCGTGTGGCGCTTACCCGTCGTTGAGTCGGATCAGGATGGCCCGGTAGAGCTGGTGCTGTGGGCTGTTGGACTCTGGACCACAGGGGTGGATGAACGGGTGAACGGACGCCAGAACAAAGCCCTGCTGGTAGAGCTCCTGCAGCTGGCCGGGCAGCTCCCGCACCGACGAGAGACGCAGCGTGGACGTCCCGCCTGAGAGACACCAAACAGGGAGACCATGTGTGAGACAAAAACAATTTGTATGTAGAATGACTCAACTTAATTTGTGTGGGTTTTATTTGGACACATGTTTTGTGCTGCTATACGTGCCGCTTTTGCATTCAACCTTTCTGGAGAAAGCAGGGATGTGACTTTGGATTTCTGTTTGAGTGTTCTTGTTCTTTGACTGTCAGCCATGGTGACTGCTCATGTTCATAATTCATAATAATAATAATTCATAATGTCCCTCTCCCTGTTGGCTTTTCTTACCCTTTATCCTCACAGTCTCCCTCTACTCTACCCCCCCCCCCTGCTCTTCTTCTCACTGCACACATGACCTCATTGACTCATTGCATATAAATATCCTTAGGCCCTTTAATTCAGTGACTGAATTTGTGTTTTCTTCCCTGTTGACCTTTTAAAAAAAAAATGTCGGCGACAACGAATTAGCATCAATTTAGTTGTTCCAGGCTTCATGCAGCTCAGCGGGAAATATCCAGTGCGTACAGTATATCAGGTAAACCGATCAAAGGAAATAACACAGAAAACATAATTGTTCCCCTGCAGTTCTTTGTATCTGGACTATTTCTGTCACACTATGCAAATTATGTAAATGACGGTCCTTTTTTCACAGCGGTTAGCCTCTTTTTGATTTCTTACATTTGATTTCTGTGTGAGGGTTTGTATTATTGTAACGTTGTGGTACAGATAGACATGTGCCCAACAACAGCGCTGAAGAAGAAAACCAAAAAAACACGTGAAGATTTGCAATTCAGATACCAACACTGATTTTTAGAGTTTGTTTTGACAATTAGTATCACGCTTTTTGCTCCATCCCCTCAATCTGGGAGTTAATAAGAGTGGCTCAAAATCCAACTAGAGCTGATTGCTTCGGCTCTGTATTATGAATGCGCTTTTAAAATGTGACACTTCCTTTGATTCCCTCTCAGCTCAACTGTCCACAAACAGTGGACAGGGGCCTGACATTAAAGAGCTGCAATCAGTGAGTGGCCAGCTGTTTAAAAAAATGAAAGAAAACGGTACAGAGCTGCTGCGCAGAGCTATTTCTTAGCATTATTTCCTCCTTCCCCACACCTCCCTAAGGGATGGAAACAGCAGACAGCCGCTGTTGACTTCCTGTTTCAGGGAGCAACCATGCTGTGTTACAACAAGCCACACGCAACCTCTGTCAGGCAACATCAGCCAATCAGGATGTATGGTAATGGCAACGGGAAGGGGAGAGTGGTTAGGTTTAGGAATGCGAGCAATTAGACAAGTAAATGGAGAGCTTCACAGCGGGAAGGAGAGGTCGATGGACAGGAAAGATGGAGGAAGAGAGGTAAAAAAAAAAACAGCGAGGAAGAGAGGGAAAGCTCGGCAGACCATGATCGAGACGGCGCTTGGCCCCCGGATGCATGACGGCTGGGATCCCAGCAGTGCGCCGTACGAGGCGACATTTACTGCGGTCCAAACAGCTGGGACGCGTGGGAGAGCGCCAACACAAAGAGCTGGATGCAAAACGAGAGACCGGGGAGAGGAGAGGAGGGAGGGAGGGGAGGGGAGGTCTGGTCGTCTGTACAAGCTGTCACAAGATGTGGGAAATGCCGCGATGGCTAATTAGAGTCAATGAGACTGTACAGAAGGAAGCGTTCAGATCCATGGGAAAATTCAAAGTACAGAAGTTCGATGGGAGGTCAGAGAGAGGGGACTGGTGAGACGGTGCCAGCCCGGGCTTTGTGTGTTTGGATTCAGGTGGAGTCAGCGATGCCAACAGGACTTTCACATAATAGCAGTATTGTGTATGACAAGGCTGAAAAAGCTGCTTTCAAGGTGTATTTGGACACGGATGACTTAATATTTGAAAACTCATAAACTGTCGCTGTGATGCACTGCTATAAAATCTGCTTCTGATTGATTCTGTGTGTGCATCCAAAATCTGCAAAAACCCGAATGTAATTGGTCAGGACTTCCCGCTTTCCTTCTCTTATTGGAAATGTGAAAAAAATGGAGAATAATTCTGTTGTATAAATAAACATAACTTTGAGCTGTGGAAAGCGGTTTTCATGCCACACGCATTGTCTTCCCACCGTGCAAACACGTGTGCATCAGGGGCCAAGTTGAGGTCAGTCAGTCATCCCACATTTAAACTCCTGACACCAAACGGCACGCTCTCACACGCGCCCAGTGTTGCTGCGTGTTTGATGTTGAAGTCTTGTTAATGTGCGAAGCAGCAGCTCTGCACAACATCTGCGTCAGTTATTGCCTCTGGCCGGCGCAAACGAAGCTGACAAGCGCCTGCGTTGCTGTGACGGTAACGTGTGGATCTGTTGGTCTTCATATCGCAGTGAGTGATTTGTTGAACTGCACATAAAATGCTGCTGATGTGTAATTCGACATGCTTTCCCATTGTCGATTGTTCTGCATGTCTTTACATTCACGGTGAGATTTCATGCATTGTTTATCGGAGAAGCCGTTGAAGGGTTTTATTGGACATGCACTTGGTATGATTGTGCATGTGCAATATGAATTTTGCTGTCTTGGAAGCATCATTTTATGCACATCACTTAGAGGCTGCTGGAAGCCAACATCAGACGGAGAGCATTGCATTCTCATTGGCTCCAGTTGAGTCCAATATATTAAGATACATGATGTTTTAGTTGTATTTCTTTGTCCAATGCTTTCTTAGTGTGTTCAGTAATCCAACAGTTATTTACTCCAATTGATGAACAAACAGATCTGTCACCAGGCCACAAACCTCCAGTTCTGAAAAGTGAAGCCAATGAGGAAGTTAAACTTGTATTTTCTCTAATGGCCACCAGGGGGCGACTCCTCTGGTTGCATAGAAGTCTATGAGAAAATGACTCTACTTCTCTCTTGATTTATTACCTCAGTAAACATTGTAAACATGAGTTTATGTCTCAATCTCTAGTTTCAAGTCTCCTTCAATACAGCATGATGTATGAAGAAAGCAGGGTATGCTTTAGGGCGGGCTTACTGTGATTGACAGGTCGCTACCAGAGCCGTGTACGGCGTCTCTATGTCACTCCTCCACAGTCCTAATATGGTCACTTCCATTCTCTGGTTGCAAAAAAACCCCAAGATGGCCAAAATGCCAAAATCGAGTCTTGACAACGTCAGTCCACAAAACCAATGGGGGACGTCACGACGACTATGTCCACTTCTTATATACAGTATATGTCCGTCACACAAGCGCAGGTATAGTCTGAGTGCAATTAAGCCCCGCCCACAACGGAGAGGAAAGCGCTTCATCGTGATTGCATTGTGTGAGGGTGCCTCCTTGTCACTTTGGTAGTAAACAACAGAAAGAATGTGTAAAAGCTGCTGTGTGGTGGGATCTGCCATCAAGGACTATATTGCTCGGTATCAACAGCTAACGCCTGTACAGTCGGTGAATGTGTGCTGTGAATGAACACAAACACATTGATGTGAAAAAAATTGCACGTTCAATCTAAAAGTACCTCAATAACTTCATCGCTGCTTCCAGTCCGGGACTTTTGACTTTTCCTCCCAATGTCTTTGAGCTGTTTTAAAAAATCAGGTTGCATATTCCATATTTTGAACATCTGTAATTAACTGCAGCTGTAATTCCTCCAGAATGAGATCATCATGATCCTTTTGCATGAAGCCTGTCACTCCCTGTACATCCAGACAAACCACACGTCCTCTGGCAGAGAAATTCAACTAAAGCTCATATATGTGCGACATCATTCGAGCGTTTCGTGCAGGTTGTGTAACACGATGATGTGGCGTGCCTCCAGCGTGCTACACTACATTGTCAGGACTGCAATAGAGAGGGAAAAAAGAAAAAGGAAATGGATTTCCAGAACAAACAGTGGTAGCGCCAATCAGGAGGCAGCTCCTGTGATGTAGGTAGAGGGATCTGATTCAGTTCGGATCCCACCTCTTCCTCCCGGGCACAAATCCAGAGGTTCATTGTGAAACCACGACAGAAGCAGGACAAGAGGAAGAGGGAGGGAATAAAATAAATCATATGCCGTCCCCTCAGGGAAAGCCAGTGCTTTGGCTAAAAATACTCTTCCAAATTTCTCAATCACACTCTGTCCTACTGCGCCACAATGCTGGAGCCTTAGAAGTTAAAAGGCGTGGAGGAATTAACACAAAGAAATAGGCCGCCATCGCAACCCCCCCCCCACCTTCTGCTCCTCCGCCCTCCTTTCTCCACCGCTGGCTGGCTCTCCTTTAGAAATGGAAATAATCCTTCTGTGATCTGTGATTTTTCTTTATTTTTTCCCCTTCCTTCCCTTCATTTTGGTGCGACGTGACGACACTGTCCTTTCCCCAGAGGGACCCTATTTGTGTGCGTGCACGGTTGACGGCGCGGTGGATATTAAGGGGAAATGAAACCGTCTTTGCCTGCTCTCTGATCCCATTCATTGAGATGAGTAAATAAGGAATGGTTTCAATTAGGCAGTGGGAACACAGCCGCTGGCGACTTCTTAAGTTGGCTTTAATCGCTGTGTGAGCTGCTAATAATCTCATCCAGAGGCTCCACATTTATTTATCAGAGCAAATTTTATTTATCCTGCTGTCCACAGAGCAAAAGTGTGGCCCGGCGCGAAGTTGAATCTCGTGCTGTTGTCAGGATGTTTACTATGCCCCGAAATCGTGTTATCCAAGGAGAATCTCTTTGTTCGCGTGGATGAGAGCAAATTAGCTGGCGTGTATGCAAGTGTCCGTGTTGATGTCTCACACTGCGAATATTTAGGCCTTTTGAAGGAGTCGGTGGTCGATCACACAGGCAATCTGGTAAACCTTACATGGCAAACTGGCAGCCAATTACTCCACTCAGTCTTTTTGTTTACCCTGGAAGAAAATTCTCTCTCATATCAACAGAGAGGAGCCCTAAACTCACAGAAACAAATCGCTTCTTGACAAATAATGATAAAAAAAGGGGCCTTCTGGCTGACAACCAACAAATTGGTTTTTCTGGAAAATTGTGTTAGCGCGGAGCCGTCAAACAGAAACACAAGTGTGTGTGTGTGTGTGTCTGCATGGATGTGGGAAGAGGGAGTGTCTTCAGGCTCATGGTAAGATCAGTTGCTCACTATTTATGTAGGATGACAGGTCAGAGGTCAGAATAACTCTTATGTTGTATGAGAATGAAGTTGTTTCAATCAAAGTCCTGTCGTTTAACATTCGTGCCTTTTTTTAAAGTGAAGAACACAAAGTGAATGCAGCTCCCACAGATGACTGATCTATCAAATAGTGTCCTCTCGACTGTTCCTAGGTGCATTTCCATCCACCTGTTTTATGCGCATTTTCAATTTGCGCACAGAGAAACCTGAGGGGAAAATTTTAAAAGAAAATCTTGAAGTACCAGAAATAGTGTTTTTACGTTGTGGCTGAGGTGGAAAAGTTTGTGTATCGATAAATGCACAATGCGACAAAGTGCACTGGAAACAGATTTCGTGAACATACGATGACGTAAATGAAGCATGTGACTTCAGCATCCATTGAAGCCTTCACTCCGCTGAATACACCCAAATATCGTCGGATTAAAACATCTCATTTCTCCACACAGATCTGTAGTAACCCGCCTCACATTGCACCATGAAACAAACAGAAATGTGATATTTACATCGAATTTTCGATGCGATACACTTGAACACACATAAGTGGGTTATGAGCGAGACAAACCCTTCGCCAATTTAGTACATGGAAATATAAATGATGATTATTTTAGTGTCTTTATCACCTGCCATTATTAAAGTAGCAAGACCCTGGAAGTGCCTCCCTCTACATCCCACATACTTTATACTTTTATATTTCTTAACATCTGGCTGGCGTGCTTCTGATTTAAATCGTCTGTCGGAAACGAGGAAACTCTTCTTCCTAACGTTTGAGCAATTTGACAGCATCTGAAATGCTTCCTAGTTGTGTTTATTCGACATTCAGACCGAAAAACAGAACCCGCACAGGATGTTTCATCACCGGAAAGTTGTCACGCCATTGCTGACCATTTATTATGACCATTATGGCAACAATCGCGAGGTAAATACTGGACATCCAGAGTTCATATTACAAAATCAAATACCAGGAATGAGCCCTGTCCCTGTTGAGCAAGGTTACCCAGACTGTGTCAACGGACTACTTTCATTCTCTTTTTTTAAATCGGAACTTGATCTGCCCAAAGGCACAGGAAGTGGCTCGGTATAAATCAGTTCAAGCACTTTAAATCTGGATAGGCCCCACTTGTCGTGACTGCAAGTCTCCATGTAAACCAGTGAGTGAAGTAATGTGAACGTCTCCCAACTCTCCTTGGTTGCATTTACACTTGGATAGCTTGCTGGTCTGAGACGCATGAAGTAACTAGAGGCACAATAAAGACTTTGCTGCGGTAAAAGTGCCAGTTTTGTTCCCTCAAAAGGCTTTAAAAAAAGACATACATTGGACACATTTTGCTCAAAAGATGTCGTCAGTGTGCTTTTGATTTGAGCCCAAACTGATCAAGTGTAGCGTTCGTATCGAACAAAGAGGCACAGTAGGACGCCGTGTATGCTCAGTCGACTTTCAGTTGATAATTCTCTCTTCCTGTGAATAATAAAAGAGAACAAAAACCCTCAACTTTGAATTGAAATCCTGCCTCTGACACTGGCTCACTTCCCCTTTTAAAGCCATCTGCCATGTAAGCACCTCTGAGCCGCTTTTCCATCACTTAACACATTTAAAAATAAATGAGTAAATATGAAATTAATACGCTGAAAGATTGAAGCACCGAGGCTCTGCACACACGCGCGCCATGCACCGCCTCCGGGAGAGATGGTTCAACGACATTTGCATCGGGGAGAAAATAGCCCGGCATATATTATCCACCCGCTGCAACTGATTTCTGATCCTGCTGCTCCTATCCACCGCATCTCTCATTCGGTGACACGAGCCTCAGCCTCGTGATTAGAGAAGTGCTTGGTTCGGCTCATAGTAATGGCTCAATTAGCAGCTGTCGTGTTCATACTGGTGCACAGCATCTTAGAGGACAGAGTGTTTTTGTTTTCTCTCGGATGAAAATAAGTTGAGGAAAATGCTGCTGTGCCGCTGGGGACAGGAGGGATTTATTTCTGATACGACGCAACACGACTCTCTGACAAGACACGGATGAAACGAGCAGATATAGCAGAGTCCTAGCCAAGCAAAGTACAATTGTGAAATACATCAAATGCACTTACAGTGTATTAGATTGTATGTGAAGGGGTTGATCTTGGTGATAAACCCACTGAGAACTATCTCCCAGTGCTTCATCTCTTTCAGCTCATTGTTCCGCTTCTTTCGGCCTGGAACTTAACTGTTTTTACTTCACTTTAGGCTGCAGGAGGCGGCTGTTTAACTTGGAACAGCTCTCAAAAATCCACTGCACACGATACCTGCTCAGCACCAAACAGCAGGCAGAAATAGTTAGCAACTAGCTGGGGGACATAGTGACGCATCTAACAGCTAAAGAGCCAGATATTTTTCTCGGGGGAGTTGGTGGAGGCCAAAACTGAGCAAAAAGAGACTGATTATGAGGGTTACATTCACACGGTGACAAGTAAGATGACTCAAAATGAAAGCTGATATTGCTTCATAATTAGCATCACTTTTGAGCGCTTTTGTTTGTCCAGAGAGGGGCTAGCTGCAGTGCGCACCAACGACCACCAGGTGGCACATGTGAGGAGCCGAGACTGCGACAGCACAGCGAGTGAAATTTAAACCCACTTCTACTCCTCACGCGGTACGTTTTAACGGAACAAGGAGGCGACCCAGCCTCCTCAAAGTAACGTTCCCATAAAACACATACCTAAATACATGTAGCACATAAACACGTGACAGCTGTGATGGTGTGTTATATTGAGTGATTGACAGGTGCCGGTTTGATCTGTATCTAGGTACACACAACACATTAAACAGACCAAAGACCTGCTGTAGTAGTCAAAAATCACCCCTTGGTCAACTTTATTTATCATCTTAATCTCCCTCTAATTGTTTTCTTTCCCAAAGCAATGCCTCTGCAATGCCAAAAGCTACGTTCCCCCGATCGGAATTGGTCATCGGCCCATCAGGAATAAACCGAAGACGAAACCTGCGCACCTTCATAAAGTCTCGATAAAAGCGACGCGACATGAATATGCTGTAATTGGCCTTTTGGAACTGAAAGCACCACCCGACTATTCTCTCCGTGAAGCAGTCGTATCGTCATTCAGTGTCCAATTAAAATGGCCTTAGTCTCCTCAGGAGCTCTCCACTCCTGTGAGGACCACCTGCAGAACCCTCGCTCGGGTCTCAGCAGCCCGCCTTGAGTCATTAGCCTTCATACAGGCTGAAAATGGAAATGCCAGTGACTCGTCTGTCCTCCCCGCCGCCGCCTCCTTTATTTTTTCTCTCCTCTCCCTCAGCTCCGGTTTCTCTCACCCCTTTGGGGGAAGCTTCCCTGCTTGGCTCCTCTGCACATTTCATCTATTTTTTTGCCTCTGCTCTCTGCAGGGAATCTGCCCCTTCTTATTCAACTCTCCTTCTCTCTCTCCGTCTCGCTCCCCCTCCTACTGTGTAGAGAAGAGCAGAATCTTTGAAGGGTCCCTGCTGCTCTTAACCTCTTGTTCTGCCTCTACATGTAAGTGTCTATTGTCTGTATTTTTCTGTCATCTCTTCTCCTCAGTGTCAAGATAGTGGAGCAAGCCAGGGCAAGGTATGAAAAAATCCCCAGCTGGTCAAACATTGCCTATTTTCAGAAGAAAATTCCGGTTATTCAGTTCTCAAACAATGTGCCATAAAGAAATAATACTTTTCTCCTGTAAAATACTTCCCAAGCTGTACCCACATCGTAACACGAGTATAAGTCTCCAGCCATGTTAGCGTCTCTGTGAGGCTGTACTCAGGCACGGTGATCATACCATCAGCACGCTAATGCGCTCACAACGACAATGCTAACGCACGTGGTGTTTAGCAGGTATTTTACCGTGTTAGCGTGCTAACATTTGCTAATTAGCGCAACTCCCTAATTAGGCACTTCTGCATTGACTTCACTTGTCAGACCCGGAGGTTGATGCCTGACACATGTTTATGACGTTGCCGGTATTTAAATGCTACAAAGTAGCTTTCATTTATTTTTCAACTTTGAATCTTGTTAAAAGGTTACAAAGGTGAGGGACCTCACCAGTAGTTGGGTTTACTGTCCATTATATCCCAGCAGGGTGTGAACGGTATCGACCCCTCCGTCTTTTCAAGTGTGTGAGGAGCAGTCGGGGCACCTACTGCGCGGGCTAATCTATGTCTCTCTGCCAATATCTTTCTCCCTCCCTCCCTCCCTCTGAGGTCCAGGGCGGCGTCATTAGCAGTCGGGGCTCAGAGTGCAGCTCGGCGGAGCCCTGGGGCCGAAGCTTTGTGCCTTAATTACCCACCTGATGAGTCACTGGGAAAGTCACTGGGTGTATTGGTGCCTCCCTCCCTCTCTTTCCTTTTCTCTCACTCTCACTCACACACACACATATGGTACTGTATTCACTTCATTCCCTTTGACTTATATGCTTATTACTCATTCACACACTTGCACTTGCCACATTCACCTAATGACTGCAGTTGTACTCACTCACTCACTTATTCGCTCGCTTTCTCATTCCCTCCCTGATTCTCACACATACACACACACACACACACACACACACGCACACACACGCGTGTATTTATTTGCTCGCTCAGTTGCTTGTGTTGTTCCCTCAGTCTACATCCACACTAAGCCGGCTAAATGTGACAAAGCTGTTTAAGTGTGAAACGGAGAGATCCATAGGGTTTTCATAAAGATCTCCATCCACACGAAAACACTTTGACGGTTACTGTGGCGAAACTTGCTGAATCTTTTTTTTTGTCCGACTCTTTGGCAAACAACAAACATGTGCATGACAGACAACATCTGAGATGGAGCTGGACAGATGTTCTCAGCTGGATAAACCTCTGTTCTCGCTCCCATTCTGCTCTCTCTCTCTGTGATCACCTGCAGTGTTTTAAAACATCCGTAATAATTGTATATATCGTTTTTTGTTTCTGTTGTCTGGCAAAACAAGCGTGAAATACCAATTTAAATTGCAGCTCCCAGATGTTACTTGTTAACCAGAAAAAAAACTGTTTAAAATCAAAACCTGTATCAAGTGATGGACTGACATTTATGTTGAAATATGAAATAGGTTGCATGTGTATATAACACGAGTGAAACAGGAGCCATCAAGCAGCCTCTGTAGACAGCTGGATTGATTAAAATAGAATCTGTTCCGCCGGACGCGCTTCAGACAGAAGACTGAAACTCCCGACCTCCCGTGCAGACGAGTCATGAGAGTAGATGTGATCACACGCTCTCACTCAGGTCACGTTCAACTGAAAACAGCAAGCAGCTTGTCCTGCGATTTAAAAAAAAAGTTGAAAGCTAATGTGTCACTGTTTACCTCGCTATCATTGCAATGGAATATTGTTCTGCTTTCCATATAGTTGTTAAAGTTCTTCCTCTTAACATTATTGATCGCTGTGCAGTGTTTTTTTAATTCTATGGTTTTGAAGCCTTTGGGTTTTTGGCCGTCTCCATCTTCACTAGTTGACTCTAAATGGACCATAATTTACTGTATCATGCTGTATTGAAGACGACTTGAAACTAGAGATTGAGACCATAAACTCATGTTTACAATGTTTACTGAGGTAATAAATCAAGAGAGGAGTAAAGTCATTTTCTCATAGACTTCCATACAACCAGACTTCTTTCAACAACCTGAGGAGTCGCCCCCTGATGGCCACTAGAGAGAATGCAGGTTTAAGAACTAGCTGTTTTGTATATCTTGCTTCATCACTCACTCACTCGCATGTAGAGAAGCAATCCGCTGCACCATGTCCACCAAACAAATGAAACTACATCTTATTTTAGAGCCTAATTTCCACACACACACAGACTGTCGACACACTCTCTCGCTCTGTTCCATTCACACCTCCTGCGCTCCCCCACCACCAATTCACACAGTCGCACTCAGACCGATGGGCTCACAGCTGCATGTAGAGCAGAACAGTCTGCTCCTGTTCACTTCCCAGATGCTGCGAGCGGACATGATGGCACTTGCTGCGCTGATAACGGAGGACCGAGCCGCTGCCAGGGGTCGAATCCAATGATTACATTAAAAAACAAACAAAAACACATCGCCTACCAGAGTAGTGTTGATTTATATCACTCAGTCGGATGTTATTCAAAAAGTAGACGCCTGACTTCACGCAAAAAAGAGTTGTGGGTATGTATTGAGTTTGGTGACTCTGAGAGTTGCTATGAACACTCTGAAGTGTTTCTTATTGAACTGGATGTAAGTCATTTAGACGTAAGGCCATTCATTTCTACCATATGTTTGACAAAACTGCAGCAACGTTTTCTTTACCCTCCTCCAAATCCCCAATTCTGCAGGTTGTGATGTTGACAACGTGCACATTGACATTGCCATCTTACCATTAGGGTGACGTGCACCAACGGATGGGTTTAGAGTGGGGGAAAAAAAAAAACAGGAGGGAAATGGGAACTGGAAAATTGGTGGAGCAACTGCCCCGAGGCAAAAATTCAAAAAGCAAACTCGTGACCGGAGGAGCGAGGAAAATCTGGACGCAGGACGCGAATGAGACACGCTTCTTTGCTCCTTCAACAACTCCCGTTAAGATGCCCTTGAGCAAGGTGCTTAGCAAGCCGAGTGCTCAGATGGAGCTGCTGACTGGCACCAGACTGTGGTTGCACGGGCAGCTCTCATGCCTGAATGTCTGCAACTGAGCGAGTGTGAAGGGCAACACAGGATGAAAGTACACAGCAGAGCTTTTCTGGGTAAATAAAGAGAAGAACAAATAGACTGCATGGCCGGCTAAATGCTAATGCAATTGCCGTCTCTTTGTCTAGACAGAGCATTTAAGGCTGCCTGGGTAAATTTCTAAATACATATGCATCCCCCAATCTGTGTCCAGAGCTCCGGCGGAAGCTTTTACCGGAGATGGGGAGAAAAGCAAGCCAAATTCATCTGCTGTTCCCTTCGCTAAATGACTGGAACACTGTATTTTGAAGGCGCACGGCTAAATGAAAAGGCGCCGGACGTCTTGATAGCGGAAAACTACCTGTAATTTGTTCAGCCAGTGAAAAGGTTTACATATAGAAAGGAAAAAGGGTCTGTATCTTTTCCCTCTGTTACATTTTCTCTCTCTCTCTCTCTCTCTCTTTCTCTCAGGGATTACATTGTGCCTCCATCACCAGTCTTCAGGCTGACAGGAGGCCTCCAGAGTGCATTTTGTCCGCTCGACGCCACCTCCTCCGCTGACAGCCCTCAGTTGCCTGGAGACGCCGCTCGAGACACGAGCTGTGGTAAATGAGCAGGTTGTTGATCAAAGCCCACGACGGCTCCACTGCTGCGTTTTCAGCTCAGGCGCGCACACCACCCTGACTTCCTGTTCTCTGCTGACGGTATACAACCCATACATTACACCCCGACATTAACCGCCTGTAGAAAAATCACACTTGAAGCGTTTTCAGCTATGACGTGCCATCTTGATTGGTGGTGGGGTTTTTCTTCCATTAGCATTGCAAAAGAGTGCAAATTAGAATTTTAAAACACGGGGTTCTGCGACAGGCTCGGGGTGTTTTGGTGGCACCGTGGGTCTGCCATTAGATGTTTTGTGCCGCTGATTGAGGTGCATAATTTGCTCCATATACTCTGAAGACTGAACAACCGGTGTGATTATTGTCGTCACCTTTCAGGCAGAAGAAAATTCTGTTCTGTGTCAGACAGAAAAAAAATATCTTAAGTGTTTTATACATTCTTAAAATAATCGAGGACCTTTTTTCCTTTTACTGTGGAATGCTTCAGATGATTATCTAAAGTGCTGGCTGTTTTAGAAGAGGTATTCGGGTCCTTCACCAAAGTGGCAAACCACAATGTAAAACTCATTTAGGTGCTTTTAGACATGAAACACTTACCACGGTGTCTGCTGCACAGACTTGTCTTTATAGTGTATTTTAAATGGCTTCAGCAGTGGCTACTGGCTACATACAGTCCGACTAACGACCTGTGTTTTAACTCCATCACGCAGCCACATAGTGGCTTAAAATAGAGGAAAATGATGAGCAGTATCACAGGACCCAAATAGCAACTTTAGCTTTGCAATATCGTAAATATATCAAACTAAAATGAAGACTGAAATTTGCACATTGTTTTTCTTCACGGCTGCAGCGTAATAAAAAAGTTGCAATTATCAACTCGCAACCAGAAACGACAAGCTGTCGACAATTCATGAGAGCTGCTGCCTAACATTGTTTGTTTACACTGGAAACAAGAACCTCTCACAGTGTGAAAGTACCTTTAATGTACATAAGTATTATCAGGAAGACGTGACCCCTGAGACCCCCAATGCAGATCCCCTGAAAGCCTTACCGTAATAGCAACATTTCGGGGGTTTGCTATTGTGACTAAAATGTGTTTTAAAAGCTCACTAACGCCCTGCAGTTTTCATTATTCAAACTGCAAACATATGAATAGTGACGGCGCGGGTGAGGACATCGGGGAGGGGGGAGAGGGAGAGAGGGAGAGAGGGAGAGAGAGAGAGAGAGAGAGAGAGAGAGAGAGAGAGAGAGAGAGAGAGAGAGAGAGAGAGAGAGAGAGAGAGAGAGAGAGAGAGAGAGAGAGAGAGAGAGAGAGAGAGAGAGAGAGAGAGAGAGAGAGAGAGAGAGAGAGAGAGAGACCCCAAACCCCCAGACAGACAGACAGACAGACAGACGGAGAGTGTACTCTCTTGCATTGTGTAATTGTGTGAGCGGCCTTGTTATCGACATCAGCCTGTGCGGTTAAGGTCAACACGGGCGTTGGACAAAAAAACGAAGCAACGCAGACTCAACACTCTCACAGTCGTCCACCAGCCCTTGACATTCCTCCAGTTCACCCGTTGAAATGTGAGATTTGTGCTTGCCTTTTCAATTACGACGGGAGAAGAACCCGACATGTCACTTCTCGTACTCTGCTGGCAGGAAAGCTTGTCCAAACTACCTGCCGGGAGACATTCGGTGTCGAGTGAAGGCGGGCGTGGGTGTGATCGGGAGTGTCAAAGGCAGCTTTGGGACATTCCGATTTACTGCTGGATGTGTTGTGATCTAGATGTGAGGAAACCTCTGGGAGCTTGGTCCATGTCGGAGCTCACTTGTCACATTCCCCTTTTTACCTCTGACATCTGAGCCAGGCTTTTACCACATGGGTTCATACCTTGGATACTGTCTACAGGTGATGCCTTTGTGTTGAGCATGTGGACAAAGATGATGAAAAAAAAAGACCTGTCAACCTGTCAATTTTATGTCAAACTTTCTGTCCCGAAACGTCAAGTGTTCTTGATGAGAAGACGCCAAAGTCGAACTAAATCTTGATAACATGTTGGCAGCAGCAGAATAAAAAGCCAACCCTGCACAGATGCATTCCATCGAGAAAAGTAAAACAATGAATTTTGGACTTCTTGGGGACAGAGAGCAAAACGTCTATTCGTCGATGTGCATGGATCGGTCCATATCTATTCAAAAGTGCCACTGAAAATCTGATTAAAGGCGCCCATAACCCTCAATGTAACACCAAATATGTTTCTCCTTTCAAAGAATCCGACAACCAACTGTTAGGCAGCCTGTTCCACACTTACAAGATGAGGAGTCGCCCTAAAAATAACCAGAAAGTGTGAAATGGTTTGAGGCTTGCAAAAATGCTCTCGACTGTGAAACTGTACAAGTGACCTGTTTTTTGCAGAGCAGTTAACAGTTGGTATCTGGGCCTGTTGATCCTGGAGTCTCTAAACACAAGCCAAGACTAAGATCAGGATTATCTTCTTCTTTTATCCCACATCCTCAAGCTTTCAGAACGTGTAATATCGAGGGTTTTCCTGTTATTCGGGCTGCCTCTAATCCTTCGTTGTATTTGATTTGTGTTGCAGCAAGCCTCACGCTCCTGTTGTGTGCTGCACCGGAGGGGAGTGTGTGACGTACAAATCAGTTGGACGGTCTCGGCAGATGGTCAGTTGATATGCCAACAAATGAGAGAGCTGTTGCTCATTGCTATGGTATTTACTGCTAAAGCATGTCGTTGTAATGTAAATGGATATTTGTGTTGTTGTTTATCATGAGCTATAGCAATTAGCAAATCCACTTCTCTATCCAGAGGTGAATTAAATGTAACACCTGCCACATAGTGCACCACTAAACTAAATAATTTACATTGTACAGACTGGGATGAGGTGTTAATGCGTAGAATGAATAAAGTCCTTGAAGAGTCAGCACCATAAGCTACAGGGCCAAACAAGGCTCCAGCACCGAATCCCTTTTGGATTGAACAAGGCTGAGCTTCATTGCCTTTCAATTCAATTTTCATTGGAAAGAGAAAGATTGTGTTTTGAATTGTTCCTTCAAATGTCAGATATTCTCACTTTAACCTTCAAATGAAACAAAAAGCTCTTCGGTTTGAAACCAAAGCTGATTAAATTATTTTAGTTAACGTCTCTTTAAACTCAGGGACACCCATCCAATGGCAACCTTGGGATACGCTAGGCATTTTAAGATTTAGTCTAAACATATCATAGATATTTTGGAGAAATTCAATGAATTAAATATGGAAATTGTATTTCCTGGCAAGTGTGTACACTGTAAGAGTTGACATGCTATCAGCTCTGTAGCGTGGCTGTGTAAAGAGAACGGGATACAGCGTTGGAGGTGGGGTCCCGTTCATGTCTATGAATGTTGCTAAGTGGCGCATTAAGCATAAAATGTTTGACTTACAAGTATAAAATTCAGATAATAACTCTGGGTTTCCTTCATTTTACAGCTTTTAGGACCTACTAATTTAAATAAACGCTGTTCAAGTGTTCGTACTGGGCAGTTTCCCAGTATTTACCTCAAATAAAACATATCCGCTGTGTTACAGATGTCTCTTTTTCAATGTGAGTCTACGGTAATACGTCTTTTTGAGCCCAATGGCATCACATGAGGGACTCTGAAGTTGTAATCCCACCATTTGGCCGCGATGTAAAATTAGCTTTAAAGCCAGGCGTTTGGCACAACTAAATGCAAACGTCAGCATGCTAACATGCTCATGATGACAACGCTAACATACATATGTTTAACAGGTCATATGTTTACTATAGTGACGTCTTAGTTAAGTGTCAGCATGCTGACATCGGCTGAGGCGACATCTCTCAACATGGCGAAGGCTGAGCCGGTGGCCCGCAGCTAATGGTGCTAACAGCGCAGCTAACGGTGCTAACAGCGCAGCTAACGGTGCTAACAGCGCAAACTCCTACAAAAGTGCTGACAGTGTCGACTCCACTATATCTTTACACAGCAAATAGCTGTTTGCTGCTATAGTAATGCTCTGAGTGCCGTATATTGCACCTTAAAGGATCATCAAAGTTATCAAGCTACAATTCATCCACAAAATGTCATGGTAATCCATCCTCTAGTTGTTGAGATATTTCTGCTCGTGCGGCTAAAAGGACATTCATTTCCTTACATACAAGCAAAACAGCCTAAAATCTGATCCTCATTCAGACTTTGAGATGAAGGGAATATTGTGAGAATATTGTGACTGGAGGGCCAAGGGGAACCAGAGGCCGAGTGTATGCTAATATAACCACAATGCTAATCCATCACCTGGGCTCATCAGAAGTAATTAAATCAAATTGTAGACGGCCCCCGCACCCGCACCTTAATCTCCCACCAGATGGAGACCCTGCTGAGCAACAGGTGGCCTCCCTTCATACGAACCTGCATCCCACCGCTGTCATTTGACTCCTTGGAAACAATGGTGGACCCACAGACAGCCAGACAACCCAGTGAAATATGAGACGGATGTGTAATCATGACGGAGTGAGTACACGTGTGCGGTATCCATTTCACAATTATCTACCTGCTGTGACACCTGTCTCTGTCTCTTGTCTGTGATTATAACAAGAGGCTGAAAAAGATTGCAAACAAATGGATGCCTCTGCTTCAGAAAGTCTTCTTTTTTTAATCAGTTTAACAAAGCAAAAAATAAGTCAACACTGGTTTATAATGCAAACCTCCTGTTTTTGTTGTCTGAGATTATAAAGGGGGCATAAAAATAAGCTAATTTGTATTGAAACTGAAAAGATTTACTCAGTGGTGCGTATTGAACATTACTGTACACGTCTACGGCGACAATCTGTAAAAACATACTGCTGGTACAACTGCATACTGGTGACCAGGAGGCTTTTTTTTGGACACTGATACTTTTTGCTACAATTTTAGCGATACCAAATCCAACCTCCAGTTCGGAAAAGTGAAGCCAATGAGGAAGTTAAAGCTGCATTCTCTCTACTGACCACCAGGGGGCGACTCCTCTGGTTGTATAGAAGTCTATGAGAAAATGACTCTACTTCTCTCTTGATTTATTACCTCAGCAAACATTGTAAACATGAGTTTATCATCTCAATTTCTAGTTTCAAGTCTTCTTCAATACAATATGGTTTGTAAAATCTTTTTTTTCATTTCGTATATTTATTTAGTAAATTATGGTCCCATTTAAAATACACGATAAAGCAGGCTACGCTTTAGGGCGTCGCTACCATGTGATTGGCATTCCCCTTGCAGTTTAAAAACGTAATTAACATTTTCAAATGGCTCCTGTAATATGAACAGGATCTACTTGGACCACGTTTCATCTTTTAAATGAAACTGCGCTGTATTTTGAATGTTTTGAATGAGTGTTTTGTACTTTTATACTCATCTACTATTTTCAACTTCTTTTAAGCATCAGGGAAATTAGTCGTTCGGAACATCCCTAGTGAGCAGTGCACTTTAATTCCACAGCAGGTGATAGCGTCTGCACAGTGTGTTTAAACATATCATCACACACGGTATAAACTCTACCGATCAGGGTGCCGTCACAGAACAATAGGGAATGATGCGTCTATGTTGCAGCCGGGGACGGTGAACTCTGATTACTTTCCTCTCGTCTCTCTTCCGTGACTGCAAATTCATCACACCGGCGAAACCGCTCTCTCTGCATCCCACGTGGGGTGCGAGTGCAATCAAACTGTAACGTGCACACAAATTGTCCCCAATCAGCTCGCTATTTTTGAACGCCGCCCCCTTGATGTGATGGGGTTGAAAACACGAGCGGGTTCGAAGCGTCTCCATTCCCGTTTGACAGCGGCCTCGGGCAAACTGTTAGTTCTGCTTGCGAGAGTGAAATCACATTAAAGGCCTGCGAGGCCACTGTGTATACGCAGCTAGTCGAAGCATGACTCACTGTGCTGTCTCAAGATGCTGCTCAATTCAGTTTTGCTCAACAAACGTTTTCCATGAGTCCATTTGTCAAATACACTTAAATAAAGCAGCTGCTTTTTTCACTTATTAATGTCCTGAGTTTCGGTAGGCCTCGCTGGAGAGCGAGTTTCCGAGGAAGAAAAGTCTGACGAGCACAAAGAGACGCACTGCTTCTGCCATTTCGTACAAACAAGCTGAATTTCTTCAAATATGCTTTTATGAAATGCCCAGTTTCCAACTCTCTAACACGTCCAGAGCGGTGGGAGGGGTTCCCATAACTTCAGAAGCTCTGTAAGTCTCAGCTGGAGCTGGTTAATGGGAGTGGGAATAGATTTGGCACGAGGGGAAAGGCAACCGAAACTGTCTGCGAAAGGAGAGAGATCCAACGCTCGCAGAAACGGACGAACCCAAAGTGTGGAAAGAAAAACAAGATGATTCAGGGAAAGAGGACGAGAATTCGGCCTCAGACCTCGGATCAGTGCGCCAATCATTTATTGGTTGCGTGTTTTTTTTTCAGTGCCAATTTTATAGCTGCAGAAATGATTGCTAAACGCAATACGTCTTAATTACAGCTTCATTGCACTTCTCAAGAACGCTTTCTATTACGCCCCTATAATGCATTATAAACATACTTATAATGAGTTACAACCTTCCTATGGCAATATATAACTATAGTTATAAGCACTCATGGATATTGATAATGCTTTATAAGCATTAAAACACATTATAAAGCATTTTGTAATGAGGTCAATTATCACTATAGTTCATAATTGCTGGTCAATAACTGACATTTCCTTTGCAGTAATGCATTATATTTTCCATAGTATAATATATAATAATGCATTATAATGCAGGCATTAATTGGGATTATAGATTACACTAAGTAGTCATTGTTTGCTTTAAGTAAATTCTAAATCACTGAACTCTTAGAGTAACTCATAACCACAATATAATAACAGTGATAATGATGCATTATAGAAAGATTATAGTATATTACAACTATGGTAATTGTAATACACTATGACCCTTGCATCAAAAAACGTCATTATAAAATGTTTTATAATGGGTAATGATTATTGTTATAAAGCATTCTGAATAGTTACGAGTGCTTATAACTATAATTACACAGTGCTATAAACAGATTATAAGCATGTTTATAATCCTCTACAGACATAAAGGTTAATGCGTTGCAGACATAGAAAGTGTTGCCCACTTCTCGATTGAATGTGTTGCGTTGCAGCCTGCAAAGCCAATTGGACACATGAAGTGTTGCGTTGTCTCAAGTCTGAATGGAAAAGCTCCTGTGAACTGAACCTCATCAAAGCAAACCTTTGTTTTGTTGTCAGAGTCTATTATATTGGAAAAGTGAAGACTTTCATTTCACATTCAGAAAACTGAAAAATGACACCTATTCTCACAGGATGATTGATGGCAGCTGAAAAAAAAGCAAAATTGATGTTACAAGTTATCGTTGCTTGCAAAGATGTGTTTTTGAGGACAGAAAGATTGATTGTTTGTTGTTGTTTTTTCGAGTAACTGCTGAATTTCAAGCAGCGACATGTTCCCTGAAATGAATTCATTGCATTTTAAAACAAATACCGAACACATTATTCAACATTGTCGCCTCTCCTACCTGCGCGTCAATTGATGTGAAAAGGACACAGAGTTCTTCTGGAGGTGCAACATATAACTCTGAGCGGCGGGGAGGCAGCTCAGAGTTAAATTTTCAAGCTGACAAATTATAGTTATTCACAATGTTCACAGCATCTCCATTTCCTCTCAAGAAAAAGTATGGAAATGTTGAGAGTGCGCCTCGTAATGTCATTGTGCGAATACTTGTCGCTGTTGGGAGAAAACTCACAGCTCGTATTTTGATGTTTGTTTGTTTGCACTTCAGCTCAGAGATCACATTGTTCCTCTATGAACTGAGGAAATTGTTCAAACCCTGAAGGAATGCCAAGTATGCATTTTCCTAAAGCTCAAACCAAGCCACCGTCAGGTCACCAAGCAGTGCGGATATCCGACTTTGCAAACACGAGTTTCGTTTTTTGCATTAAAGTTCGTCCGTTAACGGGCTTCTTAAAATCTGACGTTGAAAACCCCAAAACGTCTTTTCCCTTTGACAACACGCTGTAAACGCCCACTCGGCATCAAGTGAGATTCAAGGCTGAGGTCACTTCCTGCACATTCTGCCTGTGTGGCCTCGCAGGCTTCTCAAGAGAGCGTCTAACAATAGCTGCGACCGCGTGGAGCAGCCTCTCTTTCTCTCCACACACATCAATACATTTGTTCCTCTTTGGGACGTGCTATCAGGGCCGGGTCTGAGGGCCGGCGGAGGTGTTTTGTTGAATTTAGATTGTTTGCTCCTCTGCTGTGGAGACCCTGATTGCATTTCAACACAATCAATACTGGCATATTGGATCTGAGTGGGATGGCAATAACAGCCAATAAAGCTTTGAGGGGGAGCTCGGCCGTATTGTCTGTCAGGCGGGCAGGAAAACAGCAGAGGCCACGTTACAAAAGGCAATAAGCGGGCCGGCTGGATGAAACACAGCAGTGTACAAACACACGGAAACACAAGACAAACCAACACAGAGCCAGACACGGAGGTTCCCAGACGAAAAAGACCAACTACATGTGTACATACTGCCATACAAGTCACACACAGTCTCTATCTTGGTTTCCCCCCTCATTTCCTCTCTCTTCAAGACGCTCGCACTCACTCACACATCTAATGACGCACGCCGGTTCCTCGCCCACATGCAGAATTCGTATCTCAACAAATGAAACGCAGAGAGCCTCGGGATGTGTTGCTTTGCTGAAGCACTGGGACAGTTGTCATTTAGAAAAGTGCAGCCACGACTGGGATGCTAACAAACCTCAAGGGATTCGATTCAAATCCAAGTGCCCTCAGAGATTTACCAACTTGGTGTTACACGTCTGCTTTGCTTCTTCTTTTTTTTTTGTCTTCCTCTTATTCACTGACCCCTGACCCTCGGTCTTATATTCCTGACATCCCCTGTAAAACCCATCCTGCAGGCCTGGACAGCCTGAGTCAAATCATGACGAGAATATTTTCTCTTGAGCGAGGGAAATTGAATTTTCCACAACACCACCACACACACACACACACACACACACACACACACACACACACACACACACACACATTCATACCGCATACTGGAAACTGAGTTCAGTTAACTGCAAAACCAAAGCCTTCAGACACAGGAAATAGTCTGCACAGAATACGACGCATTACAAGGGGAGCTAATCTTAAACATACTGCCGAGTGAGAGACGGGGAGGGAGAGGAAGGAACCGAGCAGAAATCTGCGTTTCCTGTTGCTGACAACTTTGTCAGCAGTTGCAGCCGTTTGAAGCTCACTGAATGGAAGCTGCTGAGCTCTGGCTCTGTCTAAAATGCTGCTCTGACATCTTTGTCTCAGCAAACGATTGGCTTGGCATTCTGCTGCCTGAGTGGCTCCAAACAATACGAGCAGCATCCACTTACTGTAGCACGCCGCCGACTGCGGATGGAGGCAGAAACGAGAAGCGGCGCCGAAAGTCTGAATTTGTAGCAGTCTGCTTGGACGGCAGCCGATGCATATTTCATGCACATTTCTAAAGAGATTCCACAGGTCTACCGGTAATCACGCTGAGCGCATTCATCAGGAGCGCTCGGTGTGCAAAGAGCGGCCTTTTGCAAAGGAGGTTCGGATTATTAATTCAGTTAAATGTTCCAAACCGCAATCACCGCTTGCCCATTTTTTTGATTTCTCACACCATCAGAAACACATTCAACTCACCTCTGCCTGCATCTCATTTACAATCATGTTGTGATTTGAGCTGCGGGGAATATAATGTAAAAAGCAGACAAGCGTGAATTCAGTCCTCAATGTCATTCTCCCCTTCAATAACTGCGATTCAATTCCACCTCTCGAGCGGAGGAGCCAGGGGATAAATCCCCCCCCCCCCCCCCATCCAAGGACTCATCTCCCCTCGGAAAGCCACTCCGGCGTGCGGCGTTCCTGCTGACCTCTCCTGCAGCTCGGCCTGGTATCTGAGTGGAGCGGTGGTGGTGGTGGGTGGGGAGGGTTACTCCTGCGTGTCACTCACCTGCCGCCACTGCTGCAGCTCATATTAACAAGGGCGCTCTGGGGGTTTTGCATATAAATTATGTGTCTAGCTCCTGAGATGATATCAAACGGGGTGTGTGTGTGTGTGTGTGTGTGTGTGTGTGTGTGTGTGTGTGTGTGTGTGTGTGTGTGTGTGTGTGTGTGTGTGTGTGTGTGTGTGTGTGTGTGTGTGTGTGTGTGTGTGCGTGCGCGCGCAGGCCTGTCTCCTCGCCCGGCTTTGATGTCAAGGGCGACATCTTTATATTTCCAGCGTTCCCAACCTGCCCGCTGAGAAGACGCGACGCATTGAGCCCGTTTTTCAATTTTTCATTCCTCCCGACATTTAAAATTTTTATTTTTTTTTAAATCACATTTCGGGGAAATGAGACACATCCGTCTGTTGCGCTCGTGTTTACGATGAAATGGCTTTTTTCCACACCATCTACCACAGCAACAGCAAGGTGCTTTCTCAGCTCCCTGCAGGGTCATGATCTCCATATCAAACAGACTCCGTTTTTGTTTTTTTCCGCAGCTCTTTCAGAGGCGCAGAGTGACCATGAAGCTGAACGGGGGATCCAAAATAATACAGCATCTCGAGGCAACAACTCATTGGTGGGCTGACGCCGATGTTCCGTGCAGGGGAGCTTTATTACCTGCAGCTTTCCACCGCTTCGCTCTTTATCACTGTTGCTGCAGTGAAGTTACATTTGGTGGCTGGTCGGTAGCCTGCGGGGCCATTGTGGTGGCAGTGGCAGAGAGCTATGATCTAACGCTGTGGCAAGAAATTATTGCAAACATTATTCACGGCGCAGTAGTTCCAGTAAAGTCAACTTGAAGTCATGAGCGCATATTTCTCAAGAAGAGAGAGAGGTGGAGGGGAAGCAAGAAGTCAGCCTTCATTTTGTCCCCAGTTAAAAAATGCTGATGCAGAACATTTTTCTGCAGCTTCTGCTACATTAACTTTTTTTCAAAGAGAGGCTTCTATTGTGCAGAATTTGACAGTGACTGCGATAATGATTCCAGAATTAGAAGTAAACAAGAAAAAGTTTCTTTTCTCAGCAGCTCCTGTCTTTCACATGACAATAGAATCGTCTTGATGCTGCCGACAACAAACGCAGATCTTTTTTATTTGTGTCACAACAAAACTACAAAGTAAATACTATAATTGTATTACTTGTTCTTGTAACATACCGAAATATGACATTGCTGTTTCAGTAGCATATAAGATAAGTTATTCTCTGAGGGTTCCTCAGGACGTCTGATCCTCAAGACGTGGCAAGAATATCCGAGGCCAGCAAGGTCTGAATTTACATCTGAATTTAAAGTTTACTTCAAAGTTATTTTTATAATCAAAGTGAATACAAGCTGCATGATCATTCTGAGGTGTAACACAAAAGTTAAATCCAGACTTGTGGCGACCAATGGCATTAACAGGATAACGGCACATTGAAGAAGAGTCATTCAGTTATCAAACTGATATCTATTTTAACATTAGCGACCATTAGCCACCATAAGCTATATTTGCAAGAGTGGGTTTTATTGCTTATTAATTCAACTTTTTATTTGTATGAGGAAGATTGTGTTACTTATTTTTCCGTAGTCTCGCTCTTGACCATGTCTGCGGTGCAACATTTTGGTGATAACGCGCCAAGATAAGTAGTGATCTGCTGTCAAAAGTGCGGAGAAGAAGAAGAAGACGACTGCTAGCTGTCAAAAGTGCGGAGAAGAAGAAGAAGAAGACGACCGCTAGCTGTCAAAAGTGCGGAGAAGAAGAAGAAGACGACTGCTAGCTGTCAAAAGTGCGGAGAAGAAGAAGAAGAAGATGACTGCTAGCTGTCAAAAGTGCGGAGAAGAAGAAGAAGACGACTGCTAGCTGTCAAAAGTGCAGAGAAGAAGAAGACGACTGCTAGCTGTCAAAAGTGCGGAGAAGAAGAAGACGACTGCTAGCTGTCAAAAGTGCGGAGAAGAAGAAGAAGAAGACGACTGCTAGCTGTCAAAAGTGCGGAGAAGAAGAAGAAGAAGACGACCGCTAGCTGTCAAAAGTGCGGAGAAGAAGAAGAAGACGACTGCTAGCTGTCAAAAGTGCGGAGAAGAAGAAGAAGAAGATGACTGCTAGCTGTCAAAAGTGCGGAGAAGAAGAAGAAGACGACTGCTAGCTGTCAAAAGTGCGGAGAAGAAGAAGAAGAAGACGACTGCTAGCTGTCAAAAGTGCGGAGAAGAAGAAGAAGACGACTGCTAGCTGTCAAAAGTATGGAGAAGAAGAAGAAGAAGACGACTGCTAGTTAGCAAACATAGACGTGGGAATTTCACCAGCGGCCATGGCCTTCACTCTGTTTGGCCTTGATGCCATTCTTCAAATATTTCGCCCTGCCGCCACGTAGCCTTGATGCCGCTGTTTTCTCCTCCGTCTCTTTTTTGGCTATGTACGTTTTTTGGCCGTCAGTTTTGTAGAGATTCTGAATTCTTATTGAAAAGCTTCGCACATAACCAGAGGTGGGTTCAATTTTGAGCCGTGTTTGAACTGCTGAACAACCGAGCTATTTATGACGATAGATGACAGCTGGAGCTGATCATGGCCACTCGAGACAATGCCTTTGATTCCAACCGTGGTGTTTCTCTGCTCTGCTAAAAATATACTGTACGCCTCGTCGATTTTTGATAGAGCAACGCACAGAGCGTCTCCTTTGCTGGTTGAGGGGATGCACCCAAAACCCGTTCCTTCTTTCAAGTAGGGCAAGAAATGCGGGCGTTAACGTGCACTCCATGAGAAATATAGACACACAAGGATTATGACGATGAATGCATGTTTAACAACTAAAACAGTCACACTTCTTTAATTCAAGACTTGTAAGGTAACTTTCTCTGTAGGCTACAGTGCAACAAAGTAGATAACAACAATACTTCATTCATACCACTAAGAAATGTTGGAATTGCACTAATAGTACTATTATGTATTTCAAATACAATCATTCTTAACCCTGAAGTTAAGTTCATTATTTCCATGGACTTACTGTATAATAATAGTTTTATTTGATGTCCTTGCTGCCCAAGTGGCCTTGCCTCGAAAATGATTAAATCCCAGGCCTGGGTGTAACCAATGCAGGATTCCTTTATTCTTTTTAAATCTGAGCTTTCCAACGGTTTTGTCTGTGTACACAGTGCAAAGTGTTTTGTGAGTACCTTTCAGGAACAAGTAGAGGAACTACCAAATAACACAATTAACTGTCTTTACAGTTGTACAGCTGTGAGCCAACTGTCAAGTGATCATCCCAGATTTTTTTAGCAGCTCACACTGTATCAGAATATATGTGCACGCCCTACAGCTCTACCGGGGAGAGCATTTTCATATTCATAATCTTTGACTGCGTCTTAAATATTTTACAGGTTTCCTGTAGAAAAAGACCCGACACATGAATCATTGCCTACACTTACATACCCGGTCCAAAGTAATTACGACACGCTAACCCTTCAACCCCGAGAAAACCTGCTGATGCAGTGAAACGATTCAGCCACTTGGGCAGCTCAGACATACTCTGATTTCTCAAACTTAATGTGCTCCTCTGGGAAACACACGCACACACACACACACACACACACACACACACATATATTTCAATAGATGAATAGAGAAACAGACAGAGGCGTACTGACAGTGACAGAGAGACAGAGTAAGAGGAAACTGATTACAGTAAGTAGCAACCCCCATCATTACAGGGAATGCTTGAAGATAACACCATGGCCATGAGCCAAAGACACACACACACACACACACACGGTTCAACAAAAGGGAGGACCCGTCCACCTCCGGCCTCCTCTTCCAGACCGCCCTCATGTCAGGTCCTGTATCGGGGGGGGGGGGGGGGGGAGCTCGCCTGGCCCCGAGACGCCCACGTTCACCGGCTCCTCCATCCATCCAGTCTAGTCAGTCTGACAAACTAATGGAGACTAATCAACTGTCAGGGCGAACACGCCGCTCACTACATCTCCCAGCTTCCCGTACCATCCCCCCCCCCCCTCCGCATCGCCCTCCCACCACCGCCACCAGACTCCCCTCCCACCATCATTTTAGCAATAACTGTCATGAGCAGCAACAACAGAGTGATGGCTATACATAGCGCCCTGACTCCTCCCTGGCCTCAGGGCACACAAACACGCACTGTGCTCGTCCCCGAGCACATTAATTCCCCATTTGCTCACCTTAATGACCCCTATTATATATTCAACCTTAATCTAATCCTAATCCTACACCCACTCTTGAATTTACCTTGACCTCAACCCCCGTGCCGATGTCTGTCGTCTATGCAGCCATCGGCTGCTCAAAGAGTCTGTAGAAGTTTGCAGATGGCGTTACGCTCTACTTTGTAAATCAATATATTTGACAGCGTTCTTCTCCCGGCAGAAGGACGTGTGACTCGGTGAGTTTACAGGCGCTCTGATAGTTTCATTATAATCAGCGTAAGAACAATGCTTTTGATAATTGCACTTGTCATTTAAACTCCAGATATCTTACTAATAGTTTATTAATGGAGTGGGATTACTCTTTAAAATGACTCAGAGTATTGATATAATAATAATAATACATTTTATTTATATAGCGCTTTTCATGACACTCAAAGACACTTTACATTAAAATCATCATATATAAAAACAATACACTAAAAACAAAGTACACACTAATCGTCACGCATTAAAAGCAGTTTTGAACAGGTGAGTTTTGATTTGTGATTTGAATGTGGAAAGGTCAGTGCAATCTCGGATGTTTTTGGGGAGAGAGTTCCAGAGGGAGGGGGCAGATATGGAGAAGGCTCTGTCGCCCCATGTCCGGTGCTTGGTCCTGAGCGGAAGGGACGGGAGTTTGGCATCAGAGGAGCGGAGCCGGCGGGATGGAGTGTGGTGGTGGAGCAGGTCGGTGAGGTAGGAGGGGGCCTGATTGTGGAGGGCTTTGTGAGTGAGGAGAAGGATTTTGTATTTGATCCGTTGTGGGACGGGGAGCCAGTGGAGGTTCTGGAGAACAGGGGTGATGTGGTCACGGGAGCGGGTGTGGGTGAGCAGGCGAGCAGCAGAGTTCTGGATGTACTGGAGTTTATTTAGGATTTTGGATGATGTGCCGTAAAGAATGCTGTTGCAGTAGTCAATTCTGGAGGTGATGAAGGCGTGGATCAGAGTTTCAGCAGCAGATGAGGAGAGTGATGGGCGGAGACGGGCGATGTTTCTTAAGTGGAAAAAGGCAGTTCTGGTGATTTGTTTGACGTGGTGTTCAAAGGAGAGGTTGCTGTCAAACATGACTCCAAGGTTGCGGATGTGTGGGGAGGGAGACAGAGTGGAGTTGTCGATGGTGAGGCAGAAGTTGTGACAGGTTTTAGTGAGGGATTTGGGACAGATGATGATCATGTCAGATTTATCACAGTTCAGTTTGAGGAAGTTGGTTTGCATCCATGATTTAATGTCAGTGAGGCAGTTGGTGAGAGTGGAGTGAGTAGCAGTGGTGATGGCTTTTGTGGAGATGTAGAGTTGGACATCATCGGCGTAACAGTGAAAGTGAAGTCCATGTTGACGGATGATGTTACCAAGAGGGAGCAAGTAGAGGATGAACAGAAGAGGACCAAGCACCGAACCCTGGGGGACGCCTTGATATATATATATATATTCTTTAGTCTGGTCTCTTTCTTTGTTTTGGTTTCGCGTTCAAGTAGCAAAATGTCTTGGGAGTAAACTGGAAGCACAGCAGTCTGCAGTCAGCAGTCTGAAAAATGAGTGGTACGCCCAGCAGTGGAGGAAGACGAAGGGGGTCCACTTTATGGGAGGATTAGCAGAATGGCTTTTCTGTTACGACTACCATCAGGAATAGCGGATGTGTTGAAGTGATTTGTGAGGTCATTAGTATTACACACTTAATCTGGATATTCAAGGCAAACAACCTATTTGTATATGCATGCAAACATATTGACTGTGTCTCATCAGACAAGCATAACATGGCATGTATGTGTCGGCATGACGCCGTGCCAATTTTCTCCAAATGCTTTGTGAGTCAATACATCAACAGAGTTCCAGATGTCCCAAAAATGCCGACATTCATTCTGTTCTGTTTGTCTGTAAATCACATTTCTTAAACGTATCATAACAGATTTTTTGGGGGCATCTTAGGGCCATTGGAAACAAGTTGTTATCACAGCGTTGACATATCATAACCTTTACGAGCTTATTAGCAGCACCACTTAGCATTTGGAAGCCTTTCAACTAACTCCAATGTCAACCCGTCTGCTTCATTATTAGATGGGTGAGCAACTGATGTTAAGTAAAGAGCAGGAAAGTCTTAGGTAGGATGGGTGGAAGAGGCTTTAGAACGGGTCACACAAACAGGGCTTTCACCCAAGACTGCAGTTAGTGTCCGGTGTGAAACCAGGTCAACATTGACTTATTTTACCATTTGATTTACGTAACTTTACTGCTTAACAAACGTAGTTATTTTACACAAGAAACATACTTATTTGAACCTAAGCCACATTATTTTCCTCAACCTAACCAGTAGTTTTGTTGCATAATTAAACCAAAAAAACAGAGTAAGCCTACATTGTAACTGTATGAAGGTAACAAGGGCAAACTTTAAGTGTCCTGTGAACACGGAAGTTTATTTTGAAAAGACATTAAAGAGAGGGAACTGGCACGCTGTCTGTCGCTGAAAGCATAGGGCGACTGACCAAGCTGTCGGAACAACCCCATTCACAATATCACAATGTTTTCACATATGATACAACTTTTAATATCCATAATTATTCAATAAAGTCTCTGGAGTTAGATCAAAAAAAGTTTGTGCGAATGTTTCTCAATTCATTTATCCTGAAATAACTAGCCAAACTATATATCTTATTTAACCGCCTTATCAAATATCAAAATCTAACTTACGATCATAACAACACGAACACACAGGAATACTCCTCAATACTGTACACACACACACACACAACAAAGACCACAAGCCGTTGATTTTGGTCTCGGCATCTCAGGAAGCAACACCCACCTGCCATCTCATAAACACCTGAGGCTGAGGAAAGGAAGCAGAGGAGGGGGCTCTACCGGCCTTCTGTGTGTGTGTGTGTGTGTGTGTGTATCTTTGATTCATTTTCATGCACAGCGCAGGAACCTCAGATGCTGTTTGACTGTCAGCAACATCTTCATAGTTCACTTATCTACATGTTTACAGCTCAGCAGCTCCTCAGCTGAAACAAACTGAAACAGCTTTGCAAGGATCAAACCTGTGACCTTCAACAAAATAGTTTCACTACCCAGCAGGCCACCTTTTACTTTGTTTGAATCCCCCGCCAACCGGTTGCATTCGGTGCCGCACGTAATTGATTGCCACCAGCAGGGTGCTTGGCGTGGATTGGGCTGGAAAATTCTATATCATTAGCACAACGTGAAAGCATGACTGACTAATTGTGAGAAAATAAATTAGAACAGTGGCTGCTATACAGGGAGCAGGCGCTAATTAACACTCAATCATCACAAGAATAGCCGTGTGAAAATTACAGCCAGTGTGCTGTAATTCCATATACCGGTACATGAGTGATAGATTTATTCTGCATCTGAATCCTTAATGCTTTTATACTGGAGACACGCAGGTATAATGGCATTTTCAGAGGGAGAGTAGACAGATCAATCACGCTGGAGGTTTCATTATTCAGTAAAATACTACACACATAGCACAAAGATGTAGATTGCAGTGCAGATCGGCCCCTTGCGAAACCTGTGATGCATATTGCCTTCTTATCACACTGAGGAATGATGCAGCAGAACGCCCAAGGCCATGAGCTATTCATATCATTTCAACTGTGCATGTGCAAGGGGCAATAATTTAGATTTTTACGACCCGGCAGCACAAAATGACCATAACATGGCTGCAGAAAGGGAGCTGTGGGGATTATTAATCAATAGCAACTACTGCTATGCTGAGATTTCTGGCTTTTAGTGCTCAACCTGGTGGCTTATATTTAGGGACGCACCGATACGGATATCGGGCCGATACTGATTCAAATAGCTGAATCAGATATCGGTGACAACGTGGGCCAATCTATTCGATTCAATTCTATGTAAACTACATGCATTTTACAATTCAATGCCAAGTTTTTATTTCACCAAGGTGTTGGTGTGTACACGCTTTATTTATTTATATTAATTCGTAACAATTCAGTAAATGTACATGAAGTTTGGAAAGCAATGTTGAAGTCGAGGCTAATGTTGCCTACACATAAACTAATGATGCCAGTCTCTTCCACACAGTGAGGCAAACAGCTTATTAAACTCAAAGGATTGGGCGCATATGACAGTAGATTAGTTGCGTTGCCTGTCCAAAACAATACAGGTCACTGGTTATTCAACGTTGCTTGTAGGCAGATTAATAGACGTCCATGTCTTACCGTCTTTGCCGATGAGGAAGTCCAGGTAGCGGTAGGTGTAGGCCATGCCCACTTTGGTCTCCACCTGTGGCCTCTTCAGGGTGGAGTAAATCTTCCCGGGACTGTTCTCCTCCGACATCGGCTTCATCTTACGCAGCCCGCAGCCCATGGCTCCGCAGCGTGTCGGTCTCTCTGCCAACCAGAGAAGAACAGGCTGAGCCAGTGTTTCACTGTCACCGGTGTGTCCGTGTGTGTGTAGCTGTGTGTGTAGTCGAGGTAACCTGTGGTGAAAGAAGTGCTCAGATCCTTAATTTGAGCAGCACCACGATGTACAGCTCATTCCTACAAAATTGTATCAATCCAGTGTGTTTGTATAAGTGTTTGCTCTTTAACCATAAATCATGTGTACCGGCTCATTTGTTTTTCCACCATTGCAGGCAAACAAATGTTTCCATTTATATCCATATGACTGATTGAGGGTCAGATTCACACACACATATGAAAGCAAACATTCATGCACTCTGATGCCTCAGGGACGTCGGAAGGAAAAAACCAATAAAGCAGAGCATGCTGGATTGAGCGTCAGTAAATAAATAAATGAACACGACTAAATGAGCTTGATTTTTCACGGGTTCCCTCTCTCCCTCGTTCCCAGGGAGACCAAATTAGCAGAGACAACCGTGGAAGAAGAGGAGCCCTTAAAGAGCCGGCGCCATGGACGCCGCCTCACCCCAAATGGTTTGTGACAGCATCACCGCCACTCTCCAGCGGCTGCGTCTGGGAGCAGGTGACATCCCATTGTGTGCCGCTGATTAAACTCAAGGATGGATGGATGGCGGTGGTGGTGCCCTCCCCTCCCACCTTGGCTGATGAGGAACCCTCTCTATTATGCTCCCTACTAATTACAGAACGATGCAGGGCCTTGACTGGAAACTACGAATCCGAGCCGGCCGTCGCTTCATGGACAGGACAGGATGTGAAGAAGGACCGGGGGGGGGGGGGATGAAAAGGAAAACGAGCAGACGGGGGCTCCGTTAATGAGGTGAACGGCAAGAATGGAAAAGGTGAGAATCAATCAAGGGAGAGAGCGGAAATGGGGGTGGCCGGGTTATAGATTGTTAGTCAGAAAAGGGGGAGGGGGGAGGGGGGGGGGCAATACATGGCAATGCATGGGAAGTAGAGTCTGAAGAGAAAAAAAGACAATTAGAGTCGGCTGAAAAGCGGTGATCATCAACACACAGCGAGGGAGACGGCCGAGTGAAAGATGAGGCGGGAGATTCATTACGTTTCTCATGAAAGCCAGTGTTTCCAGTGGCACTTACATTTAATGTCTTTGTTGGGCTTTATGAATCACAACGTGCATCACAATCATATCTCAGAGCGGCTCCCCGATACGGACCACAGGCTGATGAACTTGTGATTAATACCAGAAACACAGTCCTGCAGTCGCTGCAAGCCTCTCTCTCCGTTTGAAACTTCAGAAGCCTTCTAAATGCTTTGTACGCGTCTTCAGATGTACACTGTGCAGTTGTGTCTTTGCCTTTCTGTGCATGCCAGGCAGGACTGATGTCTTGCTTCCATTTTCAAGAACAAAAAATAACAACCAAAAGCTGAAGCAGAAGCTGGCGTAGTCAAAGCCCCTAAAAGCGCTTCAGTCCCCCTTAAATTGTCACTCAGGACTGCGCTGCACTGCGCTGCACTGTGCTGCAGTTCACCACGCAGCTTCACAAATGGCTCTGCCATCAAAGAAAACAGGGTAAGAAAAAAATATATAAATATTTTTCCACCGTTGCCTACAGTTACTTGTAAATAGCTTTTATATCCCCCCCCCCCCCCCCCCCCTACCCTGGAGAGAGAAGGAACAACAAGAGGGAAGGCGAGGCTCTGTCATGCAGTCTACAAGAGCCGGAGAAGAGGTACTCAGAACAATAGGATATGGGGGGGGGGGGGGGGGGGGGGCGGCTTTGAGGGAGGGCTGGTAGGAGAACGAAGTGGATGAGGAAATGCTGGTATTTGATTAGCGCCTTGAGACCGGGGAAGGAGGAGATGTGAGGCGAAGGCGAACTCAAGTATTTTTAGAGCCGAACTGACATGTGAGATGTGAGATGTTTATCATTTTTTGAGTCACAGTTTCTTGCCTCCAACCTCTCCTCTGAGGTGTGAGCTCCGGGCGGTTGCCCCTCAGCCCCTCAGCTCCTCTACACCCTGTGTTTTCTTTTTTTGGGGGGGGGAGATTGGCAGGCGGTGAGTCAGGGATGCTTGACAGGGCAGACAGACTCTGGGTAGCTCAAAAAATAACAGGAAGAGGGCCATTGATTTCCCTTTTTGCTGAATTGGCAACGATCCTCTTGCCATTTTGTTCTTTCTTTTATCTCTCGCTAATGGCATTTCGACGTTTTATTTGATAAGAGGTTTTATTCCATAGGATTCTCTCTTTGTGAGTCGGGATTGACGTTCAGATGCTTTGTTGTAGCTGAGATGCACTTAGCTTTGGCCCATACAACCAAAACATCCCGCAGCACTTTGTATTGTGTTGAAGCCGAAGGGTAACATCAGGGAGGGGATTGTCTTTCACTGCCATGTTTTCTATCTGTCAGTCAAAAACAATTTGTCAGTTCGAGGTTTGCTTTGTCTTCCGTGCTGGCATTGATCATCTGGGTCACCTGTTGCTTCTCTGGGGGATTTAGCACGTTATTCAAGCTGAAATAAACGATTTTGACCATTTTGGGGCAATCAACATATTATCACCTGATAAAGTTGTTGTTGCGAAAATCCGGATAGAGCGACGTTAGCAATTATTCAGAGCTGTTTCCTGGCCATCTAACAACATTAAGTCTGATATTCACTCTCCTTTTAGCTCCGTTTTGGTCTCCATTGACTCCTGAGGGAAATGCTAGACTCTTTAGATGCTTAATGCTCTACTATGTTTGCTTTGTGCTAGGCAGGTAGCGTACTGCAGCTTTATCTCAGCTTTTGGAACCAGGTCCTATGATGCTGCTGAAAGCCACAAACATACAAATTGTAACGGACTGTTTTTACTCTGAAGGAAAATATCTGTGTCTAACCCCTAAAGCTAGTCGCTGATCTTGTTCTGTCTCCGGTTTGGTGCTCAGTCGCTAGCATACAGGTAGCATCATTTTAACTCCTCAAGGGCCATCCACACCAATGACGATGACTTTAACTTAACTATAAATATATTGTTACAACAATTGATGGAAAAGAAACAATGTTTATAAAGTCGCTGCTAAGAAGAAGAATATTTGGGAAGCAATCAGGCTCCCATTAACATCATTATTAGGGGGACGATTATGAATAGCTAACGTTAGCTGGTAGGCTAACTAGCATTAGCTCATATGACAACTGTCTCGTCGCCTCTTTATTATCAATAATCAATGAATAATCCGGGCTGGATCGGACACAGCTCGGCACCGCTGTGTACAGAACGTTATCGTTCATCAGTGTGGATGCTCTCATCATTATGTAGTTATTGTTCTTGGTGTGGGCGGCCGTTTATCACCAAAATAATGAGCTAAAAGAGGCTAAAAAGCACTGTAGTGCTGCAGACTTGGGTGATACTTTACTGTTACTATAAGTAATAGCGTTCACATAATGTAGTCATTTGATCTGAAACACTTGTATTGTACATTATAATGAGGAATTGGAACTTTATAGTTGGGATTTTGACATTAATGCAGGAGATGATGGTACATGGCCACCTGATTTCTGCTCTTACAGACTTCACAGCACCAGCCACAAGAAGGAACTGCCCTGAGTGATTTTAATGCTGTCTGACGGAGATCTCCCCCGTATTACAAGAGCACGTTACAAGGCTTTGATAGCAACATTGCTCAGATCAAACCCAGCAGCATGGGAAGCTTCAGAGTGGATTATTGGAGGAGGACATGAATTAGGACACTGTGTTCTTGTGTTCTTCTCCATGTAGTCTCCCTTTTAAGCCCGCTCTCTTCCTCCCTCTCTTCCTCTCTCGCGCTTTATCTCCCTCGCCCCTCTTTGCCTTTTTTTCTGACTTTTGATCTTTTTAAGCTGACAAGTGAAGTGGAGCGCTAGCAAGGCTGCGTTGGGCGGTGGGTACTGCTGTTTCAGTATCATTTGTAGTTTATTGCGAGGAGAAGAGTCGAGGGCTCTCCAAGGCGGAGTGGTTAGAGGGACCATCGCGTAAAAACAAGAGGACAAGACTGACCCCGCAGGAACAAAACAACCGCAGTGGTTGTTGGTTGAAATGATTCGAAGTGTGTTTTCCTGACAAGCAACCTCCGGAGAGAAATGACAGAATATTGGTCATCTTTTGAAATGGCATGCTAGAGGTCAATAACAAAGGCTGAAGTAACTCGGCACAGTGCTGCAAAAAAAGGGAAGGGGTCCGGGGTTTCATGGGTGTGTTCGTCTTCTGCGTTTACAGCAAGGAGGAAGTGGTCCGATCAGATGGTCATGTACTGAGAGTAATGGTGGCTGCTCACACACAACACACAATTCTATGACTTGGGCTTATTATTGACAAGTTATCCAAATTATATTATCAATAATAATAATTATATATATATATATATATACATTACATAGTAGGTGGAAAATGTGAAATCAGATTCCAGACCACCAAAAAATCATCTGGTTTCTTCTTTGTGAAGAATTTAAATAATGTTAATAACTTAATAATAGGTATTATCATGTAAATGATGTCCACTAACACGCAGTAAGCCAGCTGCAAAATGAGGCTTAGAGGAGACAATTTTGTGCTAAATGTATGCATATGAACTAATTTACATATGTGCAAATAGCACAAGAGCACCAAGATGCTATATGCTTGCTTAGCGGCTGCAAAACCTTATGAGCTCACGAAAAAGTAGCGGGGAAAAGCCCTGCACTGATGTGCTGATGTGCGTGGGAGTTACCGTGGTTCGTCATCAGCAGATGGATGTAACAGTCGTGAATTTGTGCTAAAATCACACATCTACTGTGATAAAATCTGCTCTGCTTTGATTGATTGACAGCTTTCACACCAGCTTAAACTAAACTGGGAGACACCAGATTTTGATCGAACTCAGCCAAAGAGGTTATGTTTCAGAGCACCAGTTGCCTAAATGTCATCGGTTCCCAAACTGGGGGGCGCTCCCCTACTGGAGTTTTAAAAAGTATAAATGATGCATGATTCTGCAGTATCCTAGGGGGGCTTGACACTATCCTATCTGCTAAGGGGGGGCCCTGCAGAAAAGGTTTGGAAACCACTGCTGGAAGGGAATGCCCATACGAGTTGTTTTTCTGGAAAGAGCACTTAGAGCAACCTATTTTGACAGAAGGTCACAGGACACACAGCCGATATGTCCAGTAGTCTGATGTCCGGTCAAAATATCCCTCTGAGCCTCAATCTCTGCTGCTTCGGGTGACAGCGTCTGCTGAAAATGTTAACACGCTCCCTTTGGAAATCCCCCACTCTTCCCTTTTCTTCCTTCCTTTAGTCCTTACCACCTTGAATCCTCACCTAAGTGGGACAGAGAGGATGGAAAAAAGAGGGATGCGAGAGAGAGAGAGAGAGAGAGAGAGAGAGAGAGAAAAACAATGCTGAGGCAGGATGTTAATGCTGTAACCTTTAGTTATTACAGTCCTTTTAAGAGAGGGACCTGCAGTGTGTCGTTAAATATGCTGTGCATGCCATTTACAAGACACTTTTGTTCAAACTGTTATAATCCACTAAAAAGCCACAGTACGGTTTGATTACAATATTGCCTGCCTGTGCGCTTGAGATGTGGCTAAATACACAGTGAGCTGTTTAGCTGTGTTTTTACCTGCTCATACTTCTAGTGAGCATCAGACATGAAAAGCTAACCTAGCTAGCAACAAACATTCGCTAAATGCATTTAGCAACATTTTGGCACATTTTAGTATAAATATGACTTTTCTGACCATAACAAGCATACAAACAGACAGAGAAGAAGTGGGTTTTGCCGCATGAGTGTCTTGAAAAGCTTCTATAGACGCTTTTACACTTATTTTCACCATGAAACTGAGTCTCTGTTGGAATCCATGTGTCGTATTGTAGCTAATCTCAGCGATTATGTTGCTTAGCTTTGCCAGCTTTATCACTTTACTTGCCAAAAGAAACTGTTAAAAAAACTTTCAATATTTTTTTTAGCCTAGAAAGTTATATGATTCCCTATATGTGGTCAGTTTATCCAAATAACACAGATTTGGAAATTTACGCCGATGTTTTTGGAGCTGTGAGGAGCTGCTGGCTATTTTCAAATGTTGTCCTCCCAGTCACTGATGGTTGTCATAAATCCATCCATTCACCAACAGTAGTGTAGCTGCTGAATATTCCCAAATATCGACATTGTTTAAAAATGGGCGGGGCAGCATACGGTGAATAGAGACACCCTGGGCACGAGGTCACACTTGATGGGGTTCACTCAAAAATGACTCATTTCTGTTTTGTATCAAGAATAATTAATCACTATAGTATCATGCAAATGTAATTACATATCCATTATGCCATGATCCAGAGGAGAGGAGGCAGTTGCTTTTTGGAGCATTAAGAAGGAAAGGTGGGGAACACGCTCTCAGATTTGCACACTGCTCAAAAATTCAAATCCTCATCAAGCTTTGGGTATTGTGAGTGAATGCATTATAATATATTAAATATTTCTACTTTGAAGATCCCAAGGAAAAGATTAAATTAGGTATTTTGGGGCCGACGTCTCCACATTTAAACCATTACGCACCCCCCCCCCCCCCCCCCCCCCCCCACAACAAGGAGGCCATGGGTGCCAAAGGTGGAATTGCTTTTTTCAACTCGCTGAACTTGTTGTATTTGCTTTGAATGCCCAAGGACGATGCATTACGGCAACGCATGCGGGAGAAGGGAAAAAAAAGAAGGGAAGATGAGGTTGTGATGAGTGAGATGGAGAGAACGGGCGAGTAAACAATAGTGTCTGTCTGAGATTTCGAGGCTCCGGGTGGCTCCGCGGTTCTCTATGGCCTCGACCAACCTCGTCTCCGTACAGTCTCAAGGCCCGGTTGCAGTCCATCCACACACACACACACACACACACACACACACACACACACACACACAAATACACTCATACACACATGCATCGAGAGAGCTATTGCCATGGGAACCAACCCCTCTAGGACTATTGCCTCCTCAGGAGAATAATAGGCACCAATCTTTCTCAACCTCTCTCTTCCATTGTCAGTTTCTCTCTTTTTTTTCCCGCTGTAAGCCCAAACCCCTCCTCATATCCAGGACCGGCTCCCTCTTTCCCCTCCTCCTTCCTCCCTTTCTCCCTTTCTCCCCCACTCCTCCATGTGCAGGAGCAAACACTGGCATCCTCCTGTTCCCCTCCTCTCCTCTCTGCATGTCTTTGACAGTCATGAGTTAGATTTTGTTATGCATAATCGATCCACGCTGGGATTTGTACAGTTCTCACAAGTGAAAAGCAAAACATCATCTCGACTCAAGCCGCACAAACACCGCGTTGGATGTTTTCAAGCTGCAGCCAAAGAAACACGGTGACAGAGGGATTGTTTGTCATTTCAGGAAAGCAGGAGAAAAAGAGAGAGAGAGAGACTTGGTTAAAAATAGAAAATTCTCCGGTTGCCCTCTTTGTATTTTTCCTCTGAAACACCGAGTTTGAAGAGATTCTCTCTGAGTGACTCATTGCTTTCTGTGAACTTGCTCCAGGCAGGTCATTTTTTATTAAAGCCAGCCGAAGCCAAGTTCTTAGGTTTTCAGACAGCCTATCGATATGTCCGTGTTCAACATTAGCCGATCAATACTGCTGCAATTTCCTTGACCACCCATTACAACAAGAGTCCATTTGCCTTATAGAAATATCCAGGGGGGGGGATGGGTTTTTTTTTTTTTTTTTCCCCTCTTTGTCTCGGCTACGAGGCTAAGCTACTACACGACCGGCTGAATATTGGCTCTTTTGTCTTCCGTCTTGCCTGGAGGATTCATCCTAGGATGCCGTCTCAGGTCTAGGGCAATGCCAGAGGCTTGAATAACTTTAGTATCTTCAAAAGCACACGATCACTGTCACCCAACAGGGGAGCGAGGGGAAATAATCTTTGCCCGAGATCTTGTAACTGCACATTTCAGGAGGAAAGAAATGTGCGACTTGCAGCGGAGGCTGCAATCAAGATGACACCCTGTCATGACAACTGCAAAACTCACACCTTATCTAGCAGTGTGCCAGTCAGCCATGTTTACTTCCTACGGTTTATATTACTGCAAAATTGGAACATATTACACCAAACGTCTCTAAAATACAGATAACTCTGCCAAACAAATACTTATATGTTGTCATTATCAAATTTTTGTACACACTTTTTATTTTGCAGGAGTAAAAGTCACCTTCCGGCAACTTATATTTTGAGGAATTAAATCCTCCGCGTGTTTGTATTTCATCATGTCCCGAATGTGAAGCTTGTTTGAGTCCCTGGCAACAGACGGAGCGTGAAGAGACGGAGACAGAGAGTAGAATTTAGATGGTTTAAAAATAACTCCCTTTCAATTAGATGTACCCTCAATTTTTACCAGAGTATAAAATGTTCTCATATTTTGTTGAGTCTGTCTGTGGGTGTTTGTCTATACTTACGGAGTGGAGAGGAGTACACATTTTAGCCAAGGTTTGCCAATTACCTTAATCTAATTTCACACCTCACAGGGGGATTCACTGTGCCCGGATCAGATACCAAACGTAAGTTGATTAAAATACATGTTTGCTGAAAGACTGCAGAGAAAGAAAATCAACATTGGCTCAGAAAACACATGAGCTGATGGTGGAAGGAAATGATTCATAAAATAAACGAGTATAACTCTTAATCACGACTGCGACTGTTGTAAACATGTTTGGACTGATTTTAAAGGGTCGCTCCACCAAAACTACACTAACAATATCTTCTCACATACTTTCTGAAGATTTGTACATTAGCAGGAATATAGCACACAATGGACGTTTATTTGTTGTGTTTATTTAAATGTGGAAAGGCCAATACAAATATTTCATCACTAAAATCAATGAATAATTGCGATAAATGATTGCGATCACAATATTGATCAAAATAATAACGTTGGCCATACCAAACAGTGGTGTGAAGTGGTTATTTAACAGTCAGGAAAGACTGGAGATGCCATCGAGTTGCATCCTGGGAAGTGTAGGATCCGGTGGTTTTGGAGCTTGAACCATGGAGACTAACAGTCAGGATATTTGGCCTTCAGCTCTGTCTCTTGCAGGTCCCCCAACTTAATGGCGGTGCAGCATTAAATCCGTGGAGTGTCCCTTTAAATGCTACCGTGTTATTGATAAAGGGACATGAGTTTCTCACTTTCTAATATGACATCAAGTCTGCAGTTATAAATGTTATTAAAGTCACGAATGAAGAGTCATGACTTTAGCACTTTCTAATAAGCCATCGCCGAACATTAGAAAGTCATTTTCGGTTATAAATGAGTTTTTATTAAAAAGCTTTTACCATAACACATTAAGTCTACAGTTGTAAAGGTTAATGACTTGGTAATAAATGGATTTTTGGTCCTGAAGCCGTGAATGGTCCATGAGAGGGGTCTTCCTGCTGAGCTAAGCTCGCTAAAATGATAAAGAAAGGAAAATTGGTATTGTTATTTATGGCCTTTGGCTATATAACAGCTGTAATACATGGAGTCACATAGGTAATTCATTATAGAGGGTCCCTTATTAGATGGTGAAATTCCATTCACTTCCATTGTGTTGCTTGGCAGCAGAGGTCTCTGATACAGATATCTCAAATGTGAGCAAATCGGATCAAAACTGTCCGGTGAAAGTGGGTTTTTTTTGTAAGGTCACCTCCTCTTCACCCTCTGCTCTGTGTAATGAGTCCCTTGCTCGACGTGACATTGTAGCGAAGCGAAGCCCAAACCACAATCACTTCCACATTTCCAACAGCCGAGCTGAAGAGCAGCCAATGTATGATGCAGCCACATGGGGTGAGAGTGTTTTCCTCTGTGTGTGTGTGTGTGTGTGTTTTAAGTGTGTGTGTGCATGCGTGTGTCTATGTGCTCATGTCATGTGTATGTGCACGCTCACGAGTGGCATGTGTTCTTTGCACCTCATACGTATTCAGCACACTCTTTGATATACACACTCGACATAGAGTTCAGCACAGGGCTGTTTTTCTTCCCCTGCAGGTGTGCGTCCGTGTGTAATGCGTGCAGTTACATTGTGCTTTTGTCGGTGAAAATGTGTTTTTCTTTTTTATTTGTTCATTTTGTACGTCATGCGTTCAACATCTGATGGTGTCTTTTTGTTTTGTATGTTTGGAAGGCTTCACGTGCACGTGTGCGCGTGTGTGTGTGAATTTGTGCAGCCTGTATCATGTTTCAGTGTAGTTGCAGGGCCGCCCACATGCATTTTTTTGGTGATGCCTCTCGATGTGTGTATGCTATCCACGCCTGTGTATGTGTGTGTGTGTCTGTCCGGACTTGTACATGTATCTTTGTGAGGACCAACTTGAATTTTAGCCCTTCAGAGTGAGGATACTTTTGGAAAGTGAGGACATTTTGACCATTCCTCACTTCTTCAAAGGCCTGTTAGAGGGTTCAGCCTTGATTTTAAGGTTCAGGATAGAAAACAGTTTCGGTTAGGCATTTAATTGTGATGGTTAAGATTAAAGTAATGGGAATGCGTTATGTCGATGAGTGTCCTCACAAAGATAGAAGTACAAGGATGTGTGTGTGAGAAACAGACTGAGACAGAGGCAACTCCTGACCCAGCAACACTGTGGAGCTAACGCAGCCCGAAGCTCCACAGCTCACCAGCTGGAACTAATTAACAGTCAGACTGAGCTCTCTCACTCACTTTCTCTCTCTCTCTTACACACACACACACACACACACACACACACACACACACACACACACACACACACACACACTTTTCCCCTCTTCCCCCGGCTTTTCCTCTCTCTCATGCCCTCGTCTTCCTCCTCCCTGACATCCCCCCGCCCTTCCTTCACCTCCTGCCATCGCTCAACTTGTTTTTCCCTTTAAACCTCCTCCTGCACGCACGCTTGGATGAACTCGTGTACCGGAGCACATAGTCGAAGCATGTAAACATCCACTTGTACAGACAGACACGGATATATAGGCACGCATGCTGCACACACACACACACACACACACGAGCACACACACGCGCGCATACATACACACACGGGGAAACCCACACTTTTAACCTTCATCCGTACAGTATAGCTCACACATCCCTCTCACCTCACTAGTGGGAGTGGCGTGATACTGTACGCCATACACATCTTGAAACACGGTCAGGGTCCATGATTTGATCCAGGTAGACATTTTTGACATTCTCAGCGCCGCTCTGTACCATCCATCCTGCATATGACTTCAAAACAACCAGACCTATTGATGTGCACGATGAACGGCCAGAGTGAGTGCGTTGCTTTGCGACCATGTGAGTGTGTGTGTGTGTGTGTGTGTGTGTGTGGTAGCAATGGATTTAGAGCTTGTTGTTGAACACACTTCTCCGAAGCCAAACTTGTGGCTTGCGGCGTCGTCTCTAATGAATCAACCCTCTGTGGTGAAACAATTGCCACCGTGCATTTCAAGTTCACTGAGAGGCTGTATATGTATACGCTCGCACATCTGTTCCTGAAGTTCAAATTCATACACATGTTGAGGAGCTCTCGCACAAGCAGGGAAGCGAAACGTACCTGTTTTTGCGAATCTCGTTGGAAAAAGTTCACTGCTCGGACGCGGAGGCAGCAACCGGGGCAGCAGAGAAACACATTCTACTGGGAAGGAGGGATGGAGGACGGGTTCAGATCCTGTCCGGCAAGCTCACCGAGGAGGCTGCTTGGCTCGGAGGAAACACAATCCTCCGGGTGGGCAACAGAGCAACAGAGCAACAGAGCAACCAGCGCGGCAGATCCAGCGGTTTGCTTCGTCTTCCCCCTCTCCACCTAACGGAGCTCAAACACACTTGTAAGCTCAGTGTGTCTAGGTCATGCTCAAAGTATGCCTGTATGCCGATGTTCTGCAAGCTCAGGGAAACCACATCCTGTCACATATTTACCTCCCTCTGTCTCCCCTTCCCTTTTCAATCTATCTTTCTATACGCTCTCTCTCTCTCTCTGTCTCTTTTCCTGTCTTTCTCTCGCTCCCCCGTGATTGTCTGAAGCAACTGAGCGCTCTGACCCAGCGTCTGTTCTGCACAGCCTCTCTGCCTCTCTGCCTGTCTCTCCGGCAGCCGCACCAGTTCCACTCGGCTGACTGAAGAATCCATCTGAGGAGAGGAGAGGGGGGAGGGAGAGGAAGAGGGAGGTGAGGAGGGGGCTTCGCTGGGAAATACCAGAGTTGGAGAGAGAGGGGGGGGGGGGGGGGGGGGAGGTTTTTGTTTAGGGAGTGAAGGACTAAAAGAAAGATGGACGGGCAGAAATAGAAATCAATAGTTAGTTTGAGAGAGAGCGATGGAGAGAAAGCAGTAGAGTACTGTGCCACATAGTCGATACACATGAAGTGTTTTTGGGAGCTGGCGATAAGTTTGACAAAAAAAAAGGTTAAGGGGTACAGATGTGATGGTGGTTTTGTTGAATAGTGTGTGTGTGTGTGTGTGTGTGTGTGTGTGTGTGTGTGTGTGTGTGTGTGTGTGTGTGTGTGTGTGTGTGTGTGTGTGTGTGTGTGTGTGTGTGTGTGTGTGTGGGTGTGAGGGTGTGAGATCCCGAGTACTTCACTCCTCTATGCATATTTAATACGTCTGGGTCAGGACCCCTTATAGCTCTGTATTCATTATTAAAGCCATTTTGTGTAAAGAACCGCCGCTCTGGTGAAACACAAGACTTCTGTGATTTCCACCGGCACAACAACAACTACTGCTGCTTGAACAACAACAGAGTATCCTTGCTCGAGGCGATCTGCATCTCTGCTGACATCAAGTTTCCGTCGGTGTCCGTCTGCACCATTAACTCTCTGCAATGCTTCAAATCTATTGATGGATACAGTACACGACCGTATACGGTTTGACCCCTGGATGGACGCTTTGTGCCGACTGTGTCGTACAGAATTTGATGACTCTGTTTTGATTGTTGAATATTTCTCACTCTTTCTGTTTTTTAAAAGTAATTCAAAGCAGCTACAATCAATATTCATTCAAATCTGCGGTGCTCCTCAGCTCTACAGAGCGTTTTAGCGTCTTTCAGCTCATTGTTTGGGTTTTGCGGCCTCGCTTCTTTGCTGGTAAATTTATTCTCATACAATGGTTTCTAAAAATATTTTGTTGTTTTTCGCTTTCCTACGAATTTCCTTCACAAACGAGCGGACGGTGTGCCCCACCAGTGCTTAAGCAACAAATCTACTTGGTTAGGTTTATCAGATGGTGGTTTTGGTTGGCCACTCCAACCACCCCATTGGCTTACGATTACATGGATTCAATTCAAATTGATTTTGTGGGTACTTTTCGGAGGTAAACCTACGAACAGTGCATGAGAACAGCCTGTAGTGTTTTGGTTCACTCTTCCGGATCTCACTGAATTGATTTCGGGCCACACCAGGGAGCGCTTTGCAGTGCAAAGAGTCTGACATCCGCACAAGATACATCTCGTCTTGTTAATCTGCACCCTCTGCATCGTCACACATAGACATACTTATTATGTGATACATATTTTCTTTCATTTGTAATAATTTAAAAGCCTTATATCACAATTTTTCTTAGCTTTCAACTATCTAACAAACATGAATGTGGTAAAAATCTAAAAAAGTTGGAATTTGAACAATGGTGCTCATCAAAAATCATCCAATTTACAAGCTGAGAATAAAAGGCGAGACAAAGGTTGACTTGCTTTTTGATGAGTTGCCATAATTACTGGTGAAGAGCTCCACGTTCTGTGATTAGACTTATTCTTACACAATGTGCTCGTGACATTGGGCTCTACTCAAAGTCACTTTTTGCCTCGTGGCGGGATTCACTCGCTCATTTGCCAGGGTTTTCAGGCTGCCTTTTCAAGAAGAGAGATGTTGCAAACGAGAATCTCCAGGCTGCAAATTAATGATGCGTCTCTTTTAAGAGATTTCCTGCCTCTGTTTGCTGTCACATCAGGAGCCCCATTAGACTTTAATCACCCCTCCTGAGCGGAAACTGCCAACATGCATCTAGATCTGGGCAACGTGCGTCCGATTTTGGAAGGGCATACCTCAACATTAGACCACCTTCACATGAAAAAGGTTCAGTGCTAGAAGGGAAAAGGGCCGTTCGGGCAAATCATATCTTTTAAACAACTGTAGCGAGAACTGAGGTTGGAAAGAACAAAAGAGAGGGAATTGTTAATGTTGTGGGGAGATGCTTGACTGGTTTTCAAGCCCTTTAAACGGAGAACAATTAAACAGATGCAAAATGCTGAAGCCGTCCTGGGGCTGAGGCTTGAATGACACTAATGGCTTTAGACAGCAGATAAAATACAGCATGGCAAAAAGTGAAAAGAAAACATGCACACGTAGGAAGATAACATTTACATGATGCCATTTTACTCATCAGTGGTTTTATTGTTTAGTTCCAAATTAGTTGCGTTTAATGTTCTGTAACTTGGTGGAAACTCGACCCTGCTGCTAATAAAACGGACACGAAGCGCACGCTGCTGAATGTCCCGCGGTGGGACAACTGAAACGGGACGAATAGTATGAGAGGAGTTGTAAAGATGGAGAGCCAAGCGTAGTGTTTGTGTGCGAGTGGAACAAAACGCATCCCTAAATGAGGCTCGTCGTTCTGCACACGATGTCTTTCATATGAAAGGTTTCATACATCGTTTCGTCTTTGGTCCTCGGCTGCTTCCACAGCTCCTCCGTGACTAGAGATGTGGCAGTGCCCCCCAGTGTTTAAGGTGGAAAGTGAGTCATTTCAAAATGAGTCAAATGGTGTGAACACGTCTTGTGATTGTGTCTTATTTGAGTCTGTGTTGCACGTTTCTATTAGTACCTGATATTAAAGCAGAATGCCATGTTTCCCCATTTTATAATTGCTCCATATGCTGATATCATTTTTTAGGGGGACCACTACAGGTAAAAAAAAAAATGGGCACTTGGCTAAATCTGGTGCGCTAACTGCAATGTTTATTGATTTATATTTGTCATGCCTGGCTCTTTTGAAAAATCCAACAATTAAATATTCATGATACATTCTTAATTTTGCGAGTGTGCAAATGTCTGTGTAAAAACATGCACTATATGTGTATCAATATATGTACATCTGCTGTGTCTGTATTGCTTTGATAGAACATTATAGTTATGTGACATACGATACGGTACAGTACGACGCGATGCAATACGCTGCGATATGTAATATACTTTATTGTCCCCAGAGGGAAATTCATCACCTGACTCCGGGTGATAACCAGGTCAGTGCCATCGGATATGACACTGACAGTAATTATGCAAAAAGTCAATTATTCATAAGTATATTCTCGAAATGCCTGAAAGTGTATTATTATTATGCTTTTTCAAAGAACCTGTCAGCTGTATGGACTCTTGGGCAGTGTGCATGCATTTATCAGGAGTATTTTTCATTTTTTTCAGAATTAAATACCTGAGTTAAGTAACAGGGGTAAACAGGAACAGATATGCAACAAAGGACTCCAACCTTTCTCGTATAATTTCCACAGAGCCAGGCTGCATTAGGCTGTCAGTGTTCTGCCCGGGTGTCCGCCTGTAGCTGCACTGAGGGCTGTCTGGCACTCTGTTCTATAATCGCTACTATTACTTTTGTTATGATGTGGTGTGTTCATGGACCCGAATGCAGACTCAGACAGCAGAGTTCTATTTCAAAACCACGATCATTTACGTAAAAACAGATCTCATGTTGGTGGTTTCCTGACACAAGCAGGGTAATAGGGCAAGTCCGGTGCGTGATATTGGTCAAGCGACTGCCATCCAGAGCGTTCGCCTGAAGAAGGCATTCCAACTCCTCCAAGGGAATCCCATGAGCGAAGGCCAAGGAGGAGTCCAAAAAACTCTGTTCTGCTCTGGAGTCAATCAGGGCCAAGACCGGTAGAGCACCGGACGGCAGGCATAACTTAGCTGGTAGTGTGAGACGGGACTTGGGCCGGGGAAGTCGGGTGGAGTCGCTCGCCAGTATTCCCACTCTTACCGGCGAGCCCTCTCTTTTGGGCGCACCGGGCAGACAGGGATACGGCTAGCCGGGTCACTGTATTTCGGCTCGCCGGGTCACCGTATTTCGGGGGGTCACCACTTTAAATGGTGGTGTTTTTTTTATTCTCACCTCATGGGAAGAGCTTTTCTTTTTTCCAAGAAAACCAAATCCCAATGTATACAATGCCATTGGTACATAAAGCGCTTCACCCATAACATCAATCATCGCTGTCATTTAACGCTGTTGACAGTGGAGCGCAAACAGACTGTGCTTTACATTTTGTATAGGACTAGTTTACAGTTGATATGGAGCTGGGTGCACACAGACTGCGGTGTGGCTTTGGCGATGACGATATCTGTCGACCCAGACTGCAATACGTTATAGCTCTATCGGATGGATTGCCATACAATTATGTACAGAAATTCATGGTCCCCCCCGAAATCAGTGTTACATCGACCTGATGGATTAGCATAACGTGTTACAATGGAAATTCCTGGTTCCCAGAAGATGAATCCTAATTATCTTGGTGATCCCCTGACTTTTCCTTTAACGCCATAAGCTTCACATTTGTGCTTTTGAGTGAAATATCTCGGCAGCTGTCAGACGGATTGCCATGAAACGTGATACAGACATTCATTACGGTACATTTTGGCAGACGCGTTTGTCGAAACAGCGTTAGAGCTTAGGGCTTCTTTAAACTTGTGTCTGGATATTAAAGTCTCCGATACGAATGAGTGCAGAGCGAAGTGTGTGTGAAGAGAATGTGTTTAGAGTTTTGCTGAAAAATCTAAGTGAGATCTGCAAATTGTGTTTTACCATGTGAAATAGTTTAAGGTATTGACAACAGACTGCACAATTAGCTAAATGAGTTCAGGCAACTGAGAACTTTGTTCAGCCAATGGGTTTTAGTGTTTTAGCAATTGAGAAAAACTGTAATATAGGAAAAAGGGATATTGTTAAAGTCACTACAACCTCATTTTCTGTACAATTCTTTCCTAGAAAGACTGAACTTACAATTTAGAAATTTTCATAACCGTACATCAGGTTTTTGTTTTTCTGTTTAGCACCAGAAAAATGTAATACATTTTAATTAAAACTGCCCCAGTCAGATTTGTTTGTCATATTTTCGAAATAACCTTTACAATTTTAGCAACAAGTCCATTTATTCTTTTGGATTATGTAACATTTAAGATATGATCTGATATTTCACCCCTGACTTGGCTGCTAATGCAAACAGGCAACAGCCAAACACTAACAGACGATGGGCCTACACATAAAAGAAAAACGTATAAAACATTTTCGCTGTCCGTACTCCATCGTGTTGGTCAGCATGGCCTTTCTGCTGCCTTTTGTGCCAAAGCAAGCAATGGGTGCGTCTTCAGCCAACATGTGTTGTATGGCTGTAATCCATTTAGTACGGGACCACACGGATCTACCTTGTAATCTACCAATAATCTTTTTCTTTGCCTTTACCTCAGATGCTTTTCCATTCTACTGTAAGCCGTGTAAACTTGAGCCAATGCATCAGAAAGTCACTACACCCTCGGGCTTAACAATTCCATGTTTGCTTTCTGTCAGTTGCATTCTTTTCAGTGTGCATGATGTAAAGCCCTGGTTTATGCTGCATCATTAGCGGTCTGAGGGGGAGTTAACTATGGAGCTGGGTCTTTAAAAGGAGGGAGAGGAAAGCACCAACCCACTTGCACCTTCTGAAGACTCCGGGGCAGGTATGCCTTTTTACTGGCTTTCCTAAACGCTGTTTTTAATATCTTTCCATTATTCGATGATACGATTGGATTGATTATATTATATCATATTTTATATATCTTTTTGATCGATCAAATATCTTGAAAATAAGAATCCAATTACTCTGGGATATTTTGCCAGACTATCATATAAAATGTCGTTTGTTTTTAATCTTCGCTTTTGTTCAGGAAAATGTTAGCATTCCTGATTTGCATCTTGACTCTGCAGCAAGTGCACTCTGCCTGCAATGTGGTGAGTAGAAGTATTGACACATTACAGGTTGTAATACAACACATTATGCATTCGGAGTGTTTTCCATATGCTGGAAAGTATGTTTACTTGAGTACAGTTTTGGTTTTGAGAGATTTTAGACAACACTAGCATTCACAATATTATGGAAGAAAATGCCACTTTTCCAAAGATAGATATCACATCGCCAACAGTGTGTGAAGCAGGAATAACCTTTGTAACACTGTGAAAGAACCTTGTTTTACGATTAGTATTTTTGCTTTTTTTTCCTTAACTTTGAAGTAAATATAAAAGACATTGTGGTGCAAATACTTCTTGAAAATAGTAAAGACTTCCATACTCTCCCAATGTCCTGATAAGAACTTAACTTCTATTTCTTCTCCTTTTCAAACGTTTCTGCGTGCCATCGTGTGTCCACAGCAAGGTAAGCACAATGTTAACTGCATCTGGCGTGTTTGACTTCACAGACAGTCACAAGGGTGTTTTTATAGGCATCAACATGTGTAACCAAGCCAATAAGTCTGCCGCTACGATTACGGGATTTGGCACAATCCTCTCTGTACGTTCTTCTGTTATTTCAGAGCAATTAAACCGGGATACGTTTGTGAGTCATGGCGAATAAATATTAAGCCACCAGAGTAAATATCAGGCTATTTTATAACTTTAATATGTTGTTTGCAGCGGTTTTAAGTGTGTGTGTGTCTGTGTGCCTGTGTGTGTGTGTGTGTGTGTGTGTGTGTGTGTGTGTGTGTGTGTGTGTGTGTGTGTGTGTGTGTGTGTGTGTGTGTGTGTGTGTGTGTGTGTGTGTGTGTGTGTGTGTGTGTGTGTGTGTGTGTGTGTGTGTGTGTGTGTGTGTGCAGACATTTGCCCAGAAAACACAATGGTTCAGACTGAGATCGTTGACGTTCACAATGCATTCCGTAGAGCGGTTCAGCCGACTGCGTCTGACATGCTGTTCATGGTTAGTCCTGCTTTCTACTTGCACAATAAAAGTGGCTCGGGTAATATTTACCTAAAATGAAATACATTTAATGACAACTTAATGATAGAGTATATTTCAATGGAAAATCTAACCTCATCCATCATATACAATACAACAGAACAGCATTCCACCTGGTCATCCCTCACTATGTTTCTGCAAACGTGACACCGCCCATTCTATTCATATTGAAATATGTATAGTATATATACCGGTGTGTGTGTGTATATATATATATGTATATGTGTATGTGTATGTGTATGTGTATATGTATATGTATATGTATATGTATGTATTTATTTTATGTATTAATTTTATATGTGTATTTTTTTACTATTGTTGATTTCTGTTTTGTTTTTATTGCCGGACAACCAATTGAAACCCACGTACATGCATACATGAACATCCATATGCACACATACTTACTTGTTTTTCATTTTATCATTTTTTTTTTTTTTTTTTTTTTTTAATTATTATTATTTTTATATTTTTTTCCCTCCATCTCAAAAGTCTCAAGGACATTCTCACACACACACGCACGCACACATACACACACTGACTATATATTTGCTGGCTTTCATCCCACTGTTCTTGTCATCCTCTTGTTGTTATGTCTATGTATTGTCTCAATATTGTCTCATGTCTTTCAATAAAAAATGTATAAAAAAAAAGAAATTAAATACATTTTAAGTGGGTGTAGTCTTCTGCACGACGCCTGAAAATCGTAAAGTGTTGAAATGTGAAAGTACATTTTGACTACATGGTCTGTCATAGATAAATATAATCACTCTTAAATGTCATTTTTATGTTCATTACAGTTGAGTAATGTCAACATCTTCTAACATATTCCGGAGCCAAACCCGACCACTACAATAGCATTGTACACAGGAGAATAAAGATGTCTCGTTTCCTCTTCAAAAGAGTTGGGTGTTTCTGGAGGTGTCTGCTCAAAAGAAGAAGAAAAACAGAGAAAAAGTCTCATGTTTATATTGGAGCTGAGTGTTGGCTCTGGGCTGTATGAAAAGCACAGCAGCTGGTCTCAAAGGAGAAGCCCGTTTCAACAACCTTTTTCATGTTCAGATTTAGAGTGGAAAATATTTTGAAATTTCTTCACTCTTTCAAATCACAAATGATCCCATTTTCAAAACCAATATCTTAGCGAGAGAACGGATCTGTTTCTGCATTCTGGTTGTGGGTGTTGTGAAATGAAACGCTTGATTTGTTGCGTTGTTTTTTCCTCTTTTACAGAGCTACAGTGAGGAGGTAGCAGCCAGTGCTCAGGCCTGGGTCGACAAATGTATGCTGGCTCACGGAGCACCCAGCACCCGCATGCTGAATGGTATATTTATTCTTCCTTTGCTCTTCCTCTTTCTTCTTTGTTTCCTCTCAACCTTGCTCCACAAATGCCAGCGCCTTAGATAATACATCAGAGGTGCATTCGGTGTCAAGGTTCCCTGTGAACTGAGTGACCTTGTGATTGATTGTCAGAGTCACTGGGAACATTATCTTATCTCCAGTCTTAATACCTTCTTTGAACAACAAATTACACGGAGTAGGATGTGTAATCATTAAGGAGATTATCATCAATCGGCCTATTAATGAACCCTGTTGTATCTAAAAGAAAATAATCTACTGAGACATGGTAATAACACTGTTTGCAGAAACCCATTAATCCTGCTGCCATGTGTTTCTCCCCAACGAGCAGGATATGAACTGGGTGAGAATCTGTTCTATTCGTCTTCACCGTACTCATGGACGGACGTCATCAACATCTGGCACGGCGAGGTGTCACACTACCTGTATCCCAACGGCTCCAGCACTGGCCAAACGGTTGGTCACTACACGCAGGTAACATTTAGCGAAACAAAGTATGTGGCAACAGCAGTAATGACAACATACAGTAATGTTGCTGCTGTGTTATTGGACGGTTACTTTTAATTCATCCATGTTTATATATTCCATTCTATTTTAGCAATGGATCAAATGTAATGCAATCGTCTTTTGGCGTCTTTCAGCTCACCGTTTTGGTTTGTCGGCCCACGACTTCCCTGTTTTGGGTCACTCTCACTGATCTCATGGAGTCCATTTCCATCCCAGCAGGCAGCTGTTTTCAGTGAAACAGCTCTGAGACAACGCAAAGCATTTAGCAGCTGAAGATCCAAACATTTAAGAAACTGTTTGCTTACAATTAGTCAATAAATATAGGACCAATAGTCATGATGGGTGAGAGACTGTTTCTGTGAATTCTAGCTCTCAAAATGCTCCTAAATATAAATTTCATGGTGGATTATCTGAACAAAATGAGTGTGACAAATACTGCTTTCACCAAAGGATTTCATGTATACATATTTTTTTTAATTGGAGAGATGGCATATTTCAAAAAGCATTATTGAAACATCATAAACAGTCAATATTGCGATTGTAAGAAGATATATTTGTCTTTTAGCAGAGAAAGATGGGCAGTCTTTTGATCAACTTTCACAAATAAACCTGCACAGCGATTTCCATTTCAAGAACTGATGTGAAAAAATAGTTTAAAAGAAAAAACAAAACATAAATGAGTCATGGCAGTGCTTGAAAAAGCAATATGCATTACTATTAAAGTAAAGTATTGAAGTTGAAGTTTCGTTTTCATCTTTGTTGTCAGGTGGTGTGGAACAGCTGCTACAGAGTTGGCTGTGGGATGACTTTGTGCCCGAACAACATCTATTTCTATGCCTGCCATTATTACCGAGCGTAAGTGACCCTCATTCAGCCTCCATCCAACAGTAAAAGTGTCTATTTATATCTGTGCATTTAACCAGAGGTTAGTTCTGAGTCAGGTGAAGTTGTGTTGAAAAAAAACAGACGTTTCTAATTTGTTTAACAGAGGAAACTTCAGGGGATGGCGACCTTACAAGGCGGGACCCCCGTGTGCTTCCTGTCCCAATAACTGTGAAGACAAACTGTGCAGTAAGTAACGGATGTTATGAGGTTCTTTTTACGGCAAATAGATCAATTGTCGACTGCGGGTAGAAAGAAAGCCAATGAGCTGACCTCTCCAATCTTTCATTTCAGCCAACCCCTGTCCTTACATAAACAAATACCTCAACTGTCCAGCCTTGAAAGACACGACTGGATGCAGCAATTATCTGGTGTCTGCTTGGTGTCCTGCTTCATGCAAATGCACCACTCAAATCATTCCAATAGCCTAAAGAGAAGCCACTGAGTCTGCAAAGGGCAATTAAAGTTCAGACTATTTACATCCTTGTTGGTTCTCTGTCTATGAAGCAAGCTACTGCAACTGTAATCAACTTCCTGTGAGCTTATAATAATATACCAATGATGCAAGCAAAACAATAAATGTGGCTCAGTACTGATTGCCTTATGTTTTAGTGGATGTTTTGGGAGTGTTTTTATCCATCAATCTCTAATCAAAACCCCATGGGACAGAGTTCTGTGATGTGTCGTATTCTATACGGGGACTCATCCAACTCAACGTTATTAGTTACAGAAATGTGTACGCAAAAGCAGGAAATATGGTTTCACTGTTAATTCACCTAAGCCCAACGTAATATGAATCAAAAATGTTCATTCTACACATAATCTTACAAGACAGATGATGATGAAAATCAAGTGCTGTCATTTTGTTGTGGTTGATAAGAATTAAACATTTAAATGCTTCAGTTTTGTTTCAATTTGATGTCATTCTTCCCTCCATAGAACATGAATGTGACAACGGCAAGTGGCCATTTTTTTTTTATTTTTACATTGACATTCAGACCACAAATGCAAGTGTTTCATGAGTAACTCTTTCTTCATCCTCGTGTACTTGGTTTCACTTCACATGTACAATACGGTGGCTCCGAAGTCCCTTTATTATCTACAAGTATCTGCTATTTAACCTGCCTGGTGCTGGATCTTCTACATCAGTATTATATGCGTATATATGGTGAAGCTTGGGGGAAAACTAAAAACAGAATATTTACCGTGGTTGGGGACAACACTGAACAAATTATCAGGTTTGTCAGATCGCACCTGACTGTCTCTCACAGTGTCACCACCTAAGGAAATAGACATATTTGCATGAATTTACATAAGCAACAAGCTGAATCAACTTGAACCACCAGAGGAGGCACCTGATGCTCATCTTTTCTTCAGTGTGTAAATGTTACAGGGTCCTACTGTGGGCTGCTGTCATCCGGATCCAAAACATTCCCTCAATCATCACTGTCCCATTCGAAGTGTGTGGCGGTGTCTATCTGCAGAGGCCCACAGATAATTATTAATACCCGACTCAGCAGTTTCTCTGAGCTCTACAGAGCTATTTAATGTCTTTAATCGGTTTGGTTGGCCACTGTACGCTACCTGCCCAGCACCAAACGACAAAACAAAGTAAGAGGATAACTTAGTCAACTTAGTGGCACATACAGCAGCTAAAGAGACAGATACTTTCCTCGAGAGTTGGTAGGAGGAGAGGGAAAAGAAGAAACGTGGAAAGTTGCTCAGTGAAGCTCAACAGCAGTTGGTTTGCACATTCAAACTACAGCCAAGAAGTCCTCCTGGAGCCCTGAGTACACACAGCACCACCATATCCCATCTTTAATATCGCCATCAGTGAGACCAAAGACAATAGATTTGATCAAGAGACATACCTCTCAAAGTAAACTCATAATCATCCCCTTAATGCCGACTTACATTAGCAAGATTACTTATTCTTGACAACAAAATGTATACATTTCAATTTAATATTTTGGCTAAAGTAGCAATGTCTAGGAACATAACTTATTCAGCACCCCACACACTGATAAAATAAACATGAATGATGCATGATGAATAGAAGTGGGTTGATTATTGTGACAGCTTTGCACCTTTTTCCTGTCAAGACTGCCATGTAATATTCTTTTAATATCAACTTTCCATACACAAACAGCCGCGTCATGTCATTGTGTCACAACACCGAGTATAACCCTACACCAGTGGTCCCAAGCCGAGGGTCGGGACCTCCACCAGGGTTTGCACGAAATATCTGAGGGGTTGCAAGAAGAATTGCTGGTTTTAAGTTCCAAAAGGCTGGAAGCCACTGGTCTGTACAGATTGGCTAGAAACAGACTTTGATTAGCAGTGTATTGTCAAATACCGTCTCCACTGTACAATAACCTAAAACAACCAATAACCCTTATACACCAGCAGATGGCTCTGTTGTACAGCTCACCATACCGCCTGCTTCTGAACCCCAGTGTAGTTTATCTGCCTTCATCTGAAGCAGTGGAATGAATAAAATGCATTAAATCATGTCGAACGATGTTATGCCTCATCACGTACTCTCTGTGCCTCTTATACAAGAGGCTATAAGCGATGTGATCTAAATGTTAGGCATCAACTGTGACTGTGACTGATATTTTAGAGCTCCTGATCATCTCCAAGAAAGATTCTTTTTTGGTCACATATAGGTTGCTGTGGAGGTTTCATTAGAAGAGCAGAAAATGCTGTTTTTCTGTGAAGACTGTTGTTACATCACCGTTAAGATTAGTTCACGGTCTCCGTGCACTGTCCACGTAAAGAGGAAGACCTGCAACACAATAACCCTAACTGGAAACAGAAAAAAACAGATGTCACGTGAGCCTTTCTGTCTGTCCTTTAGGGATGTCAAATATAGCTTCTGAATCAACAGCATAAATATTATTCATACAGAAAACAAGACGTACTACAGGCACACTTAGGCAGAACAAGGAGAAAAGTTATGAAGCCTTTATTTAGTCAGGTAAATACTATTACCAGCCTGATTCAGACCCAGTGAGGTTGACATTTCAACCCAGTAAAGGTGTTTGGTATCGTCTTGCTTCTTATTATATATATTTAAGGTTTTGTGTATTTTAAAGTCCAGCCTAGGGACAGGCATTGAAAACTATCTGTTGTAGTGTTGCTCCACATGCTAAAACCCATCCTACTTGTCCATGCAAAATACATGCAAAAATTCAAACGTTTATTTAGTGACCAACATGAAAGACATTTCCAGATTAAAGTCCTTTTCTATGAGTATACAGGTTTATTTGTTCTGCAGGAATGTAAAAGGGGGCGTTTCTAGCCTGTCAGTGAAAAAAAGAATAAGATTTGATTGACCGTTTGCAAAGATGTTCTTCTACAAGAGATCCTGAATGGCAAGTTCTGTTATTGAACTCAAACGGCTGAAAAGTCTGTCACGAATAACTGACGTTGGAAGACATGTTTTGCTTTTTTTTTTTGCTAACCAGCTATCAGCTATGGAAGCCCATTTCCATCAGCAAAAAAAAAATTTAAATCACAAAAATAAATTAATAATATATATTTATTTTTAATTTACTAAACAAAATACAAGAAAAAATGAAAAATAAAAATTATGAGATAGAAAGTAAAAATGATAAGATACTTTAACACAACAGTCATAGAAGAAGCTCTTCATAGGTTACCCTACATCTGACATATAGTGAGTACATTGAAGACTACTTTAAACTTGGCTGTACAACACATGAAATACTTCACTTTATGTGGCAACTTATTGAACAGCAGCTGGAAACATCTGGTCAGTGTCATGGTTACAGAGGGATGCAGCAAAAGTGTTGGTGCATTTTCTTTTTTGTAATTTGTTTTTAGTTTAGTTTTTAAATTACAAAAAAAAAAAAAGAGAAACTTTACTTTTTTGTTGTTGGCGGAAATGGGCTTCCATAAACAACCGGGGGTGCATTGGCTGGACTTTGCGTTGTGCTAGTTAGCTCACTAGCTCGGCTCAGTGCACAGCAGCACACACGGAACACGGTCGTCGGCTTTTCTTCTTTTCTCTGTTGCCGCAACAACTTAGGAAGGAAGAGACCGAGTCCTCTCCATGGAGAAACAAGTCGGCTCAAAAGGCGAGTACACACAAAGCCACCGCGCGTTACCGGCAGCTGGTCGTCGAGTTTTAAGGGAGAGTTGAATGAACTGATAACTAAAACACGCTTTTATTATTACTCAACTTATACCGTCACCGACTGCTGTCTAACAGAAGAGGGTGGGTTTACTCCGGTCAACATCCGCTCTTAACTGCTGCTCAACGCTCCTCCAGGGTGGCTCTACGGGGTGAAATAGCGGCAACTATCAACGTATTCAATGCTGTTACTAATGTCACACATATGCCCGGTGATGCTAATCGCCCGTGGTTTGTCTTCGCAGAGCAGCGCGGTGCACGGAGCCCCTCTGACTGTGGGAAGCTGACCGATATGTGCACCGAGAGATGAGATGATATGGCAGAATTGCGTGCCAATGTTACAACGAGGCAATAATAGGCCAAGGCAGCAAATTGGAGGAAAGCTGAAAACATAAGGCTTTGCTACACCAGCAGCTTGTGTGTGTGTGTGTGTGTGTGCGCGCGCGTGTGTGTGCGCTCGAAAGTGCCTATGGCGGAGTTTGAGGAGGACGGCAGCCGCCTGCCTCCATTGACTGTTGGGGATACGGCCGTGCACAGCGACGGAGACGCTTGCAAGACGCATTGCGAAGTGTCGGTCTCGAATGGAGACTGTGGGATATCGGACAACATGGTCGGTTCGGGATCCTTCGTCGCACCTGGCAGCCAAGCCGGGGCGGACACCGCCAACACCTCTGTCGGATCGGATGCCAAATGTGAAATACCACGCAGGAGCAGCATTATCAAGGTAAACATGGGAAGTTCCAGTCTCGTTGTTTGTGCCATTCGTTCTGCACATCTACCCTAAACGCAGGCTGTTAGAAGTTACAACGCACAACCCCTGCTTTCAGTTAATTACGCTCTTTCATGCACATCTTCTGCCTCCTCTTCACTAATCTCGCCGGTGACATGTCAGTGAAATAGGTGGTGTTTTCCTCACTACAGGCCGGTAAGGGGATCACCAGAAGCACATCCCATACTTTGTCTGATGATTTTTTTGCATGGGATTTGTATAGCAGTGCTTCTCCTTTTTGTTATTATCTTGAATGTCAGCTGTCTAGCTACATGTGCACGGCTGTGGACACGGTGAGATAGGAGGATCTTTATTGCTCCCAAAAGGGGAACATGTATTTGCAATAGCAGGGAAGTACCGGCACAAAGCAGTGAAAGAGGCACGACGGAAAGATAGTATATCCGCTCCAGGTGCTGGTCCTGCATGCTCTGATGAGGGGTCTTAGAAAGATATGAAAATATCAAACATACCTGTAAACAGATTCATCTTTTGAAACTGTTTGGTGTTAGACTCTTTGTAATTCTGACTTTCAGTCTGAAGCTTTGCAATTTACTGTACTTGTCTCCAGAGTATGGGCGTTGTGAGTATTGCTTAACAAAGATGATGACACTTCCTCTCATTTCAGTAATCGACACTATGTTGAAAGTCTTCAAAAACTTCGACTACGTTAACCTGCACACTAACGTTCCACTATTGTTCCCAATATGACAATATTCTGAATTTCTTTGTGGGTCAGGTAGAAAGCATTTTCTGCGTGCATATTCTGAATTATGTGTTATTCTGAATGTAGCTTTTTCCATGTAAGACGTGTGGAATATGCAGATAATATTTGGGTTTTAGGGGCATTCCAGGCCTCTTGCCCGTGCAGAAGTTACACACAAACCGACTACCACCAGTTCGCAGAGCTGCACGCCTCAAAGAAAAGCTCACGTTTCTGGTCGGAAGGAGAAACACAGCTACATTTAAACATTATGAAAGACTTGGATATCTACGGATTGTTGGATGTGCGCACTTATCTGACTCAAGGTGGTTGAAGGAATGAAAGAAAGACGCTTTGTTCAAACGGTCAAAAAACGTTGCCGCTGGTTAATCGGAGTATACACGGCTGCATGTCAACGTGAATATTCATTTTTATTCGCCATGTATACAGCTTAGTTGGAATATTGTCTTTTTTGGAATAAATGCAAAACCTGGAATATTTGTAGTTAACAGACGAATAGAATAGCCAAAATATGTGCGCTCGAGATGAAGAGATAATTCAGAGACAGTAGTTTTTCCCACTTTCCCTGAGTCACAAACCAATACATTCCTGAGGAAAGATGTTTTTAATATATTTAGTCTGAAGTTATGTCAGACAGCAGTGTTGGGCAATATTGGGTTTCTATGGGATCAAATAACATAATCATGATCCAGGAATTGAGCAAAAGTAAACTTAAGTCAGGCACCTTTTTCCAATCTTTGTCTTGAAGGGAGGCATTGTTCACTCTTCTAGTTAAGAACTAAATCAAAGGTGCATTGTTTGAATAGATATAAAGAAAGTCACACTCTCAAAGCACGGTAGATGATACTTGGTCCGTGTTTCAAGAATCAAGACCGGTCTGGTGGGTTGCCGAAAACCCCACCAACCCGCTCGCTGGTCGGTCAGCCCACAGGGCAAGAGGCCCGGCGAGTCCACGGCCCGGTGTCGCAGCTCGGCTCTCAGACTCGAGCGAAAGAGCACCGCTGTAACAAAAAGGGGCGAGCTGAATTTACAACGCAAGACGAAACGAGAGAGTCACTGTGAAACACAATGCAGCACAGTAATTTAATCTCGATCATCTCGTTTTCATAATAGTTGGAAGCCCAGATCGTAAATAGAAATGTATTAATCGTCCAGCCCCATGTCCTATTTAGTGGACTGGTCCAGAGTTTCTTTCCACATGGTTGTCTCGTGCCAGGGTATCCAGGCAGACAAGACATTATTCTGAAATGGTCAGTGACCTAAAGTCAGTAAGTGCAATATCAGTTCAACAGCAGGAGGAGCCAGGGATCGAACCACCAATCTGTGACTAGCGGATGACCCACTCTACCTCTTAAACCACAGCTGCCTCAATGGTGATCACAGTGATGATGATGATGATGATGGTGGTTGAAGCCACAATGGATGTCATGTTAAGTTCACATTAAGAGACCATGGGCTGTTATCAAGGTTTGGGTTGATGCAATCTTAATCAACATGGAAACAATATCAAAAAAAGTTATGTACCGTATTTCCGGACTACAGAGCGCACCTATATATAGGCCGCACCTGCTAATTTTTAAAAGAAAAAAGAATCCGCACATAAATAAGTCGCACTTGTCTATAAGCCGCAGGTGTCCTCGTTGAACGGCAAGATGCTTTTAACAGTACTAGAGTTGTCTTCTTCTCTGAACATCATAACATGTCCGACTCGCTAGCTTCTAAGCAAATTTTAACATTACCGCCAATGGGGAAATGCTAACCGCGATTAGCATTAGCGAATATAATATATCTTCGTACATCTTTTCATGCTTCATACAGACATACTTGCAGACTAAGGTCTCTCAAGGCTACCAAACGGAAGAAGTAAAACGAAGCAGCGTGTCTTCTCATTACAATCTAAAAGCAACGAGGCAATACCTGTTGTTGTTGTAACTCGTAGCTCTGAATAGCATTTACGGCTAACTGGCTTGGTCGCTTAATAGGGCTGATGACGCCGCTGGTCACGGCGCGCGCTAATCGTTCCAATAATCCAATAATCCAATAATCCATGTGATTCCTCCACAGAAATGCAGACTTTTACTGCACAACAGCTGCTAGCTGTTTATAACAACAGCTGCTAGCTGTTGTGCTAGCAGCAACGCTTGAAATTAGTTATCCATGTTGAAATGAATTACTGGTCGCCCTGCCTGTTTGTTTTTTTCCGGGTACGGGTGACGTGATAGTGAGTGTGACTAATCAGGGACGGAGACGTCATGGCTGGTAATGACCAATCCAGTAGCGAGCACGGGTGTGGGCTCATGTTTTCTAACACACATCCGCATCCGACTTTGGCGGCGCAAAGCTAGTTAGCCTATGAAAATCCATCAATTAGCCGCATCGTTGTAAAAGCCGCAGTCTCAAAGCGTGTGGGAAAAAAGTAGCGGCTCATATGCTGGAATTTACGGTATGTCATAAATCACATTTTCTACTTGTGTGAAGGCTAATCTTATAATGTCCAATGAGGAATGCAGTACGCTGTGCCCTCGTCTGAATGCCAATATTCTCTCGAAGGCAGTTTGTTTTTGTCAGCAGTGACTGATCGAGTATCGCAGACGGTGCTTGTGAAGGGTTGCGCCGCTGTTAACAAGGCGGCCTGTTTCACACTGTCGGGCAGAGCCTTCGGTTCTTGTCAAGCTGCTTCTCCGAAGAGACGGGAGGATGTGGTCGAGACAACGGCAACCATACTCTCATAGTAACAGCTATGATACCGAGTGCTCGACATGAACCTGACTTCTGTTCAACATATGTGGTGGTGAGGGTGTGTAGTAATCAGTGTGGTTAGGCCTAAGCTAATGGCACGTCTAAGCTGCCATGTTGAGATATTTTCCTTTCAAAATGTGTACGTGCACTGTCGGTGGGGAAGAAAAGTGAAGCTTGCAGTCTTTGGTTGACAAAATAGCACCTTTGCAGATCTTTTAATTTGATGGTCGCTCAATGCTGAAGTTAGGGTTCAGCAACCCCCCCATGAAACGCAGAAGTTGTTTTTCTTTTCGCAGTATGAATTATACTATAGAAAAGGGTTTTCTGTTGCAGGAGTGGTTGGATAGTTATTTATGGCTGTTTGGATTCTTTGGAAACCCATTTGAACCCGACTGACATGTTTTCAAGTTGACCACAACTTATGACCACATCCTCTCTATGAAATATGAAACTACCCCCTTCAAACCGCCATCTTTGCTTGATAGTCAAAAGAGAGTTTGGATGGAGAACCACTTTAAGACAACCGTGTTTCCAGAAATAAAATAGTCTGCTTGTTTGTTAGTTAGCGGAAAAAAAGTTGAATGGAAAAATAATTGACTCTTGATACACTTGAAATATCAAATGACGTAGTTTAACTGCTGCATGAAAGCTTGAGCAGCGTATGTTTAGGTCACATGGCGACTATGTGACACTCGGGCTCCTATGCGTGGCGTCCAGTATGTTGTAGCAGTGCTGTGTACGGTCGGCCCCCCCCCCCCCCCGGCAGGTGAAATAATGGACCCACGGCTCCACTTTGCTGCCCACCTCACAGCTCATCTCAGATCCTCTTGCACAAAGACGATCTCGCCATCGCGTGGTAAATACCACTTATTTCACAGCTCCGATGGCGGAGGAAAACAAACTCGGTTTGTGATATCACCCTGCGCAAAAGGGAGAACATATGGTATTAATTATGGCGGAGCAGCAGTGCTGCGAGGCCGAGACGAGTTTCTCCGTGAGAATCATCATATTGTGTCATATCGCTCAGTCAATACAATACTGCAATACTCAGACCAGTGAACCACAGCCGAGGTGTGATTTTTGTTTCGTAATCGGTGTCGGATTATTTTGATGAGCTTGATTTTAGCTTCTGTGGAAGGATAACAGAATATTGTTATTGTTCTTCATTTGAAATAAGACGCTTGGGAGAGATTTGGGTTTTCCTTTCTTGTTTTGACTTTAACTCTTGAATGTGTTTCTGAGGTGAACTCCTGTACGTGTGATGAGGAGCGAAGACATGTTGAAATTCAACGTTGTGTATTTGTGTTTAATATATAATGCGATTGTTATGTTGGTGCCAAAGAGCGATTATAAACGGTCTGTGTTTATGTCAGATTTCAGAAAGTCTAGAAAGGAGTAGAATGGACATTAACGGTTTTCTGTGGTCATTTGACAAGTAACCTACAAAAGAAAAGGTAAGAATGTGATAGTGACATCACATGAAGTGTTGTCGCAGCTCCTATCTTCTTTGTATGGTTTCCACAGTCGACCCTCGCGCGCTACATGGTGCATACCTGCATTTACATTTGACAGGAATGATCCTTTTAGATCAGCTGTTCATGACTTGGCACAGTTACAAGTCAGTGTGAGGTGGTAGATCAACTTGGAATACGTAATATTATAATTATATTATGATGAAAAGGCTATATCTTGATATTGAAGGGTTTTGGAGTGCTTTCCCCTCGAGTTTTGAAGTGATAACATGTTATATTGTAACTTTCAGTGAAAGGATGCTTTCACTATGTCTACTGTATATCAAGTACTTTGTGCTGCACACAGTTAGTGCTAATGCAGTCATCAGTGTGCTCCATGTGTCTGAATAGTTTCCACTCTGCAGTCTAATTAATTGGTGGTAAATAATGAATGGTGTATGTGCTACACTACCTTCACCGGAATGTGTAATTGTACTCATTGCTTGTCCAATTTTCTTGACAATCAAATCGACAATTGAAGCAACTAAAATGAATTGTGATAATGCAGCGTGAAACTGAATCTGTGGCCTTGAACAAGAAACGTAACTTCATAGAACTCACACTGAGCGTCCATGTCCAGCAAAACAAAGTCTACAGCACATTGCCTTCTATAAAAGTTGGTAGAATTAAGTTCCCATTACGAATGTGGTGATGTAAACGTTGCTGATATTGCCGAGCACTGTCGATTAATTATTCACAATGTCACTCCAGCAGCTGTTATTTCGGATTTCCCAACCACCACTTAGCCTAAACCGTCCAACCACCGATTGTTGTTTAACCCAAACTGTCTTTGAGCAATGTAGCTTGCATGCGTGAGTGTACTCCCGTTGGCCAACCCAGTGCCACTGTCAGCGGATGGTGTAATTTATTAAAGGTCTTTTGACGGCCGTCCCTCGATGCAGTGTCCGTCCGGCTGCTTGTCTCACGTTGTGGCTGCATGTGTCTGCAGCGATCAATCACTTACCTGAATCATTGCTCATTCATCCGTCAGCTCAGGTATGACTGATTTACTGGAGTGCTGCCGGCCTCACCCAGGTAGTGTATGTCAAGGGTAGCTCCAATGACTTAGCGGTGCACCCAGTTCTATGCTCAAATTTCTTACAATTACAGTTCTGCCCCATTAATGGGAGCGGTGGATCTATGCCATTGTGATTACATTGTGCTGTAATACAAAGTGAAGCACAGAAAGGCCAATACATATTTATACAAGTACTGTGGAGTTTAATTATCAGTTATGAAGTTTCTACACCACTGTCATAGTAGATCAGAATCCACAGAGTCAAAGCTGTGACTCTGTAATGTCGATGAATGTTTCGTAATGTAACTGTTGTAAAGTGCTGATGCATATAACTTAGTGTTGGTATGGTCTCTGATCGTGATTGCTGTGTACTAGAGCTGCATTGATTAGTTCTTTAGTTGGTCTGTTTCTGCAGCTTTTCACACAAAATTGGCGAACGTTTGATGGTCCTACTTCTTAAATGTGATAAATAGCTGCTTTTCCTCGTCTTAGTATTACAACAGAATATCTTTGGGGTTTAGACTGCTGGTTGAACAAAACAAGACGTGATGACAGTCTGGGTTCGAGGAAAACTGTGATGGTCCTTTTTCACACAGAACTGTTAGTTGCAGGCCAGCTGTACCCCAGCTCTCTCAGTAGAGCTTCAAGTTGGATGTTTTCTTTTGGTAATCATTTCCTGCACAAACCAAATATTCTGATATTTGATATGACTGTCTTATTGTCAACCATAAGAAATGGTTTGTGCATATATTTGCCCCAACACTGTTTACTTGAGTCTTCAGTCATTCTTATTTGATCTAGAAAGTTCATCTTGTTGACTTTACAGCTTCTTTTTGTGTTAAAATCACAAACTGATATCCTGCCAGAGTGTAGTTCTGTTTGCCAGAAAGATAACAACATGTAACAGTTATTGTGTGGGAACTCTGTGCAAGTGTTATTAATGTAACGGTTACATCATATTAACCATAATGTGGCTCTACATTAACATAGTTATTATAGAGTTTAGTTAAAATGCTCTTAACTGTATTTCAATCCAAGAGAAATGGCCTTATTTTACTTGACAGGAGTAACATGTAGCAGGTAGTCATTATTCTCAGTGCCTCAGCATTGTCTTGCATTGCTGCTCAGTTTTAAGAGGCTCCTAGGTTTAGGCACCGGTATCGTTTTAAAACCCAAACGATACCCAACCCTATATTTAAGTCACTATAGAAGTGAGCCCAATGTGATTAAGAGTCATCAGAGTGACTATTATGATCATAGGTTTCACTTCCTCCACAGTGATCTATCTTCAACTGTAGTTGACAACTATAGAAGTCTAATATTAATCATATCTAACAACCACAATATGTTCAGATGGAGGTCCATGGTGTGAAATAGGGCTCTGTGATCTAATGTGTTATGGTTTAGAGGTCCACTGCAGTAGATCCAGTCGTGTAGCCAGTAGGTGACGTTTAAAATGGGTTAAACAGCCATGGTGTAGGGTGGAGGTTTTTTTTGCTACTGAAATGGTGAAAGAAAGGGGCTTTACATGTTTGCAGTGGAATATCAGAGTGTTGTCCCATTTTATCGCGTCTCATTCCATCCATAGGCCATCACACTGATGTGCTCACCATTATTATTCAAAACATCCTTGTGCTTTGCTTGCTGGTTGACATGTCTCTCAATATCCCATTACATTGTTTTAAATTCACGCCAGCCATTAAAATGTTCGGGACCCAGTAGACGGTCACGGTTAAGATTGAAGCAGACTTCCAGGACAAACATGCAACAGGGAGTCCATTACTTTCCTTTCTATTCAGCTGATACATGCAGGCCAGAGATTTTGTCATCGTACCTACCCAGTATTTAAAAGAAACACAACTACTGTCGTGAGGATTGAGTGGAAGCGACCTGTTTGTGTCAGGCTGTGTGTTCTGTGATCGATGGACCAGCCCGTCTTCATAATAACATGAAATGTTCGGCTTTCAGCTCCTTTTAGGCATAGGGACGGTCTGCAACTTAACTAAGCACCAACACTGTCGAAAGGCTATTAATATCGCCGAATGAACAAATGAACTTATTGTAACTGTGGTTAATGGCTCAATTAATATTAGAGAACATGAGAGCTTCTCTCCCAAAGGCCTGGAGCCACAGAGCTAAAAGCTGATCATGTAAATCCTGGAACGGCTCCATGGAGCACATTTCAGAAGAAAGATGGTGGTGAACGATGAACTCAGAACACGTGTTCTTTGCAGATTAATGTTATATTTGATGACATTTGATGTGTGTTGGTGCTCTCAGTAAAGTATTTGGTTAGCTTTGAGTAAAATGTACCGTTGGACAACACCTTGTGTAATATAGTTGTCTCTTTTAACTCTTCATGTAATTGTCTTGCATGTTGTTGTCACTTATCCAGCCACCAGTGTTATGCAATAGAACTGGGATGAACTATATGGATTTTTTATAGACTGTAACTAATTACCTGCTTCTAATGGTCTATACTCATACGATGATTTCACATTTTTGTGTTTCAAAAGAAGTTCATAACCTGTATTTTATTATGCACTGAAGGTAAGGAACGCTTAGATGTAGTGTGCCGATGGACGCTTTACTATTCCATAGCTCGGACCAAACCAAATCTAACTGACACTAATGTCAACTCAACAAAAACAAACACCAGTTTTGACTCTTTAAATGTCAATTAAATGTTTTGTAGCAAAGTACATTAAAAAAACTAGAAATGCACCAATTGATTTTCATCAGCAGATAATCTATCAGCGATACTTTAATGAGCGGAAAAATACACAATGATATAAAACCAGTTGACAATCCAAAGTGATATGAAGTCAAAAACCGAGGTGAGTGGATCCTAAATTTAGGTCATTCTTTTGGTGTCAGCTTGGGTTAAACTCCAGTGACTGATGACATATTGTCACAACCATAACGTTCCAAAGATGGACGTTTTACTTTCATTCATATTTGTTCAGGAAATGGTTTAAAAGTTGAGTCCCAGGGTAGTCGCCTTCTTCACAGCTGAGTTGACCAACAACTGATAGCATATGGTACAGAACAGAAGCAGCTGGGCCTTTACCAGGTTCAGGCTCCTGTGGGGTTTCACTGCAGTGCAGCTACAGAGCAAAACGTCTCTGTATGCTCATTTAAACAAAACAACACGCTCCTTACTGGAATCAATCGGTTTTATTGAATGTTGAATCCATACCATGTGTGTTATGGCAAGCCAAGGCAAGTTTATTTGTATAGCACATTTCAACAACAAGGTAATTCAAAGTGCTTCACATAAAACCATTAAAAGCATCAAAACACAAGGCAAAAGAAAAGGAGATTTCAAAAACAATTAAAAAACAGTGTAAGAAATAAAATACAGTAGTAAAATGCAGAAATGCAGGACATATTAATTGAACGTGGTTCAATTAAAGGCAGCAGCAAACAGAAAAGTCTTCAATCTTGATTTAAATGAGCTGAGGGTCTCAGCAGACCTGCAGCTTTCTGGGACTTTGTTCCAGATATGTGGAGCAGAAAAACTGAACGCTGCTTCTCCATGTTTAGTTCTGACTCTGGGAACAGAAAGTAGACCGGTCCCAGACGACCTAAGGGGTCGGGATGGTTCATAAGGTAGTAGCAGATCGGAGATGTATTTTGGTCCCAAACCATTCAGTGCTTTGTAAACCAACAGCAGGATTTTAAAGTCAATTCTTTGTTGGACAGGAAGCCAGTGCAAAGACCTCAGAACTGGAGTGATGTGGTCCACCCTCCTGGTCTTAGTGAGGACTCGAGCTGCAGCTTTCTGACAGATTTTTTACAGAGACCTGTAAACACACCGTTACAGTAGTCCAGTCTGCTGAAGATAAATGCGTGGACAAGTTTTTCCAAATCCTGTTGAGACATAAATCCTCTAATCCTCTAGTCCCCTGGTGACATAGTTATGTAGATTTGTGTGTCGTCTGCATAATTATGATAACACACTTTGTTGTTTTCCATAATCTGAGCGAGTGGAAGCATGTAGGTGTTGAACAGAGGAGGCCCCAGTATTGAGCCTTGGGGAACACCACATGTCATTTTAGTCAGCTCTGATGTGTAATCAGCTACAGACACAAAGTATTCTCGGCCTTTCAAGTAGGATTCAAACCAGTTAAGTGCTGTGCCAGAGAGGCCCACCCAGATTTTTAGTCTTTCTAGGAGTATGGCATGGTCGACCGTGTCGAATGCAGCACTGAGATCTAGTAACACTGAGACTGAACTTCTGCCATTGTCTATGTTCAAGTGGATGTCGTTGAAGACCTTAACAAGAGCAGTTTCAGTGCTGTGGTGCTGTCGAAAGCCTGACTGGAAAACATCAAAGCAGTTATTTACGGCCAAGAAGTCGGTCAGCTGTTGGAAAACCGCTTTTTCAATTATTTTACTTAAAAATGGGAGGTTTGATATTGGCCCATAATTTTTCATCGTTGCGGAGTCTTCTTTAGGAGTGGTTTAATAACTGCAGTTTTTAGGGCTTGTGGGAAGACTCCTGAGAGAAGGGATGTGTTTACAATTTGTAAAAGATCAGTGCTCATGCAGTTTGAAATATTTTTGAAAAAGTGTGTTGGTAGAATATCCAAGCAGCAGGAGGATGACTTCAGATGTTGTATGATGTCTTCTAGGCTTCTAAGGTTGATTGAATGAAATTGTGTCATGATATTTGAATGGATGTTAGATCGGGACAATACATATCCTGTGCATGCCCAGGTGGATTGGAGTTCAGCAGCTACCGACACTGGAGGGTTTGTTAGCCTGTCGACGGTAGCAAATAAGGCGCGTGTATTGTTCTTGTTTTTGGTTATGATGTCAGAGAAGAATGACTGCCTTGCATTTCTAAGTTCCAAATTATAATTGCGAAGTCTCTCTTTATAGATGTCACAGTGAACCTGGAGATTAGTTTTTCGCTCTGTTTGCTGTCTTGTTTTTTCATACGGTCCTATTGTTCTTCAGTCTCGATTGAAATAATCATGATTTTAAGTATTTTCACAAATGCATATTAAACTTATAATCTTCTAGAGAGGTCTGACGGCATTCATTAAAAATAATCTATCCCAACAAATGGGAGTGTGAAGGTTACTGTACTCGTCCAAAATAAAAACTAAAAAGGTTTTTCCAGTATTTGTTGTGGGGTGACCATGGCCACAGTGTGCACAAAGTCACTGTCATCACCTTTTTTAAGTTTTCGCAACTGAGCCTGACTCTTGTTTTGTAACCGCACATGTATTTCCTCCTCTTTACCGTCACCAGTTGGGTTTTCCGTGTGACTCATTTTGTTCTCGTTTTTGTTGTTCCTCCAAAGCTCTTCCTGTCACCGCATTAACCTCTCTGTCACACACACATCTGTTTTCATCCAAAGTCTCCTCCGCCTGTTGAACACAGGCGGTGTTATCTGATGATTTTACTTAAGAGAAATTAGTCGTGCTGCAATAGATCTCTAATCTATATTAACTAGGGGTGTAACGGTTCACAAAATTCACGGTTCGGTACGATACAGTGGAGCCACGGTTCGGTATGTTTCGGTACAGTAGAAAATTATAAATGCCAGAGAAATATACTTTATTTTAAAATATATTTATTCATTACAACTAACATCATGAAGTTATTCTTTGACTTTGAACAATGACGGAACTATACCTGAGTGACTCATCTTCTGGGGTGTCTTCTTAGCAACACATAAGCATAAAAAACAAAAACTGCTCCTTAATGTTATGTAGTATTGTTACTTACATCTTGCAAAAGAGATTTTTAATCTCAATGTGACTACCTGGTTAAATAAAGGTTTTAAAAAGAAAAATAATTTTATTTTTATTTTTTCCGAACCGTGAGCCTCGTACCGATCGGTTCAATACGAATACGCGTACCATTACACCCCTAATATTAACATATCTTGAACACATAATTTACACAAGTATAATCATATGTGGACTGTGATCTACTGGATGAGAACCTTGGATACTGAATGGAGAGAAAATAACTGATGAAGTTGAATTATAATCCAGTCACAGGAAAGAGTGAATAGAAGTTAGTCCAGGGGTCTTATTACAGATATACATCCTACTTGCTGGTGCTATCGTAACTTAAAGTTTCAAAGATAGGAAACATTCTAAATGTCATCCTAAACTGAGATAAGACAGGATTCCAGACTTCTGAAGTTGCTGTAAAGAGGCCCCATCCTTACCATGTAGACAGCCAACACAAGTTAAGTGTCAGTACTGCTAATGGTACATGTCTATGTATTGGGTTTTAATGCAAACTCCTCTTTTTTTGGATTGGCTATAACATTAAGTCTTTGTCTCATTGTTAAAATAAAGCCACAGATTCACACAACCATCAGTATGTTAAAGAAGAAAAATATGAATCTTGGATGTGGAAATTGACAAATCATGATTTAATAGTGTTAAACTCACTCAAATAAGCTGCCGTTTCATATAATCTAAAATACATTTTTAAAGGATTGCTGCATAAGAAGCTCAGACCAGCTTCGTAAGCCTTTTTGTTTTGTACTCTTCGGCCTAAAAAAGCTCCATACCCCACTGCTAGCTGTGGGATACGTATGAGCTTCTTATGTAACCATGCTGTTGCCTCGGCTTGTTTGGTAGGTAGAGGAGGAGACTTTAATGGAGTCTTGGGTCTAATCCAGAGTTCTAAAATGATTCAGCATCTGACGCTTGATATCCGGACTGAGTGTTTATTTTGTGCCACAGGACATGATAACTCTGAAAGACTCACTCCTGCTCTGTGCAGGATGTAACTGGTAGTTTTATAACATAGATGTTGCATGTAAGCATAAATCGGCCTGAATAATTGATCGTTGAACAATGTGCAACACTATTCGTGCCACTAGACTTGAAAGAGATGTTTTTAAGGCTGGTTCCCGTACCACATTTGCATTCTGATGAAATTCTTCTCATTGGATGGATTTAGATAATTGTGAACTGAATCCATTGCTGGTGTGGAGCTGGAATGCTGCAATGTGATTCCCATTGCTTGTTGTTGGCGATGTATACAGAACAGTTGAACAGAGAGTAACGGTTCCCCTGCCATGTTCTCAGTCGTAGAGACTGTTGATAACTGCTCACTGAGCCAGAGAAAATGCAGGATTCCGTCCATGAGGGGATTCAGATTCCTATGGGATCAGTGAGCAGTTGGATAGACTCTGTGTTACTTGCTGTTTCATTGTCTCATCCTGGGTTTGTCTCTCTGACTCACCCTCTGTCTCCTTCACTCTCTCAAACACCGAGCATATACATAAACGGTATGTAAAGGCATGAAAATAATGTCCCCTGTCAGGGTGAGCCTCATGGGATAAGCCTTATTATCTCTTTATTGTGAAATACCTTGAAAACATCCAATGTCCTTTTGTTGTGTGTTCTACTGACTTGTACCGGGAGTGTCCTTCTCTGAACATACTGTAACTCAAATGAAAAATACACTCTGCGATGGATGAGCACTGTTGCGCCACAGTTACGCAAGAAGAATTTCTCTCAAATATGAAAGAAAGACTTTAACCTTGATCACCCCGACATCATATAAAAAAAGAAGTTTCACAGGTTTAAAGAAGTATTGAGTAACAGCATCGCACAGCAGTGTGTTTGGGACACTTGCCACCGAAACCGCAGTGTTCTTTTTAGTGACTTGTTAACACAAAATGATGGCGACACATCAGGTGAGTATTGAATAAGAGTGTTGATCAATACCAGTGACTCTGCCTCTACTTACTGCTGCTGTAGTTTCTGGCTTATGAAATTAACTTTTCAGATCACACTTTTATAACAAACACTGCTCTGTGACATTTTATTAACTCACAATCAGGGTCGCAAAATTCTGTGAATATTTAAGGTGCACACTTTCTAGGGGAATAAATGAAAATGTATGAGAATTTTATGGGAAATAACAGGAATAAAATGGGAAGATAGACCTAGACTGTATTAACCTTGTCACATCTAGATAAAAACACATTTTTTACTATATCATAAGCACATATAATTCATTAATTTGCTAATTATATATGTTAATCTGTCAAATACATACAATGGGAAATGTATCATGTGGTGAATTAGCAAATAAATAAAATGGGGAAAGATGCTTTTAACATTTGAACTGACAACATAGGCTCTGTGCAAACTCAAAATGAACAATTCATTCATAAAAAATGTTTTACAATAAAGAATGAACACAAATAGCTCAATCAAGCTACATGGTAACCGCTAGCTAGCTAAAGCTAGCAGAATATTTAACAAGAAGTAAAGTGAGTACTAACTGAGCTGCACATGTGATGAGATAATGCACTGTGCATGCAGAGGCTTGTCCTTTTACTCAAGTCGTCTTTCATGGGATGCTGGCAAATAATTTGTACATGTGATGGAAGAGTGTGCTGCTGAATGCAGTGCATGGTAACAATTAAGTTATATTGGCATATTTTTAACTTGGAACATTACAGAAGAACTAGTGATGCTTAACGTCCCTTGTTGCAGCCCGACTACCAATAACAGTATACCGGTGATTTGATGATCACCAGTAAAGGTCCGTAAATCCTTCACAGCTAGTCCTTTAAAAACCCAGTAACCATGAAGGGAAGAGAAAGGTCTTGTTGGAGGCGTTGCTGCTGACTGTACTTGGTCTCTTCAGGTACTCTATTTTTAAAGCTTCTTCCGGTGCTGTGCTTTGGCCTGGCGAACGAAAAACCATCTTGATCATAGCTCACTGTGAAGATCGTATCGTTAGACTCAGAGAAACGGAGATAAGTGATATTTACGTCTTGAATAATATGTACCCTATTAAGCTAACGGTTTATCTGTTTGAGCTATAAATAGCCTATGTTGCAGATCTCGTCTTTTGAAGAACCATTTAAGGACATACAAAACTATACTTAATTGTAAAAGAAAACACTCCATCTGACTTCCACCAGAGACAGAAAAAAGGACTGTTGCATAAGAAACAAGCGTCTTCAGGGTATAATAACACATGCTAAGACAGAGATGGCTGTGGGCAGTATTGTTTTAGGTAAAGGAAGCGGGGGGGGGGGAAATCCTGAGGAGAATGCCTTGCATGGCGGACCATGGTTGTACAGCAGGAAGCAGACACAATCGATCAGTAAGCTGTGACTGTTGGGTCACATTCTTGACCAAATCATAAGGATTATTTGCAGTCATGCATTTAGGTCCTAAGCTCCCGTTTAGTATAATGAACTCCCTTTACTTAGCAGACTGTGTCGAAGAATGTGAATATTATGTCTACATTTTACTGGACATGGAGAGGTTCAACCAATCAGAGTAAACATGTACTCCCAACACACTGATGGGATTTATGATGATTCATTAATTTTGGAAAATCATGACATAATATTATTTTGCCTCCTGTAATTTCATAATTGCCCACTGGCACGTTTTTGTTTGATAAGGTGTTTGTTGTTTCACTTTATTGTATTTGAGATGTTTTCCATGTTGGGGAGGACCTTTGTTTAAGCTTCCGTCTAATTCGGTCCATTCAGTTTTGTTATTCTCTATCCGAACCCTGTGTGTCTAACACCAACTGATAAGCCATGGTAGTGTTGTGAGACAATAAGCAGACAGACAGGAGCCAAACAAAACTGATTGTGATGAAGCTGCTTCAAAAATTACAAAGCAAAAGCCGGTCCTGTGAAAGATGACGAATAAGCTGTCACCTATGTCTGAGTTGTCACATTTATTAATATCAGTATTGTCAGCTGAATGTGATGGAGGAAGATGTCACATGGAGGATGTGTGAAAGCTCCTATATACATTTATAGGCACGTAGATATAGACTCATCAATCGTACACGACCTCTTATTGAATCACACGTGACTTTGCCCATTGTTCCTTCACACAGTGATGCTCATCAGTGCTGGTTCTCTCAGTATATGAGGTATGCACGTTTCACTTTGATTACATAACAGGCTGTGAAGGTTTTGTACATTTCATTGAACCCCCAAACAGAAAGATCAAGGTTTTCTACTAGAACAACATCTTAACTTGGCAACATCATTACAGTTGACAACATGATGCATTGCTTTTGTAGAAAGAGGTACCATTAAGCTGCCACATAATGATTAACAAGGGTTAGGGTTTTGCTGATGCCAAATTTGTGAAATGAGTTTGAAGAATACAGAATACAAAACGATGTCCTTGTGCTGAAGGAACCTGCCGCAGCGAAGGAGCAGGATTCTTTGAAAATGTCAGAAAAGTTTCTGCTGTTGACTACTGGATTCGTGTGGGCGATACTCTCGCTGTTGTACCCCCATAATGTACAGTGACAGGTAGGGCTGGGCGATATGGCCTAAAAAAAAAATCTCCGATTTTTTTACAAAAAATCCGATTCACGATTTAAATCGATTTTTTTCCCCCAAAATTTTTTGCAGATGACAGAAGCTGTTGAAAACAATTTTTTCTTTTATTTTGTGATGATTTTCCCAAGTAGGTTGATAAAAATAAAGTGCAAACAAAACCTGAACATTGTAGAAAGGTGCCTGTAGTATACAAAAAGTATTTGGTCACTCTTTTGTTTGCCTGAATCATTTAAATATAAAATTAAATTAAACATAACATTAAATGGCATTAAATAGTAGCCTTCCATTGTAAACAACTGTGCAAATGTAACTTTTTACAGTAAGCTTTTCTAACTGAATACACTGATACAAACACAGCATGAAATAAAATGTATATGACCCTTTAACATTCACATTTTCAAAAGTGCAACATCTGATCTAACATCAACATAACATATTTTGCACAGTAAATAAGTGCATGTAAACAAAATCAAGTGCATTCACAACATAACCAACAGTATTAAACAGTAGTGCATGTTTTTTCTAAATATTTTTTGCCAGGAAGACGAGCCTGTCTACTACCTCTGGCTTCAGGCATGCACGGTGGCATGTAACAATGCCCCCCCCACACACTGAAAAGCCTCTCAGAGGGGGCACTTGTAGCTGGCACAGAGAGGTATTTCTTTGCTAAAGTACTTAGCCTTGGAAAGTTAAGTTGGTGACGCTTCCACCAGTCAAGTGGATCGGTGTCTGGGTCAACCTGCTGGACCACAGGTCAGTTGTTGCGGAGTAGAATGACATCCCCTCCAGCTCCGCAGAGATCCTTTGGCGTGTACTATTGTACAGCCGAGGCAAGGCAACGTCAGAAAAATGTTTACGGCTTGGTAGCACGTACCTGGGGTCCAAAGCTTTGAGACGGTGAATAAACCCCGGCTTTTCCACGGTGTATATGGGCACCATATCTTTTGCGATATACATCGCGACTGCATCCGTGATGGCTTTCCACCGGGCACTCTTCTTCTCATGCGGAGTACAGTTGGTGAATGTCTCCAAAATGCTGGGTTGTTGTTGTGAGGTGGCGGCGGCGGCGGCCAGCAGTGAAGCTGCTGGCCGCCATTGTTTTAGTTTGTAAACAATGCGCGCGCACTCTACTACGGGAACCCAACGGGGGGGAGGGGTGGGGGCGATTTTCTCGATTTTCAATAAAACACATCGCCTTAAAGCACACATTCGAATTAATCGATTAAATCGATTTATCGCCCAGCCCTAGTGACAGGTACCTTAAGTCACCCAGCAATGTTGCTGCTGTGATTTAGCTCAGCAAATGTTCAGACCAGGAAGGAAGAACATTCCATCCAAACGGTAAATCAGAGCAGACGGCATGTTGTGTTCTGTTGCTGTATTGTTACGTAAGATCAAGATCTACTTTGTCTTTATGCTGAAAACTTGAAGGCAGAATATTTCATCCGGAATCCTACTGTAACAACATTTCAGATATTGGGGTGAAAAAGGTATTTTGCTGAAGGCCAAAAGGGGAATGCCTGTATTCAGATTTTATTCCATGTGCGCAAATTGGGATAAAAAAAAAAGGAACTGTTGTGGTAACCGGGCTAGAGGTTAGTTTAAGGAATGATGTGAAAGATTGCAAATAACTGATTTGTTTAGCTAAATAAATCAACAACAAAAAAAGCAACACTGAGAAAAAATGTCTTCAAACTCTTTACTTTTCAGAAAGCAAGAAAAGCATGCCTCTATACAACTGAGATATGAATTATATTCCTTTAAGCTGAAACATGAAAACAATCTTTCACGGTTTTATGTTATTTTCTGTTTTTCCTAATCATTACATATCTACAGAATGTTTTTTAATTCATGCACTATGTTCTGTTTCTCTGCAGGATGGCTCAAGACAGCGTAAAGAAAGAAAGAAGACTGTGTCATTCAGCAGCATGCCCACAGAGAAGAAAATTAGCAGTGCGAGCGACTGCATCAATGCAATGGTGGATGGCTCCGAGCTGAAGAAAGTGCGATCCAATTCCCGCATCTACCACCGCTACTTTCTCCTGGATGCCGACATGCAGTCTTTGAGATGGGAGCCCACGAAGAAGGAATCAGAAAAGGCCAAAATTGATGTGAAATCCATCAAGGAGTTGCGGACGGGCAAAAACACGGACACTTTTAGAACTAACGGAACCTACGATCAGATATCAGAGGACTGTGCCTTCTCAATCATCTTTGGGGAGAACTACGAGTCCCTGGACTTGGTGGCAAACACTGCAGATGTAGCCAACATTTGGGTGACAGGGCTGAGGTACCTGATCTCCTATGGGAAACACACCTTGAATATGATTGAAAGCACTCAGAACAACATGCGCTCATCTTGGCTCGGTGAACTTTTCGATGAGGCGGACTGTAGCAACAGCAGAAGGATCACGATATGTGCTGCTGTGCAGCTAGTCAAGAAGTTGAACCCTGGACTTAAAAATGTGAAAATGGAACTGAAGTTCAAAGAGCTTCACAAAGCCAAGGACAAAGTAGGGTCTGATGTGACAAAGGATGAGTTCATTGAGGTCTTTCACGATCTTTGCACCAGACCAGAAATTTATTTTCTCTTTGTTCAGTTCTCCAGCAACAAAGAATTTCTGGACACCAAGGACTTAATGATCTTTCTGGAGGCAGAGCAGGGTATGGCACAAGTCAGTGAAGACACCAGCTTAGAGGTCATTCAGAAATATGAACCGTCTAAAGAGGGCCAGCTTAAGGATTGGCTTTCTCTAGATGGGTTCACCAACTATCTTATGTCTCCAGAGTGCCATATATTTGACCCTGAGCAGAAAACTGTTTGGCAAGACATGAACCAGCCCTTGTCCCACTATTACATCAATGCATCCCACAACACATATCTGATAGAGGATCAGTTCAGAGGTCCCTCTGATGTCACAGGGTATATCCGCGCCCTCAAGATGGGCTGCCGCAGTGTGGAGCTGGATGTTTGGGATGGGCCTGATAACGAACCTGTTATTTACACTGGTCACACGATGACATCGCAGATAGTTTTCCGCAGCGTCATCGATGTCCTCAACAAGTATGCCTTTGTTGCATCAGAGTTTCCACTGCTGCTGTGTCTAGAAAACCATTGCTCCTTAAAGCAGCAGAGAGTCATGTTTCAGCACCTAAAGAAGATCCTCGGAGACAAGATCCACATGGATCCTCCAAAGCCTGAGGACTGTTACCTGCCCTCGCCCTTAGAATTGAAGGGAAAGATCCTGCTGAAGGGTAAGAAACTGAGCACCAGCTGCACTGCTTCAGAAGGCGAGGTGACGGACGAGGACGAGGGGGCCGAAATGTCTCAACGGATGAGCATCGAGTCTGCGGAGCAACAGACTGTCGCGCCCAAAAAGTTCCAGCTGTCGAAGGACCTCTCTGATCTGGTGACCTTGTGCAAGTCTGTGGAGTTCAAAGATTTCCCAGCATCCTTCCAGAGCCAGAAGCAATGGGAGCTTTGCTCTTTCAACGAGGTCTTTGCCAGTCGCTGCGCTAGCGACTTCCCGGGTGACTTTGTCAACTACAACAAGAAGTACCTTGCGCGGGTTTACCCTAGCCCCATGCGGATCGACTCCAGCAACATGAATCCACAAGATTTCTGGAAGTGTGGTTGCCAGATCGTGGCAATGAACTACCAGACTCCCGGCCTGATGATGGATTTAAACATCGGCTGGTTCCGTCAGAATGGGAACTGCGGCTACGTGCTGCGTCCGGCCATCATGAGGGAGCACGTGTCATATTTCAGCGCCAACACTAAAGATTCAGTGCCTGGTGTTTCTCCACAGCTCTTGCACATCAAGATCATCAGTGGACAAAACTTCCCCAAACCCAAAGGCTCAGGTGCCAAAGGAGACGTGGTCGACCCCTATGTGTACGTGGAAATACACGGCATTCCTGCCGACTGCGCTGAACAAAGGACTAAAACGGTCAACCAGAATGGGGACAACCCTCTGTTTGATGAGAGCTTTGAGTTTCAGATAAATCTCCCCGAGCTTGCAATGGTGCGCTTCGTGGTGCTAGACGATGACTACATTGGTGATGAATTCATCGGCCAATATACGATCCCCTTTGAGTGTCTCCAGCCGGGTTTTCGACATGTACCGCTGCAATCACTGACGGGGGAGGTTCTGCCACACACCTGGCTGTTTGTTCATGTGGCCATAACCAATCGAAGAGGAGGCGGCAAACCACACAAAAGGGGACTGTCTGTACGAAAGGGCAAGAGGAGTAGAGAGTACGCCAGCATGAGAGTACTATTGATCAAGGCTGTGGATGATGTCTTCAAAACAGCCATGCTGCCACTGAGGGAGGCAACAGATCTCAGAGAAAACATGCAGGTAAGCAATTTAAATCAAACCCCAATAAGTGCTTATTCTGTTCACCAGTGTCCTCTGATGTGTGCAGCACATCAACAACAATATCCAACAATATCATCATGACTTTTTCCTTCCATCTTCTCCAGCATGGGAATGTTTTTCTGTGAAAGGGTGCACTGGGGAAATTGTAACCCCAAGTCAAGCACAGATTAAAACCAGATCTACTACAAAGGATCTTGAGCGTCTAAAAAAAGGCTCCCACTCTGGAAAGAGAAACACAAAACCACCAGGCATGACTGAATCCGATTTGATTTGATGTGTTGTGCAATAGTCAAAGGAAATGCTGGGGAAAAAGTTGGGAAATGTTGTAATGAGATCCCTGTTTTAATGGTAGATTTTTGTATGTTAAAATCACTGCAGCCACAACAGATTATGAGCATGGCCTTCAGCAGGCTGTTAACATATGTTGATCTAATCACTTGCCATTTTAATGGCTCCCAATCAAGACTTATCCAGTGTCATCCCAAACCTTTTTTTTCTTGTCTGATATTGACCAAGCTTTGCCACCACAAGGATCATAAAAACGGTGTAATTTTTTCTTATGATCATATTAATTTGCGGTTGATTGAAGTCTCACTTTATGAAACGCTGTACTGGAGTATCACAACACTCGCATGTTGTGTTTCTTCAGCCATTGTATTAGGATTTATTTTGGTAGGCCTGTTTATATGGCAGTCATTGTGTGATAATAGGCCCCTGGCCTTGAGACTATAACACATCTTGGCCGACCTGTCACGGTTTGTTCCTCCGGTTGTTTATGTAGGGTTTAAATTTGGGCTTTCACAGGAAGGTTAGGATTTGTGTGTGTGTGTGTGTGTGTGTGTTTGTTCCATTTCCGTGTGATACTGATGTCAGTCCAAACGGATTGAGTGTTTGTGAGAAGCTAGCAAGTGCCAAAATGAAAGTTCTCACAGGTAATGAGTGAGTTCTCAGCTACTTCCTGTGACTGCTCTGTGGTTGTACGTTTAAAGCATAACAATGCCAGATTTTAGCAACATGAAAATGAATTCCTTTTTTCATTTAAGTCTCTAACAAGTGAGTATTATGTGTTCTGCTTGGATTGCCAGTGCAAGCCCAGCTGTAATGTCTCTCTTCTCTCTGCAGAATGCCATCGTGTCCTTTAAAGAGCTGTGCGGCCTTTCAGCAGTGGCTAACCTGAAGCAGTGCATCTTGGCCCTTTCCCCTCGACTGACCGGACCCGAGAACAGCCCCCTCCTGCTGTTCAACCTCGCTGACCAGTACCCGAACTTGGAGCCCCAGGGCCTGCTCCCAGAGGTCCTCAAGAAAGTCGTCACCACCTACGACATGGTGAGTCGGAGTCTGAAAGTCACTTTATTAGCACAATATTAACACCTGGAAGTACATGTGATGCAAACAGCTGGATCGATACATTACTAAAAACACAACAGAAAGAGACACGTGCCTAACCTGTCAGAAAACTCTCTGTGGTTAATTCCTGCTATCTATGCATCCACCAATTAATACAAATACAAATAATCTTGGCAAGCACACAAGCTTTTGACTCCCATCAAATCAATACATCGGCTTTACTGGACTGAATGGGGGCATACAGAGATGGTTAGGTAACGTGGCTGGAGCTCTGTTAGGTAATAAAATCAATGTTCACAAGTTATGCAACAGGCCATTGAGGCTATTCCCAGACAACACATTACCCTGAACACATCCTGTTCTGTTCCATTGATTCTCAACACGCCATGAGCAAGTCAACTTTCCATCATTATTACAGGCACGAGGCAGAAATCAGTCACACAACTGGCTGACAGCAAAAATATCATATCCGGTTTTTTTTCAGGCAGGATCACGATCCAACGATCTTACCACGAATCTTTTGCTTTTGTTGGTTTTTAACACTTTTTGTTACTGAACAGTACAGCGAAACAAATTTACCTATTTAAAAAAAAATACAGCCCCACCAAGTAACAAATCACCACACAAAAGTCCTGGCTAACACCTAATGTGGTTCATGACCTACTACGATAGTCAACAAGAATATCACTGACGATCATTAACGTTGTATACCGCAGCAGACCTTCACTCACAAAAACATAGCCGAGCGCTACAGAGCTAACGTTAACTGTACGTCAACGTCAGCAAGACTCAAAATACAGCACCGTCAAGTAAAGTGACCACACTCTCAAAGGGGCAAGTGCCTTTTCTTTTATGGCACGCTCTTTTGAGTCCCCTGGGACTCAGAGATGAACATCTGAAAAAGGGGGGATGATGCTGAAACGTCTCAGACGGATTAAGCCGCTGCTGGAGTCAGACTCTGGAGTAGAGGGCTAGTTAATTGGGCCTGATGGAAAGATGGCCATGAAAATTGAATTGGAGGGAAGAAAGGAGAAGATGACGGGTGTTTGGGGACCGAAATCGAATATATTAAGCGCAAGGGCTTAAGTGGCGTGAAGCTGCCGGCTGAAGGGGAGCGGACAAATACAAGGGGCATCAATGAAGAGAGGAGAGCCAAACTTCAAGAGATGTAAATAATGTATGGATCAGTCCAATTAGAAATACAGGCGGCGTGTCAAAATCCACCACTGGGAGTAACCAGGCGTTCGCTTCCAAATTGGCAAAAATAGAATCTGGGTCTCAGTCCCTGCCCATTTGTGTGCCGAGTAAAAAGTGGAGAAACTCGGCACGATACCAGCGTGTGGTCTTCCATAATGTGCTCTGAGTTCAGTTTTTGTTCACAACAAATGAACTTAGGAAAAATAATCCGTAAATGGAGATGAGTTGGGAATGCACACATCTCTGAAACACTGAACCGAGGGGACACAAAGTCCATGTTTTAGTCATTGGTTTGTCTAACAGGAAGCCAATATTGTTTTTTCTGTTGAATATATTAGAACTATGCATAAATACTAGTTATATGTGTTATCATTTGTGTGCATATCTTTGATAGCTTGTTATTTATAATTACTTTCCCCTTTATTGCATTGCTAAAATAACATCCCCTTAAAAATCAACAAGCTTTTGTGTCTTTGTTAAATACAGGTAATAATAATAATGATAGGAATAGAACTAAACATAGCACTTACAGGAGGTGGTCTTTAGTGTGCAGATGGGACCTGAGTCCACCCACTCGCCTCATAATGTGCCTTTAAATACATTTGAGACGCCGTCTCTGCCACCAAGACGGTAATTTCTTCTCCCATCAGGGAACTAATCACAGTGTGTGCGACAGCTCTGAGAGCCGCGACTGCAGCTGCGGAGTGACACAAAGCCGCCACAATCACTTAGTCGTGACTGCGTTCAGTGTAACCCGGTGATTCACTTGAAACTGTATCTGTTCCCGGTACAGATGGACTCTATGTAATCAAAGAAGGCAATGTTTAAAGCCTCAGTTGCTGATTGAACTGTTTTCTTACGACCCTGTATTGTTATTCTATATGTTTCTTGCTGTCAACTAATCCAATGAAAAGACCAAAACCAACCCTGACCCAGACTGTAGCTCTCAGCCTCAAGTCTATCGGTTCCCACTAATGACGTGTGTGTGTGTGTGTGTGTGTGTGTGCGTGCGTGTGTGCGCGCGGCTTTGACGCCAAACAAACTACAGTGTTTATAGTAATGAAGGGACATGTCACATAGTGCAACAGTACGGCTCATTAATTGTTTTTAATAATAAATGGAGCTCTACGGCAATGAGGACTACGGTTCATCAGGCTTTGAATGCACAGGCAGAACTCTCTTTATCGTTGGTTTTGATCTTTTTATGGGGTTTGTCAATGAGAAAAATATGAAATATCACCAGACTTCACCTTTTCACAAAATCACATTTCTTTCAGGAATAAGATGAGGGTGTTGCCAGTTAAAATGTGTGTTCGCCTGTATGTCTGAAAGACGTATTTCCATTTTCGCTCCATTCTGTTCCTGACACATCCCCCCCCCCCCTCCCCCACTCTCTCTCTCCTCTCGCTGGCCGGCCACAGAGCTGGCTTGCTCCAGAGATCGATCACAGGGTGTTTATCGCTGCTGTTTGTTTTTTTTCAGCGTGGCTTTGTCACACTGAGCTTGAATAAAAACAGTTTTTCCTTCCTTCCGCTCCGTCTTGGCAAGCAGCGCGGTGCGGCCTGGCTTTGTGACACGACATCGCGGTGCACTGAAGTCACTCAGACAGGGAGTGTGCAAGTGAATGTACGAGTCAATTACAGCAATCCTGCGGGGACACAAAGGGCCCAGTGCCCGACAGGCACACATTTACATCGAAGGCAGAGCAACGTTCTGGGCACATACATCATCTATGTCAAATGAATCAATTTAGCTGTGACTGAGATAATCGAAGGAGAAAGATCCAGATGTATAAGCGCCTCGTTCGCTCTGTGCTTATTTACCTCTATCTGTGACCCGGCTACATATGCATCATTAACCTCGTGAAACACCCGCGGCGCTGCTGTCCTTGTGTAAGCAAGCAAACGTTTGTACGATGGTGGTTTGTTGGCATTCAACATGCAAATGAATTCCCAAAGCCTTTGAGTCTGGCCACGATGAGACACTTAACAGCCTGCAGGTCAACAGAGTTTGTGCACTCAGTTAAGGGCGAGCAGAACACCTCAGGAGATAAACTCGGGACTAAAGCGTATATCTCCGGAGGACGAGACACTGTTCCTGTTTGAGGGGGGGGAAAAAAAACAGGACACTTTTAATAAACCCTCTAATTGCTCGTGTCTCCTTCCCTCTATTTCTGGCTTTCAAAAATGCTCTTCAGCGCCCACGCCCACCGACGTGCCCGTAATAACAGCTTGTTTTTAGGAGCCCTCCCTAGATAGAAATACCCGGCCACCAAACAGAGAACGCCTCCTGCTTTATTGTGGGATGTCAGCTTTTCTGATGTGGAAGATATTTTCTCTCCTTCCAGGTGATCCAAACCAGCAAGACTCTGCTGGAGAGCTACGACGGGGTGTACGAGAGAATTCTGCAAACCCAAAAAGCAGGTAAGGGATGGTCAGATGGCCGGAGAGCAACGATGAAAGGCTGTCTCCTGACACCGCTCACCTCCTGAAAGCTTGCCCGACGGCCTCTCTGAAGCCACGCATCGCAGATCACTCGATAGGAAATTAGATTGGCCTGATTATACTTTTCCTCATTTGCATATGTGGAATTACCATTTGAATCATATTCATGTGTGCGATCCAGTCGCTGCTTCCCTTTTGAAGAGCTGTGGGTGAGACAGAGGCGTTCTATCCACACCAGTCACCGCCTGTGTGCTGTATTCTCATTACAAGGTTTGGTCTCGGGTTCAGAGAGATGAGTGAACTGGACAACATCAAAGCGAGCGACGCTGGCTGTTCTTCTCCACCAGACGCTAAATACTAGTCAGACTCTCATATGTGTCTGTAATGTGCTCATGCAGTCCTGGTTCTCTAGCCTATTGTCACAGATTGACTGGATGTGGTCGAGTGACTCCACTCGGCTTTTTCCCGGGAAGCGCAGTTTGATCGGCAGCTCGGCAGGGAGCCTCTGCTGGATGTGAGAATATGCACAATCTCAAGAGGGAAAATGTTGTCGTCATATGCTGAAAAGATGAACAGCTGCATTTTATCTGTGATCCCGTCGTTGCAGAGGTCCCTCTTTATTCTCCTGTAATGTAACAAGCGTGGCAGACATATGGGTAAAACCTTTTAATGAGACGAAATATAAAATGTTGACATTAATGTGCTGTGTATAAATGCAGCGTTGTTGAAAGGCTAATGAATCATTGAGGAAGCCTGCTGGAGGAGCTCAGTGAGAGTGGACCGTCATTACCACGGCTCAGCTTTATTGCTTTCCAGATGGATGGACTTATAAAATATTCAATTTCTATTGTCGTGGCACATCAGAGCGGAGGAGGACCGTGTCTGTTAACCAGCGGGGTGATCAAAGGCTTCGTGCTGGGATTTTGTTCCTTGGTGTTTTCAGTGTGACCACCTTCCAGCCCTTAACAATTACCAGCCAGTGGCTTTTGGGGGGAAAACGTGCTGCGATGTTGAGCTTACTGGCATCGCAAAGATCCCCCGAAGCCTCTGCTCACAGCTGGGCTCAGTGATCACATTCGACTGTTGGCATTTGATTTTTAATATTGCCAATGTATGAAAAGAATGAGCTGTGTCTTCAGTCACACAGTAATGACCCTGTTCATCTGTGCAGCATCTTCACCACCAGTTCACAGATCAGCGAATGTGTTGGCTCGACACTTTCAGCATTGCACATCGATTGATTCATAGAGCACGTGTGCCTTGTCAACTGTTGTTCTGCCGGTTGCTCCTCTTTCATAAGACTTATATAAGTCACTCTTTAGAAATCATTCAAAGTGTTTCAACCTGAAGGAGAGGTGGACCAGACATGGTTAGATCTACGTCATTACTCATCTTAACAAAATGCCATTCCGTTGTCGGTGAAGTTCTGTTTGAAGACCGATGGCGGTTCGTTACATGAGTTGTGTGTTTGGAATCACAGCAGGTTGTGATGTAACTCTCCTTTGTGCTGCACAGTGAGTCCTCGTCCTGATTGATGCATGCCTTGTCGGAGTGAATCATTCTTTTTCATGAGACAATCGTCAAATGAGTAACACGGCAGTGAAAGTGCTCAATTAGACCAAACCTTTTTTTTTTTTTCTTTTTTTTTTCCCCAAAAGCCTCCACAGAAGCGCCGTGTGGCTTCTAGTCTCAATGCACCGTTCTATATGATTATCTCAAATCAGCTGGAGACAATTCAACAGCCAACCACTGCAAACTAGGACACAACAGATGGCAAACTGATGAACTTTGATTTATTTTCCATCCTAGACTGACATCATTCTTTCCTCTGTGTGTGTGTGTGTGTGTGTGTGTGTGTGTGTGTGTGTGTGTGTGTGTGTGTGTGTGTGTGTGTGTGTGTGTGTGTGTGTGTGTGTGTGTGTGTGTGTGTGTGTGTGTGTGTGTGTGTGTGTGTGTGTGTGTGTGTGTGTGTGTGCTGCAGAAACTGGGTCAGTGCAAACCCAATTCCCTCTTTACAGCAAGCGGAGTTCTTAAAGTTGTGAATAATCTATCACATCAGCTGAGACAGGACTCACTTTCCCCTCACAAAACCAAACAAACGCACAAAGGCGGTGTCGGAGAACACAGTCGGGTGTTTGCAGCTCCAACAGGGATGTCAGACACTTTCCCGTTAGCATTCAGGGCAGATGGATGGCCACACCTGCTGCAGACTAACAGGATCAGCACAGAAGATGTTCTGGAATGCCAAGTACAGCACGATGGCGTGGAGCTGCACCGACATGTTGGAGACGACAACGCAAAGGGCCAATGTTTGTGTTAAATGTGTGAAAACACACTTTAATGGGCGCTTTCCCGATCGAAACCGGACCATTTTCATCTGATCGGCCATGAAACCAGTCGGTCAGACTCTCATTTCTGATTTCCCATTTACACATGCGTGATGAGCTCACACGGTAATGTCAAACAGTAACACACGGATGACAATAACAAAGTAAAGAGAGTGATCGGTGCATACATGTGCAAACATGACTTTGAAGTAGTCTTCACTCGTGCACACAGAGAGGCTTGTGTTCACACAGAAGTACAAACAGCATTGTGTTCTCATGGTGACACGTTTTCTTCGACAAATACTCGCGGGGGAAGCCTCTGAGTGTGCGACAGGAAGTGTGCTGCGGCCGCCACAGGGCGTGTCCGTGACTGGAGGAGCTCTGAGAGCCCTTCAGCTCGAGTCACCTGATTTTTAATGATTGTGAATCAAATCGAATATCTTTGTGTTTTGGACTCTTGGTCGGACAGAAGAAGTCATCTGAAGTCGTCATCGTGGGCTCTGAGAAATTGTGATTTCATTTTGAATACATATTAATCAGGAAACCAACCAGCAGAGTAATTGATACTGAAAATAATTAGGACGCATCCATTGATGTCAGTTATATTAATCAATCATAGTTTCCAGCTTTTCCTCAGTGCTGTGTGTGACATCCTATCGTATGATCAGATACAATCATCTCTTGTTGAAAAGAATCAATTATTAATCAAACGAGTAATTCAGGTCGTCCTCTGAGCCGCCGCTGCACACTGACTGTAACGTGCTGCGTCAGCCTCTTATTGTACAGTTGTCGTCTTGCAGCGTTGCCTCCGAGAGATCACGATCGGAAATGCCTCGCCGAGAACGAGCTTCCCCCTTTCTCGCCTGCTGCCAGACTCCATAAAATGTTGCTAGGCAACCCGCAGTGTGAGTTAACTGTTTGTGTGTGTGATAGAGGAAGCTGTGCACCTTCTTCAGCACAGTCATGTTCACAGCAGCAGCATTAACGCTGTAGTTACAGAATAGCCAACTGAAAATACAGAGATGTGTGTGTGTGTGTGTGTGTGTGTGTGTGTGTGTGTGAGGGGCGGTGGTGTGAGGTCGGGGGTTCAAAGATGGGGAAACGTGTCCGTGAATTCTGTCACTTTGTTGGAGGTTATATTATTCACGGCTGAGCGGCGGTGGCAGACGCGTACGCTCAGCCGAGAGGCTCCAGAACAACCCGACACCTCCTCGTACGGCCGTCGCACACGAAGGGGGCTCCTCTGGTGTGCACGCCATGTTTCCATGGCAACAGCAGCAACAGGGGCCGGGGGGCCAGACTCTCTCTCTCTCTAGCTGATATCAGCGCTTCGAGCAGAGGTGCGTGTGTGTGTGTGCGTGTGTGTGCGTGTGTGTGTGTGCGCGCATTCTCACCAGGAATTTTCAGTGCAGAAGTGTGTTAAAGGGGGGGGGGGGGGGGGGTTGTTGCTGCTGCACCGTAAAGCCTACGTGATATCTAACATGTTCCTTAGTCAGACTCAGTCATGCAAAGAGAGAGAGGAGGAGAGGAGGTGGGGAAAGCTCCTCGGGAGACACATCCCTCCTCTGTTCGATGCCTTGATGCTGATCCGCGGTGAAAGAACGTCATGTCTGCCTACGCCGCTCTGCTCTGCCTCTCTCTCTGTTTCCGGAGCTCTCTCTCTTCCTCTCATCCTGCCTCGCTGCTTCCTTCAGCTCTGCTTTTTGTTTCCTTCACTGCCTTCGAGTTATCGTGCCTTTTTGCTTTCTCGTCTCGTCTCTCTCTTTTTTTTCTGAACCAATTACCCAGTTTTGGCCGGCTCCCGTCCCTTGACATCCCATCAACACCTCGTTTGGATCTCAAGATAATGAAGCAAGGTGTTGCTGGTGGAGGGCACACAGTTGACGGGTACAACACAGTGAACATTAATTTAGATTGAATTAGTATAAACACTGTAAGGATTGATATCAACTAGAAGAATCAAGGAAAACAGGATGCATCTGTCACTTCAATCCATTTTGTCACGCTTCCTCTACCTTTTCTTTTCGACCACATTGCTTAAAATAATGAGAGGTATTAAGATGTAGATGGCAGCTGCTTTTACAGTTTATCTTCTTCACTTCCTACATGGAATCCTCAGCTTAGCTCCTTAATATGTGTAGACATGTTCACTTATTCTCTTTAGCACTGACGTGCAGAACACCTGCAACAGCAGCTACTGCGATCCGTTATCACGCCGTAGTGAGACAGGAGTCCTCCCCCACAGCCAGAGAGGCTCTCTGTACTTCCACACTCGACCTGTCTGCTGCAGGAGGAGTCTGTGAAATGGTGACAGTACATGCCGGTGCTTCTTTGCTCTAATGGTCGTCTCTCCCAGCCTTCAGTCACCTGACGGCTGCTCTTCTGTTTTTTTTATTTATTTATTTTTTTTACAAAACCACCATGAATATGAACCGTGAGGACTGACTCGACACTCGTTCTCCTCTGTCTCTCTCACAGCGATGGAATCTCACGAGAACCTCCCCGACTTGGCCGTGAAGGAGGGGCTGAAGGGCAGGAAGCAGCACAAGGCGGTGGAGAGCTTCACGTGGAACATCACCATCCTGAAGGTGAGCTTTTCATTCACAGAAGGCAGCACACTGGGGACAAAGTGAGGTACTTAAGTACACATTTAAGGTACTTGTAGTCACTTGAGTCTTTTCTTTTCAAGCCACTTTCTTCTTGTACTCCACTAAATTCAGAGGGAAGTTTTTTATTTTTACTTTTTACTTCACTTTTTTCAATGTGAAGCGTTGAATTGAATTGAATAAATTATGTGTAGTCCATATGATAATATTATACAAAGCATAAACAAGTGTAGTGTGCCATAAAGAAATCCAGAATATCATAGTACAGCATGCAATATAAAACTTATAGTCCAGTATGTCATCAATGATGGAATTAGCAATGTAGCTAGCCAACTAGCCAGCCGCTACATGACAACTTCTGCAGCAGGCTGCTTGGCTTGCACAGGATGAGTCACTTCTCCATCTCTCTAACAGTTGAGCCTGTTTGCAGAACGTCTCTCCATCTCTCCAATAGTTCAGCCTTTCTGCATGCGGTGCAGCAGCCATGACGGTTAGCGGAAGGCTAAAGCTAAACTATCAGCAACATGTTCTCTTCATCTCTGGAACACTTTGTGATTCTTGGCTCCAGCGGGCTTCACTATCTGCAGTTTATCATCTCTAAAGTATGCAATATTGATTCTGGCTCCCAACAACACAGCAAGATGACATTCTTTAGAGGGGAACTTTTGCCCACTACTCTGAGCCCGTCTGTTTCACCTCCAGCTGGGTCTACAGCATGCCTTTTAAAACAATAATAACAGTATAATAAGCCATAAAAAATGTAATTTTGCTGCAACTTTGTAGGAGCTCTGCTCTGACTCTTTGATCCATCGTGACTCTCTCAGGGTCAGGCAGACCTGCTGAAGCACGCCAGGAGTGAAGTCCAGGAGAACCTGAAGCAGATCCACTACGCTGCTCTCACCAGTAACCTGAGTAAAGGCGGAGCATCGGGCGGCTCCGATTCCAAGAGCAGACGCAGCCTGGAGGCCATTGCTGAGAAGGCCACTGCGGAGGGGGAGGAGCTCACCCACGAGGACAGCTAGAGACCCACAGACCTGCTCCGGACCTGCTCCGGACCTGCTCCGGGCACCCACATTCAGACCTCTACTCTCTTCCTGCCTCCTGAGTTCACAACCCGAAACCTCCCGCTCTGCTTTACCCCTCTCTGGCACCACCGCTCTGCACACACACACACACACACACACACACACACACACACACACCAGTGTTTTTCCACATTCCACCGTGTACATTCCTGTATCCCCGAGCACAGCTGTAACCTCTCAGACTTCTTGCCTTGTAACCATCAATAAAGATGCCACAACGACTCCAGCACACACATCCTGCCCAAGTTCACGTCGCAGTCTTTTCAAATGTTTAGGAGCTGCACTGATGCTGGAGAAGCACCAAACATTTGCCGTGCATCTGATGCTGCCTCGCCGTTAAGTGCACACGTCAACACATACCAAACCTTTATCAAAGTGCCAGACATAGATCCTAACCCACCCCCCCCCCCCAGCATAACGCTCCTGAACCTCTTCATCTGTAGCCCCGCCTTCATTCCTCTCACCCGGTCTCATAGTGAACTACCGGCCACGAGATCATTCAAGACATTACTGTTCAGAGACACTTCTACTCAGTGGACCGGGGGGGACAAACAAATGAAAAGAGCCCTTGGATTATTGTAAAGGATTTCCTAAAGCACAATTTATTTTGGAGATATGAATGTAACAAGGAGGAAGCGAAAGAAGGAAAGGAAAAGAGGACGAAAGTGTCATGAATGAGAGTAAAGAGCTGTTTACAATACTGAACTTGTCCATGTTCTTGTCTGCCAAAATACTATACTATGTGTATATATGGAGTTTCCTGTTACATCTTTTTCTGCAGAGTGCATCATTTTATTATTGTATACTTGGAAATATAAGATTTATTTTATAAAAAGATATATGGACAGTGAACGTTTTATTTGTCTGTAGATAACGAGGCTCGTCGCTGGAAAGAAAAGAAGTGACCTCGGAGTCCTCCGAGTGTCGAGGCAGAAGGACTAATAACAGAACGTGTTCATAGTGTTTGTGGTGCAAACAACAGCAAAGTCTCAACAACCAGCAGCTGCATGAGAAAGAACCACAACGTGCACTCAAAGACAGCGCGACACGTCTTCAGACTTCAGCATTGCACTCGGGGGCATATGTTCGGTCTTTCTTCTTTGGGGCCATGGCTCTGTTTAGCAAAATCCACTCTTATGCTCCCATTGTTCTCCCGATGTCAAAGGGTATTTTAAAATCACTTTTAGAAGTCTGCAAACTATAAAAGGTGCCAGATACGCTTATCAGCAATATTACGAGCTGTTCCATCTTTAGAATCGAAAAAGATTCCGCTCTATACAGAAGCTAGATTTACATTTTTTCCGGCCGTATCGTCCTACCTTCAATTATTTCCATGGATTTTATGTGCTTTATATTACTTCAGCCAAAATATTGATCACCAGCAAGAAATCAATCACTTGAATTCACCAACAAATTTCCAAAACATACAGTAATGGCTGTCGACACACGAGCTGGACTGTTAAATGAAGCCAGAGCTTCTTTTTTATTTCACCCCTCAGTGTTCACCATGTTGGATTTTAAACTGTTCCCACGACCAGAACAACAATGTCTCTGAGTGTCAGTGCTGTGCCAGTCGGCGTATTTCTAATTGTTGTTGAGAGGACGAAAAAAAGAGAAACATTTCACATGTACTCCAGTCTCAAGTCGTCATCTGTCAAGTCCCAAAAAAAATAATAAACAGCGGTGGATAGATGTGTGTGTGTCATGTGTTTTGTCACGGCATGAAAAAGTAATCGGCACTTTTTTGCATACAGAAGAGGGAAATGTGTTTTAGTCTGTGTGTGTGTGTGTGTGTGTCACACACACACACACACACACACACACACACAGAGAGAGAGGTAACAGGCAAAGGCAGCCACCGTTTTACGAACATGCCAGCTGTGCCGGTTACTGGCCAGCGCACATAAACTTTATTTGTACAGCGAGACACAAAGTGCTTCGTGCGGAGTAAATTACGTTTAAGAAGGCAAATGCTCCATCATCATTTGATTTAACTCCAGACCTGGGAACAGATCTAGGATTATCAATTTGTATTAAAAAAAACCCTAAATATATATAAGCTGTGACTGAGCCCGTTTCTTTTCTCTGGAAGTAATCTTTGAAAAACTGAAATCATCTGTCAGCCAGTGTAGACAGAGAGTTTACCTTCATGATCTCGTCCCTTATCGATGGTTAAAAGCCGACCTGTCGAATCACTGACTGAAAAGCTGTGCCGACATAAACATACAAGACGAGCGTCACCGTGCACTGAAATGGATTTGATTATCTACGTGTAGGAGAGTTCAGAGGGTTTCCTGTTTGCACCTTTCAAGCCGTTGATTGCTCATGATGAAGATCATGAAACATTGGTCTCATGTTAAGCTTAGAAATGGCAAAAGTGAAGGTTTACATCAGCTACATCACCAGATATGTGACAAAAATAACATCAGCTGGTCCACAGTCAGAACACGAAAGTGAACACTTCCCAAACATCTTGGTGTCTCACTGAACTCGACTAAATTATTCACAGTTACACTCAAAAGGTCACCGGGGTCGTCTCTGTCCAGCGTTTCTTTATTGATTTATTTCAGCCGAGGTGAAAGTGCTCTCTTTAACAAACCTCAACGCACCGACGTCCTCGAATCGACCACATACCCTCACAGCTGATGCTTATTTATGATTTGCATCATTAATTGTTCTATCGACTTCTTTTTCAAGCGAGTACACCAAATATTTGCTGGTTTCAGTGTCTGAAATATGAGTATTTGCTTCTTGTTGTTGTTTAATATCACTGTAAACTGAACGGCTTCGGGAGGTTTTCCAGACTGTTGGTTGGAGAAAATAAGTGATTTTACGACTCAAATAGTGATCGTCATTTGACATTTTACAGACTAATTGAATCAAAACAATAACTGAAAGATGATTTAATTTGGGAAACAATTATTAGGTTAATTTAAGCATCAACACTACAGCTGTCAAATGTTGTGGTTTCAGCAAATACTCCGAAGTGAAAAGATGTGACAAAACTTTGATGTCTCATGAAGTAAAGAGATGCTTTGTTACATTACACTCAAAATACAAGACGACCGCAAGTCCAGAAACACCAACAAATGCCAAAAACACCAACAGCGATAACGATATCAGTCGTCTGCGGATACACTGCGGTGCTTCTGATCTACAGGGGGATGAACATGTGAAAGGAGCCTTTGATCCGCAACACAAACGAGGTGACCGGAGAGCGATTGCATTCCTCCACGACCTCTGTACTGGGGCTTCTGCTCAACAATGTCTTCGCCTCGAGGCCTCCAGGCCCGGCATACTTCAACAACACAAACTCTTGAGGCGGAGGTACCTTTTCCACTCGCCTTCGCATCTTTTCTTTGTGAATATTTCATGCTCCGCTCGTCTCTAAACTGCCCGTCCCAGGGCGCCGTCTTCCCCCCCTTTTGTGGGAAGCAAGCGGTTGCTCTTCAGCAGCACTTAGTGCCTTTCCCGCGGATTGAAGCGCCGCCACGCGATCATGACCGAGTCACGAGCCGCACCGCGCTGCTCGAGGAGAGACTGGGGAGGAATAAACAAGCGGCGTTCAGAGGAGCTTCACTAAAGGCAGACGTAGGCGCTCATCCCGAGGGCCCCTTTTTCTTTTCAGGGGCCACGAGGAACGTCCAGGGAAATTGGGCAGCTGCCGTGGATAACGCGGCAGCCAATAACACACTCTGCCTCCGCTGGAAGGACGAGACGCTGTCCGGCACGCGTACCTCAAGAGATACTTAATGGAAGGAATATTTATGTCACCAATAGCCATCAGGGCACTCTGTTTTACAAGTCGGCTTGTTAAACCATGGAGTGTTTAGCAAGTCCTCAAACAGAGAGGGTTTTATTTAATGTTGTCAACGGGCCATTGAACCGCTTCAGGCTGACCGGCCCATGGATTCATATTCATCTCATATCTGTGGTTTTGATGCTGTGTCATGACAGCCGGGGTCTTTAGATGGAGGCTCAGCTTTAAACTGAACATTTAAAATGCAACTAAAGAAGCATTGTCATCATTTTTCAAACATGAGCAGATTTGATGAATTTAGAGCTGAAACAGTGAGTTGATTGTTTGATTAGTCCATCAACAGGCCTCCAATAATCCTAGTTCATGAATTATAAGTTATTTTAGGCAACATTTGGCAGTTTTCTTTGGTTGCACGAAACAAAACTTCTGAACTCGTAACGTCGGACTGTAGACAACGGTGACATCTTTTACACCACCTGATCAATGAAGTGTTGCAGCCCTGCTCTCCCCGTCTTTGTGCTGAACTCGGTGAATCGAGCCACTTCTATAACAGATACAACTTCAGTATCTTTTCTTTAAAACAAATCCAACAAATCCCGTTCCTCTATTGTTGCTCTGGATTAACCATCATGCATCTGGTCAAATAAACCTGGCTGGTTTCATGAGGGAAGTAGCGTTGAATGACCTGTTGTGTCACGGACAATGTCACCCTGCAGCTCACAGAGTGTGACACAATAACGGCTCATTGTGGCTCAGTTTGGACCGGTGCCATGCCGCTTCCCCTTCGCCTGCTCCCCAAACAAACCCTGCTTCTCTCCGCCACATAATGGCGGCTTCTTCTCGCACAATGCAGTCACTAAAGTACGCAAAGTGACAAGCGGCCGATGTAGCTCTGTAACGGCTCAGAGGAACAGTGTACGCTGCGGCACCGACGGCGGAGGCCTGACGTCCATTCTCTATCGGAGCACATTGGGGCCGATGTGTCGGTGACCGAGAGGGATGGCCTCGTTTCCTTTGACTTGATTAGAGTGGTCGGCCAAGCAATAAACTCCGGGACAGATATTAATGTAATTGCTGAAGCAGCTGGTTCCTGTCTGAGTTATGTTCCATTGTTTGAAGGGAAACACCAGAGGGGGGGGGGGGGGGGGTCAGAAAGAGAAGAGGGAACAGGGTGGTACAAAAAGCATTTGTTAAGAGAGAGAAAAAGAGGAAGTCCACAAAACTGTGTTTGCACAAAAGGCATTCGGTGTGAAGGCCCGATCAGATATCTCAACCGCTAAATGCCCTTTTGTGTACTCCTGTGTTTGAACATGAACAGTTCTCCTTGATAAGGTCTCTCCCAAGTGACTGGACTCTGAATTGTATGTTCAAGTACAAAGATTCGGTGTGTTTATTCATATTCTTTACAATCAGGTTCCCATGAAGCAGGCTTTGATTTAGGGGAAGTGTGTACTTTAAAGTGGTCGTCTACCGCCACCTGGCGGTGAGAGAGGAGTAGTGCAAATGCAGTTCGGTCACACAGGGGAGTCAGACACTCATGCACAGCTGCGCACATCAACTGTGTGCCCAGTTCCCACTCTAAATAAAGCCATGACCTGTTTTAATGTTTGACGCTTCTGGGCGCCTGAGGGACATCGTCAGCACATTTCGGATGCAGCCGAATGTCTGCAGCACAGAGTTAACCCATCATGGGGATCATAACAACACCTTGGTTTTGGCAAATTTGAATAAGTTCTCTTAAACTGGAATTTCCTGTTCTTGCATATTACACTTGGTTCTCTAAGAGCTTATTCCTAATGGACGTCTGGGTCCACTGGGAGACAAAACCAAGCCCCCTGTAGAGAGAAAAGTCGAGTTAGAATAGAACCTGTACATTTCCACTAGATGGCAGGTCGAGCTCAGAGACTCCTCGCTTCAGTTCTCCTTTCCCCCCCCCCCCCCCCCCCCCCGAAGCTGCTCATGAGTTTTCCATCTAATCATGTCTTATTCTAGTGGGAGGGTATCACACCTGCCCCCCCCCCCCCCACCCCATGCCAGGGGAATGCAGTTACCTGCTCCCACAATGCACAGCAGCTCCCCTCCGTGAGGAACCGCTGCAGTGGCGCTGTGAGCATATTTCTTTAAAAAACAAAACAAAGAATAAAATAAGTCAAAAGTGAACCTTTACTTTGAAATGCTGCATGTAAAAGGTGACAGGAGGCTGGTGGGGAGTGAGGGATGTTTCTGAGGTGTCAGGTGACACCTTTAGACTTTTTAAACTTCACCTTCGAGGATTATTGGTTGAGTTGCTTTTCATATGCAAACATGTGTAAACTGGGACTTCAAAACTTTTTACTGTGATTGGAAACCAAAAAGAAAGTCTCCAACCGTCCCTCCTCAGAGAGACACGCTGCAGCTACAACCTGTAATTCATTAACGCTCGATGTCATCTTTATTCATTTCACTGAAACAGAATCTTCATCCACCAGAGAGGGATTTGTTGACGTATTATCTTTTGTATTTTATATTTTTTCAGTCACACCCTGCGTGCCCCGACAGATGCCATTCATGTAGAAGTGTATTTATTGAATGATCAAAGTGTATTTACGTTCTCTCTGACTGATCACATCCTCGGGCCTTTGTCTACTACGAACCGCATTGTTTGTCAGGCTGAGGGAGCCTTGATGGAATCAGAGTCCATTAGCATGGAAGGCAGCGTCGAGGTGACTTTAGCTCCTAATTAAAAACAGATGTGTCCATTTAATAGTCTTAATACTTTGTGGGAGAGCGAGACAATCACCGCAGAAATATCTATTTGCCTCATTAAATCGGGAGGCTTGATCATGATGAGAAGCAGGGTAATGAATGAAGACAGACATGTTTACCAGGTTGTTTAAACAGTGTTTGCTGGGAGGACAGAGGCTGGAGTGGAGATGGACTGTTGTTTGGTGGCGGGGAGAGGAGGAGGGAGTACTCCAGCTGAGGACATGATGAATGCAACGTGGGGGTCGGGTAGAAACCAGGAGGAGACGTAAGAAACTGGATCAACTGTGAAACTGTCAAACGATCATTTTGTGAAATATCTTTCAAAACACTCTTGGAGTTGTTGCGAGGCGTCACGGCGTCACTGGCAGTTATTTCAGGCCTGTGAGGCTCTACAGTAAACTTGGTTGCATTTTTAAGTGGGAGGTTCGATCAGCTGTCAACTCACTTTTACCTGAAACAAGACGAGGAGTCTAGATGCTAAATGCTAACTTCAGCATGCTAACACGCTCACAATGACGACGCTAACGTGCCGATGGCTAGCAGGTACATTGTTTACCTGGTAGCAGTAAACACAAAGAACAGCTGAGGCTGATGGGAATGTCAGTAACTTGCAGGCATTCGGTGATGGTGTTGGAAATCTGTACAATCACAGGAGTCATTACAGTTCATCCTCTGGGCACCATGAGCGTCTGCACCACATTTCATCCAACAGTTGTTAAGACATTTCACTCCGAACTGCAGAACGTCAACCTCAAGGTGACGCCAACGTGACCGTGGTTCATCCTCTGGGAACCAAGAATGTCCGTACAAAGCTTCACAGCAATTCATCCAACGGCTGTAGAGATATTTTAGGTACATTTCCGATTTAAAATATATTAATTTGTCGATGTATTTATTTTTATACAGGACATTGTGTCTAGGTGGCTACTTGAAATATGAATGTCTTGAGGAGATATTGACATTTAGAGAGGTTTGTTTGAGAGTATGTTTGCTTGATGGACGGCTCTCTCAGCCTATGATACTCAGCTATGCTGGATGCTGGATGCTGGTTGCCACTCCCTCGTCCCCCCTCAGCTCCCTCATTTTTGCCAAAAATTTGGATTTTCTGGCTTCAGAAAATGCCAAGATGGCAGCAAGTGATGATCGCAAATCCAGACTTCAGAACCTCCCGGATCATCTGGGACATCACAGATGCTACATCCATGTTTTCTACAGTATGTTTCAAAGACAATTCAAATTATGTGCAACACTTTTTATTAATTTAATCATCAACTGTTATGTAGGTTAATATGTGCTGCTAAGTCAACTTTATATGTCGAAATGTTTTTAACTGTACCTGAAATACAGCAACACAGACTTCAATGTATTGCAAAAAAAAGCAAATATTTCTGAACAATCTTAAATGTGCAACGATGTGCAGCTGTCGTTCACAAACTGAGCAGATTCACAATGAGTGAAATGTGGACTTATACATGAAACTATTTGTGTCTATGAAATGTAACTAAAGGTGTGAAAAAGTACAATTTACAGACATATTAATTGTTTGTTTTGCCCGACACCAATCCTAAATGCAAGGTATTTGCAGCAGTAATTTACAATCAATAAGCAGCAAACGTGTGAAGCTGGAACCAGACGAAGCTCAAACACTCATCATTGTTGAGAATGAAAGTTCTGACAATCGATTGAACGATTAACAGGCAAAGCGAAGTTTCCCCGTCAACTGTTGGAGGATTATTGTGCTATAAGTGAGCATGATATGCGCGTCGGGTTCACTTAATTTCCCACAGCGTCATTTAGTGAATCAACACGCCGACACCCACAACCCGACGTGAGCAAGCAGAATGTAGGAGCAGCAGTCTGGGCCCAGCTGACGGATCCTGTGTGTGTGACAGGGGCAACGATGTGTGTGGACACGTCAGCCTTTGCTCAGGGATCTGCTGTCACATCCCATCATCAGGGCGGTGCGTTCACACACACACACACACACACACACACTGAGGGGACGGCAAACCTTCTCTGGGTCGACAGTGGTGCTCATTGTAGGGATCAGTGTGTGTCACCGTTACAGGCTGCTGTGCAGAGGGAAAAGTCCTGGATTATTTCAGAGCACAAGCATTTACTTCACAGGTCGACGGGAGTGCAGCTCAGAAAAACTGTAAAATAAGAGTTTTAAATTTGCACAAAAGGCAGAAAAAAGATTTAAAGACACAAAGAACAAAACTGACGTGTCAATATAATCGTGTATGTATAGAAGGCCACGGTTTAATGGTTTCTAAATGATCTTAAAACCACTGAGCATTTGATGTTATGTACAAATGTGGCAAGTTTTAATGAATTTTAAAGACCACAAGCAAAGAGCCATGTTTGTTTTTAAGGATATAGAATAACAGAGTTCGGATAGTACGGATGTAGCAAGTTCATAACTGACATGGTAGAGGTGAACTCAACCGTAAGAGTTATAAAAAAGGTTCTACATGTCACTGTTCATCATGTGTGGATTTACGTATATTCTCCTTTGCTGACTTCGGCAGGTACAGGTGTGTGAGACTGAATACATTCATACAGACATGCACAAAGACGCCAGCTGCTGTACCTGTGCGGAGGGCTCCTGCAGCCTCCACTTGAGTGTAGTATGAAAACCTGAGCGCGGCTGCACGTCACTCAGCCAGTCAGCCGGTGCTTAGCTTGCTGGTGAAGTTGTCAGCGTACATAATGAGCTAATTGGAGCTGGACGGATCTGCTGTGTGTGCTGGAAAAATAAAAAGATCCCCAGAGACCTGAGCTCACCTCCAGTTGGGAGAGGGTGGAGCGGTTTGTGTGTTGTTGGGGGGGGGGGGGGGGGGGGTGCTCCCAATGGTGTAGTTTGCTAATGTAGCGGAAGAAACATGGGAAAAGCAAGACATGTGAAACAGACACATTAGCAAAAGTCAAAGGGGTTAAAAAAACCAGGGAGGATATTCAGAGTGCACACACTGACACTGCTCACATTACAGCCAAGAACAAAAGCACCATCATCATTATGATGGACTGAAGTGACTGATTCAATGTATTTGACCCTTTTAAGTTTTAAAAAGATTGTGTTGCTTTACTTTAATCCAAGTGTTAGTATTTGACTACTAGCATTACATTCGTGTTAGTTCAAGTCATATTCAAGTGTTTAAAATCTCCTCAGTTTCATGTTATTTAGAAATCTTAAGAAAATTAAGTTTTATTCAAATTTGTATCAATTTAGCGTAATCTCAGACGTGCGTTTTGTCAAGTTGTATTATTTATTTTTATCTTCACAGTGACATGTATTTAAATCTTTTTTTTAATCTTAAACCAATCTTTGTCATCAAGGACTCACATAATTCCAACCGATTGGAAAGTCTCCTGTGTGCCAAGCGTTTAGGAGAAGTATACGGAGAAAACGTGAAGAGACAAATGGTCCCATCTACAGTGTAGCCAGGGTTTGGTTTGTCCTTTCTGGGCTACTGTAGTAACATGGCGGCCGGCTACGTTAAGAGGACCTCCTTCGTATGGAGGGAAAACACAAAGAGTCTTATCAGAATCACAATTTTTCAACAAACAACAAAAAAAAAAATATGTATACAAAGAATAAGAAAGGGCAGCAAGATAAAAGCAGAACAGGTATAAACATTTAACAGCTATATACTATATAAGTATAAATATATATCCAAAGAAGAAGTGTACATATATATATATATATACACACACACACACACACACACGTGAACATAAACCGATAAACAATTTCAATTTGAAACAATTTTATTTTCAGGTGATTACACACTCAAGAAAACCTACTTATTAATATTATATCCCCTAAATGCTACACACTGTTCCTTTAAGATGGCGTTTGGTTGATATTATTGATAATTCATTATTAACAGGCAGGTATCGGAACATTAATGTCGATGTAACTCCACTTTAAAATGTCAACGGCCCCTTGAGCAAAGCCTCAGCAGCGCTCAGGAGTTGACTTTAAGCAGGGACCACCTGCTCCTGAGGGGTAATTATTATTATTAGCACTCCGAGCTGGAGCGCGTCCCCACGAGGTCTCCGGAACAATGAACATCCACATGGGTGTGCGGTGACAAGCGCTCGTCTCGGCATCAAGAGTGAGTCAGCGCGATGCTAATACCCAGGCTAATAATGGCTGCCAAGTGGAGCGAGCGCCGAGCTAATAGCAGCGGTGAGGGACAGACAAGCGTCTCCGCGGGGACACGTCTCACTCAAACCGGGCTGTCCAGAGGCCTCGTCCTCAGGTTGTAATTAGTAGCCAGCGACAACAAGGAGGCTCTACAGAGGGAAAGCAGCATGCCAAGCAGGTGCGCGAGGATCTGTGCAACAATAATAATTACCAGTCACCAAAACAATCAACCCCCAGAGCTGAATATTCTATTACATACGCTCGGTGTTCAGCTCTTTATTAAACGCTACAGCTGGTGGCCCAAGTTCAACAACAACCGAAACAAGATCAAGACTTTCAAAGTTTGATGAAATGGTAAAAATGTGTATTCCAACATCTTTGCTGTAAAATCCAATGCAATCCAGTTCAGCAGGTGAACAGCAGAGCTTTGTGGAGCCTATAACCCTCAATGTGTCAGAGAGGTGTTGACTCAACTATTTGGTGTTTGTTTTTTTACTGCGTGTCGAGAAAACATTTTGCGTAATCGTTGGCTTCAACAGTCAAGGGAATTTAAAGCTAATGTTAAAAATGTGTGAACAAATAAGAAGTGAATTCGGTAAAAGATTTCAACTTTGGGTAAAAGCATGCGCTAGTGACCCAGCCGTCCAATCACAGTTGTGGAAGGGTGGGACAAATTACACCAAGACCAACCATCACATCGTACGTATGAAAGTGCTGAACAACAAGAGTAGAGGAGAGCTTCATGCACATCAACCGGTGGGTCCGTCCTCCTCTCGCTACGTACTTCAGACATCCCTTCATCCAGAAGTGACCGTGTCAGTGTCAAAGAAACCGGACGCAACCAACGCGTCTCTGATAAAGAAATTGTGTTCTGCGTTTAACATTAAATAAGTATTTATTGTATTTTTAAACTGCCATCTTTGTAATTTAAAAAGCAACAATATGCCTTATAATAAAGCTCATGTATATAACACTACAATCTACATGAATGGAAAATGGGGGGAAAAAAAGCCAATCATTATCACCGCAGGCAAAATTCCTTCAACGCCGGTCTCCGTCCACTGGGGAAACACAGTGTTTACCTGAGCACAAGGTTACAATGTCAGCAAAAAACACATAGAAAAAGAGAGCTTGGCTTTCAAGTAAAGTTGTCTCGTTGACACTGAGGTTGAGTTTCAACATTGCATTTTTTTAACTCAAATAAAATCAAGGCTCCTTCTTCATAGTTGTCCGAGTACTATTAAGAACACTGATGAGCCACACTGTTGCACTTGGTGACGTGTTCCTTCATTACAATGAACTGCTGTTTACTTGAGCTTGAGGGTGAGAGCCACAGACAGGCCGGGGAAGTCAAACATTATCGACAGTAACCAACCCATTTATTGGTTTGTCTTTGTTGTGGTTTTGCAATATAAAAGCTCAAGAAATATCAGGTCATCAAAGAGGTAAAACATGTTTCAGAAGTATTACTTCACTGTGAACAGGACACATCGTCTCTCTGCTGTTGCGTTCACTGTTGCCCTGAATCTCTCGTTCCTACAATGAAAAATCACATGAAGAAGAGGAGTTTATGAATAAAGTAATTGTGTCAACTGTGAAAGAGTAACCTACTTTAATAATCTAACAAAAAGTGACAAGTGAAAGATAAACTAGACCCGTGACTCCAGATCTCCTCAGAAATGAGGCATCCAACCGGCTCACTGCGTGTTCATTCTGCACGAAATACCTTTTCTTCTTTCTGTCCTCCGCTGATGAAGGTAGAAACGAGCGCACGGCAAGTGCAAACGTTTTAACAGCTATCGAGCAAAAACGAGGCAGAAGCCCATTATCCCTCCTCCAAACACATCGCAGGCCTTCACCAAGACACGATTTGTGTCCTCGCTGATGGTCTAAGATGCGATTACCACATCCAATAAAACAGCACACGTTTTCACATTTCATCGTCCCCGGTGTGCAATGTATTACTGCCATATATTACTGAACATCTTACCCGGGTTCTTCCTGAAAAGTGTTGCAAAGTATCAGAACATTTTGTGAGATACTCAAATTCTTTTTTGCCATTTCTAGATCTAAGGCCACATCCATGGAACTAAGATCTTAAGGTAACGTCACCAGCAGCATCTGTGAAATGTTCCTGATATGTAGCACTTTGTTTTTTTACTGAACTTAGTATCTTCTGACATACAGAACAAATACACTTTACATACAGAGCACGATACCGACTGTGATGAAAGGACGTGCTCGTTGACAAAGCTCTCTGTTCGGAGACCTCCCAATGCGGCTGTTGCTGATACACAGTATCCAAAAGCCGACCCCTCGCTGCACCGAGCCCAGGGGCTGATGGGAGTTCTCGGGGGAACCATTAGCGAGCGGATCGGCAATGTGCCGCGCAGGGAGCGGAGCACAATTCATGGGAGAGTGCCGAAAGAACTCACAACACTCCAACAACACCTGTCACCCCTGCGCCTAATGAGAAACACAATTAGCAATTAACAGTGCGATCTGTCAGGGCTAATACCTGCCTCCCCGCACACACACACACACACGCACACACACACGCACACACACACGCACACACACACACACACACACAGAGCTTCATCAGCACTTCCATGCAGGTATGAAATGAGCCCAAACAAGCGGATCAATTAGACAGGTGATGTAATGTTGTGAAACCTAAGCTGATGCCTCTGTGGCAGATTTCCTCGCTGACTTTTCAGAGCGGAATGACTTCCATCACTCTGCGGGGAACCCAACCGGACGCACTTCACACTGACGATACATCACGCAGCCGGGGCCATTAAGGCGTGCGTGCAATGGGGGAAGTTTGTCAAAAGAAACGCACTCCCCTGCTAGACGTGGTGCTCTACTCTCCTGTAAAACAATTGCTGCCATGGGGATTAACAGAAGACAAACTGAAGTGAATATAAACAGCACGGGCAGTGAAATCCCCTCAATCAGCACATTCTGTGTGTATTTGGATGCCGGTTAGCAGCTGCCTCATGGACACCAACTTCCAAAAAATCGATTGCAAGACAATATTGATCCTCGCACCGTCTGGCATTTCTCCCTGATTGTGTCTGAGGGGACGTTTGAGGACGCGTGCGGGTTTCCATCAACGCCCTCGAGGAAATAAAGAGAGCTGTAACGCTCACACTGCACAGCATCTGTTCATAATTAATAGTGGAAAACATGCACATCGCTGGCTCATGTGTAGAAGTAGCCCATGTATCATGTTGGTGTTCAAATACTTCAGCTTGTTCTCATGGAAGTGACATTTTTTATTGATATTGCTGACGCTGCAGTGGAGAAATCTGCTGAAACTTTAATGGATTCCAACGCACTGGGAACACGAACGGGGCCGGTGCCTTGTCAGCGGAAGGCTGGACTCAATAAATGACCCATTTTTTCTCGTGTAATAACGTGAGAGAAAGGGTCAGAGGTCAGGCCTGGCTACTGATCACTGACCCCGGAGCAGTTTGCTGATTCAGTATCTTGCTCGGTGACAAGAAAACGGTTGAAATCCTCCGCTTTCTACATTCTAGTTTAGCAATTCTATCATGTTCAAGTCTAATTCAAATGCCATTCTGTTAAAAACATTTGCATTCAGATATCAATTTCTAATAAACTGTCTCTCTTACACACAACTTGTCCCACACACACACACACACCAGCATAAACACTGGCTGTGTTCTAATTGGATTACACCAGTATGTGTGTGTGTGTGTGTGTGTGTGTGTGTGTGTGTGTGTGTGTGTGTGTGTGTGTGTGTGTGGGGCATATCCAGCATAGTAATTGTGTCAGCCTTGTTGGTCAGTGGGGAATTGAAGTGTTAAATCCAATTCTGAATTTGTATCTGTGGTAGAGAGGAGGGGGAGATGCAGCGTGAGCACCGACCATATGTCACCGTCCCCAATTCAGAGGGATTGAATATGGATGAGGAACAACTCGAGGTCCTGGCGTCGCCACTGGAAGCAGGTTTACACTGTGACGGTGTACGCTCATTTGTTCTCGGAGAGGAAGTGGAGTTGTAGACAAAACTGACAAAGATTTCCCTTAATGAAGATAAAAGTGAGTCGGTGGCTTTCACTTTCTGCCGTTTCTCTGCTGCTGTAGTTCTCTGTGCAGGCGGAGCGGACAAGAGGATCACCAACAACAAAAAGGAAGCATTCCGCAAAATTCCCATGACTTCAGAGTTTTCATTTTAAGCTCTAAATTGCTTTAAATAATCAACGTCGGGATGTTACTTCGGTAACAAGTACCTGCAGTACCTGTTCTACAGTACAGCAGGTACCGGGGTTCTGGGCTCAAGACTCACGCCGTCTCAAACCACCGTAGAATATAGACAATGCTAAATTAAGTTTACATATTTTTGCACATTTTGAAGTATTGCATTAGAAAAGCTGGAAGGAGACGGCAACTTTTGATGAAACTAGTTGTGCGCTCGCTTTGGGCTAAATGTGTTCTGTAAATAAATTCTGACGTACATTTAACTGGCATGCCTGATCAGCTGTTTCTGCTGTTGGCGTCTTCTCGGATGTTCACGTAACGTGCGACTGCTCGTCTCCGTCTCCGGACAGCATGGAACAGGCCCGATGTTCGCCGACGAGGAAGAACAATTAAAACGCGACCAATTTAAACCAATTCCTGAAGATCTCTCTCCGGCTCACGACCTGTACTTCTTCTACTCGGTTTAGTTCATACGGCCGACTTATGACCAAACTACGCTGCAGGTTCATTGAAGAGTACGTGTCCCGACGTCAAGGGGCAACTATTCTGATAATACATTCATCGTCTTTTCAAGCAAAAATGCCAAATATGACCGAGATCGAGCTTCTCACTTGTGATGTATTGCTACTTTTCTTAGTATTATGTAATAGTGGCAAAATACATTTGCGTTTTAGACTGTATGCAGTAGCTCAGTCAAAACTCTGTGACGGTGGAGAATAAAAGACATTAAAACGATTTAATTTCAGTTGTAGATATTTGTCTAAACTGAACATTTCACTGAGTCCAACATCTGACTCTTTCAGTTGTTTTCTCATTTTGTCTCCAGGCTATTTGCCGAGTTATAATGATTCCAACGTGACGGCAGCGGTCTCGTGTGAATGATGTCAGAATGAATCACCTTCACGGCAACAATTCAAACTGAAGCACTGAAACACAAGTTGCATGTCGGCTGCGTGTGCCTTCTGATCCAATGTATGGACCAGGTAAAGATCACGTCTGTCTGATAAATATCATGGGAACTTGCATGTACGTCCCTTTAAATGACACGTTATGTGTCATTGCTTTCCGCTGTACTTCTAGTGAATAATTGAAGTAAATCTGCTGTATTCTGACAATGCATTATCATGCATACTGTGGCATAACTTTGTTATTGCTTCATGCTGTAGCCAGTCAAACAGAGACAACAGAGCTAATGTTAGCTACGTGTTAGCAAGTTGCAACTGTAGTTAGCTGAGGCCCTCACAAACATACTCCTGGATAAGGCTTTCTGATGGACATAATCCACTATAACGAAAGTGACATTGTGTCAAAATGCTTTAGCGTAACGTGAAGAAATAGATATTTGGACAAAACGCTTGCTGCAGACTTACGGTTTAGCTTTCTGAGTGTCAGGATGCCACAGTTCACTCTTCCTGCTGATGCCTCACATCTTATTGCCTGGATTCTCAGCTTTATTTTCAGTTTGGCAGCGAATGAAAACTTAGTCGTGGGAGCTCCACCCTGCTGGTAGAGCATCACACCCCACAGCAGCTTTTAGGGACATTGTTTCTGTTGTTTGCTCGTGACAAGGAGGCACCTTTACACAAGTGGAGAGCGATGAATTGTTTTCCCCTCCGGAGTGGGCGGGACTTATTGCGCTCCGTCTCTATATAACTCACCGTTTGATTGACGGGTGATCCTCTGGGGAACGACAGCAATCAACACCCAGCACCAAACACAAAAAAACCAAACAGGAACCTTGTGAGTCGCTTCTAAGTGGAGAACAAAAGGTGTTTAGAACAATATGCTTTCCTAATATTCACAGCAGTCTTTATGACAGCATACAACCTACTGCCTTGCTAAAGGGCACCTCCGCACCCTCTACGACCAGGTTGTTTCTTGTTGATATTTCCTTTCAGATTCGTGAGCAGGCCAGCAAAACTCTGGCGTAGAGATCTGACCTCTCGGCTCCTGTTAGCACCCACACCTGACAAAGGCCCAACCCCGAGAGTCACTCCTCCTCTGTAGACTAATCTGCAAGATAAATGCATCACATATAAAGTATGTAAATCGTTTTTACGGGGTTTACTTGGCTTTACGTTGTCCTTCCCTTTACCGAAGTAACTACCTCAGACTACGTCTCCTTCTACCATTACCGAGATATTTGTGCCATTTGGGTTGATCTACTGCTCCGCCTGGTTCTCTCAACAACCCGTGAAAGGCATCCCATCTTGTGAAAATGCCAGGCTAACCTTAGCGGTGTCGGCTCGCCGTGAGGAACTGCTCCGCTGTGGCTAATACCGCCTCTTAAAAAGACAAAAACAACCCTTTGCTTCCAGTCGATTAATGGAGAAGGAAAAGGTGACACCACCGAAAGCAGCGGCACTGTGGCATTTTTATTAAATGTGGTTATTGTTGTGAATATTTAATAAACTTCGCCGTCTTACTGGAGGCTTATGGAGTGAATAAATCAGGAGAAAAATGTCCCTGGTGTATTTCTGTGACGATCCCAGTCGACAACAGGGCACTACTTTTTACAAACAAGACTCACAAAGCGCTTCATCAACCACAGCATTTGATTTAAACGGTTACTGCTGACGTGCAACAGTCTGTTTCTACCAATGCAAGACCAGCGCTTCGTATAGAAAGCACTAAAGCTACCGATCAGTTGTATTTACAGAAAGGCGGGGATAACTAGAACAATAAACACAGCATTCAAGCAGTAAGACGACACCGTGGCTGCCGGATTCTCCTGAAATGGCAAAGTTAAACACCACCTGCATGATTTAATGACGGATCATTTACAGACACTGTTGAAAGCACTTAACCGGTGCAAAGTACGGGATTCATTCATTCATTCATTCATTCATTCCATATGTGGTTACAGCTGATAAGCCATCCCCAATAATGGCGTCACTTTAACCCATGCAGCCGGTTATGAATGTGTTTGTGTTGTTCCTCACTGCTATGTCATCTCTTTTGTTCATGTTGCCTTTATAGTTTCTGTTTTTACCATTTAAAGTGCCTTTGAGTACATTTTAAAGCCTTATACAAATAAAATGTATTATTATTGCGCAAGGTAAACACTGTTAGCTTCGTCAGTACTTTTGCTGGAGTTTCCACTGTTAGCGCCGTTAGCTGCGAGCTGCTGTGGTGCTGCTCAGAGGCAATACATGTGCTCCCAATACAGCACCTTTCAACACGGCCACTAATACAGTTACAGCACTTTCCCTGAACTGTGTTTCACATATAGGAGGTTCCACCAGTGCGCTAGTGAAGCTCAGATGTTCAATTACGAATGTCAATTGTATGTTTAATTCTAGTAGCTTCAATAACGTGTGTGATGATGACGCGATATTGAATTTACTGAAGTAATGAACAGAACAAAAACTACAGCAACCTGTCGTCAAAACAAGAAGGCTCCTCCGCTCATAGCAGACAGCAAACTATGACCAAACACACACACACACACACACACACACACACACTCGCCTCCGATTCATCACGCCCAAGGAGTGTGAGCGGAGTTTGCGTTTGTAATTGCCCTGCTCTTGCAGACTGTGTGGTGTGGTCTGGCTCTTCAATGTGCCACAAAGTCTAACAAGCAGAGATGAACCGGAGAGGCCGAGTCACACCGCAAGCTCCACGTCAGCAGCAAAGCACAAGTAAAAGCTTTCATTCTGTCACAGACAATACAATGACAGGAAGGACAGAGACAAGTCCACGCACAACTAAACACGTTGCTTTCCTCGTCGTAGTCTGGAGGCATTAACAGGCGTGTGTTGGGACCTTTTACAGCTCTCACCTTCACTTGTCTGTAGATACTGATTGAAGGAAGAGGCCTCGTCGTTCAGTTCACGCTCCATCGTCTTCAACACCTAGTTTAACAAGTCGTCGACACAATGTGTCCACCGGCAACTCTAAACAGGTTTCCCTAAATCTCAAACTGTTCCTTTACATCTTGTGGCACAAAGTGAATTGTTAAAACATAAGTTTGACATTTTGAGGCTGAAGTCCTGCGATTACAGCCGGCAGCGTTACGCAGCCCAGTGGCCAACGGCAAATTCAACCAATGCTTTGTTTTTCAGCATTTCTTTCATTATATATTCCCAAAATTGTCTTTTCTTCAAGTGAAAAAGTTCAGTCATGTTTTGTACTTGAGTTCTGATTTCATACTTAATGTTGGAAAGGACAGTTTTCCTGTTAAATAAAAGTGATCATCACGTTGTCTCTGTTCAAGCCCAATTATGGGACTTAAGGCAAGTGAATTATATATTTACAAGTCTTGCTTTAAGCAAGTTCAATCTCGATCAGCCGAGTGTGCTTGGTGGCTGCTTGGTGGGAGCTGCCCAGTACAACCCACAGCAGCTCCACTGCAGTAATTGGAGCCTTGAGCCTTCGTGTAAGTGCCTTGATCAACGGCACGTGTTCAATAATTGCTGAGGGAGAGCGGAGAGCTGCTCATTTACATTCCCTGCTCGGATCCTCGCTGCTGGTCAGGGGGATCTGAACCGGCGATCTGAACTGCTGAACTTAGAAGGAGGGATTGTACCTTTTCTTGAGCACATTCAATTGACTTCTACATCTATCCATCCATCTATCCACCTTTATTTTTCCTCCAGGATTTCCAATACTACTGCATTGAATATGTTAGGAATAAGAGTATTGATGCAGAAGTTCCCACAGTGATCATGAGAAGGATAACTGCAGTACATCAGGAAGCTCAGTGTGTCAGTTCCTTTTCACCATCATTATCTCTCATCTCTTGGCAAACTTGGGCCATATTTATCAAGTCTGCAGCAGCTCTGTACCATCAACACTTGTCTCTGCCCGTCTTCTCTCTCTCTCTCTCATCCTCTCTCTCCCCCCGTGTCCCTTTCTCTCCTCCTTTTCCTGCCCAAGAGAGGAGACACGGCAATAAATCTCAGAGTAGCTAATGAACTGCATTTAACAATAAAATGCACTGGAAATGGAACATTTCATTTACAAGAAGATCAATGGCAGTGACAAACACCCTTTCTCGGAGCGACTAGTTAGCGGGATGATGTTCCGCAGGCAATCCAATCAATCACCGCACACCGACGCCGAGATCAATCAAAGCAAGGAAAAGGAAGGAGGAAGAGAAAGACCTGAAGCTCTTCTCTTTACACTGTATTCATGGTCTTTATTTAAATAGGGCTACTAATCACTCACTGGAGAAGTCCCACCTTCTTGCCCCCCCCCCCCCTTTATTTCTCGCACTCTATGGATATTCTCTCTTTTTCTTAATATCCCCGTTCTGTTTCTCCCTCTCACCCTGCGAGCACTGGGGAAGGCGGTTGAGAGGCAAAGAGGAGGAGAGTGAGTGATAACCATCCGGGGAGTCGAGTGCTCCATCACCGCCATCCCCATCTGCGACCCGACAACTTCATAATGCCAGGCATCTGCTTTCATTTATAAAGGCCTCACTTAGCCCTCACACACACTCGCAGTCTCTCCAGCTCTTCTGCTACCCCCCCCCCCCCTCCTCTCTTTTTCTCACCATCCGGCTGACTGAGAGGGAGAGCGCCTCTTGTCCCCCGCCTCACCTAATCCTCCTCATCTCCTCCTCTTCTTCTTCTTCTTCTTCTTCTTCTTCAGCCCAAGCCCTCTCACTTTCCCCGCCCCCCCCCACCATTTGTCCTCCACAGTTGAATCCATTTCTCCATCTTCTCCTCTCAACCGGCTGAACAGAAAGGAACTATAAAGTAACAGTTTACAGCGAGTTAACTGTTTTACAAACTAAAATATAATCTTTTAATTCAAACACAATCTTGAATTCGAAAGATATACAAAACGATTTACGTAATAACTGCCAAAAAAGCTGAGAGACATTTAAGAAAACTTCAATGTAAAATGCAGAAAACAAGAATATTTTCAAAAATAAAAACAGGAACATGTACTTTTTGAATTTTCAACTTATTATCAGTCCATCTAAAGTTTACTCTACAGAAATGTAAAGTGGTCAATGACTACGTTTGCCTGCACAACAGATTCCAGCTCTTTCCATATTCCTAAAAAGACAATATTCCTACTCAGCTGTTTACATTGCTAATAAAAATGAATCTTCCACTAATATTCCCGTTAACATGCAACCGTGCACTCTGCTTAAAGTAACCGGTGGTAACCTGAGTTTGAACTAAGCCTCCTTCTTTCATTCCTTCAACCACCTCGTTGAAAAGGTCCGTGGTGCCATATCTAAAAACACGTTGACATCCAAGTCTTCCATAATCTTTAAAGGGAAGTGTGTTTCTGCTTCCGACCAGAAAACGTGGCTTTTGCTTTGGTTTTGCATCTCTACTTTACAAACTGTTGGCGAGTTGGTTTCTGTTCAACACACAGAGAAGAGGCCGTGTGTCGCAAAGTGACGTAAAAACTGATGGAGACGCATATTCTGAATGTGCTGTGTAAAGAATGCTCCTAAAGCCTGATCAATATCAGCATATCACACACGTCTTAATCAGAAAATGCTCCATTCAGAATGAGGCCTCATTCAGAATATTCAAAAAGCATGTAAACTAAGTCAACGTGGAGCAGTTTAATGAGGGAGCAGAATACTGAACATGATTGATTTCATGGCAACACGGGCAACATTATTAAAAGCTTTCTATGTTTAGTGGAGCTGAAACAAGTATTCGTTTTATCAATCAGTAAATCAACAACCGTTGATAATCAATCAACCGTTTGTTATTTCGTCGATGATTTTCTACTTTGATGTGTTTTACAAATATCTAAGAACAACTTTTCCCCCAAGTTTCACGATCAACAGGTTGAATGCCAATGAAACAACTGTTAGTGTTTCTTTTACTTTTCTGCAGCGATGACAAGCTTCTGGAGTGGGCTGTCAATCAACAGCATTCAGTGCTCGGAGCACGCAGCACAGCCAGCAGCCTGCAGGCCCACCGCCGTGTTGTGAATGGAGTGGGCAGACGGGCTGTTTTACAAAATGAATCATGTGGTCCAAATGTCACCTTTAGTTGGAGAACACTCATTATCTCCTGTAAACGTGCACCGCAAAGAGGAGGTCTGAACGAGGAGACGTGTGCAACCATTAGGTGGTGCACTTCTCTCACTTTACATGCCAAGGACCTCAGAAGAAGACAGGAGAGAGAGAGAGAGAGAGAGAGAGAGAGAGAGAGAGAGAGAGAGAGAGAGAGAGAGAGAGAGAGAGGGAATAAAAACTTGCTCTGCCCATTATGAAGGAAATTTTCTGAAATGGGTTTTTATCATGAAGAATAAAATGAAACATCTGTTGTAAATATATTTGGATACATTAGTGTGTCCTCTGAGGGCTGCATGGAAATCACAGACAGTTAGTGTGTGAGTGTGTGTGTGTGTGTGTGTGTGTGTGTGTGTGTGTGTGTGTGTGTTTGTGTGTGCATGCTTCATTTATGCAATAATAATAATAATAATAATACATTTTATTTATATCGCGCTTTTCATGACACTCAAAGACACTTTACATTAAAATCATCATATATAAAAACAATACACTAAAAACAGAGTACACAATAATAGTCACACATTAAAAGCAGTTTTGAACAGGTGAGTTTTGATTTGTGATTTGAATGTGGAAAGGTCAGTGCAATCTCGGATGTTTTTGGGGAGAGAGTTCCAGAGGGAGGGTGCAGATATGGAGGAGGCTCTGTGAATGAAGTGGCCACACACAGTTTGAAGCAAAAGGCAGAGCAGAGCACTGGACTGGAGACTGGACTTGTCTCTTCCGGAATGCTTTTGTTAAACACCTCATGACGTAGCTTTGATGGAGCACTTCAGCTTGAAATCTCTCTGAAAAAGTGTAAGAGCAGCAATGAGGGAGACGGATCCAGCACAACAAAGTAAAAATAAATGAGGTGATATTTTCAATCCTCATGGCTTCACTTCTACACTACAATATATCCAGTGAACATCAATAAAAGAACTCCCAGTAATGACATGTTTTTCATGGTTTGATAACACTTCATGCCTTACTGTATGTTTGATCTTTAGACTTCTCTTTTGACGGATTAACTGATTCACGAAAATATTCATTAGTTGCAGCTCTACAAATGAATTAATTTTTAATGGAACCATTATTAATTGGTAAACGACATATTGGAACACATTATCTTATAAAACAATAATGAGAACATGTAAATAGTTGTTTTTATTGTTATATGGATTTATCAGTGGGCCTACTTTTGAGTTGCAATGCTGGTGAACAGGACAAAAACACAGTTCAGACAAAGTTTGAAGTATCACACTAAATCCTCCGTACGCATCGCTCTAACTCATCCCATATTGTAATCGCAAAACTTCTTCTTCATGTTTCGGAATCTTTCACTGTCTACGCGTCCTTGTGACACGGTTGTTGACAGCTCCAGTCTCCCCCCAGCTGGCCGGCTCCAACGCTAATGGCCGCCTTCAGTAGGAGCCGGCGGGTTGCGGGTGCCTTTGCCGTCGTCATTAAGCACCATTGGTTTAATGAACGCTTAGGAGTGCTTGGACCTTCATGCTCCGCCGCCTCATTAAGTGGAAAGCAAACTAATATGGGGAGCAACCTAGAGCTCACCTCCAGAGATGAGAGCGAGAGAGAGAGAGAGAGAGAGACACTCACACGTGGTGTCTGGAGGAGGCCTTTGATGGAAAGGACTTGAACTAAGTTGTAAAAGATAAGAACAGCAGTTGTTGCAGCAACACGAGTGATGACAGCTGTAGTTAGACCATCACTAGTGGAAACTCCAGTATCTTCAGCTGATGTCTTGTCGACTGTCTGTCTAAATATAATAATACGAGACAACTTTACTGCTATATTAGAGATATTAGAGAGGGAATTATGACGTGTTTAACAACCTAACGCTATTCTAAGCAGCTCATAATACATTATTAAAACTACGAATGGCTATATTTGTTGTAATCATTCATTTCCTAATAATTTGAATTGTGTGTTTTAAAGCACCTAGACCTGCTTTATGACGTGGAACTCTCACGTTCTACAAAAGGGACTTTTCTTTCAAATCAACTTGAAAAGAACTTCTCCTCTAAACCGTGGTGAGGTCGGTTTGACCAGTGAGAGTTTAAGAAAAACAACCTGCCAACCATCAAAAACAAGCATCTTCCATGACCCAAACATGGAACTACTCAAAGTGGTTTTTACAATAAGAAAAATATAAATCTATAAATCTATAAGTACCCAGTTCAGAATACACAGCAGCCCGATCTCAGTCGTGACCCAGTTTCAGTGCATCGTCTTTGGCTTTCAGAGGAGCCGTGAATGAGGGAGACTTCTCCACCTGCCGCCCACTCCCTCAGGTGGCTGTGCCAAAATCTGCCCACACTTTGCCATCAATCCTGCCATTTTGTCCATCCACATAGAGCCCCTCCTCTTCCTTCCTCCTCTCCTGGTCCCTAGGGTGGGCCTGGGTGGAGATAATAATTCCCTCTCTGCACGGGAACAATTAAGGGCTCGGCTCAGGGCTTTATGGTCAGAGGAGCAGCTGCTTTTTGCCATTTCTCGGTCCATAACTGTCTGAAATGACAACATGGGGGGGTAGGAGAGTTCGATACAAGAACCATAATTCTTTCCCGCCTATTCAGCATATATCACACACGTCTGTAAGACAACTATAAACAGACAACGTCAAGTATTTGATGTCTGTGTGACAGATTGGAGTTGCAGTCGGGCCATAAACATTTCTTGAAAGCAGATGCTGAAGAGGCTCAAATTAATCGGTTGCTTCAGAGAACCTGAGTTTGCGGAACAGAAGAACGACAAATGACTGTAAACCAGAGAAAGAGGCAACAGGTAAGAAAAGAGGAAAACTGCATCCAATGCTGATATAAGTACAACGTCTGGAAGCAAAAACAAACGTAGCCTAAAGTCAACTCACACAAAGTTGTGTTCAGCTCATAAGAAACATCTTAAGATGCTGTTACACAACGCTAACGACGGGCGGAAGCTGACGATTACTCTTCTTAGAAAACGGATGATACAATCTGCAGCTTCAAAGGTGCATACTAGGGATGTACATCTCCATCACGGAGGCCGATGCGATGCGCATCTTGACACAGTGGGTGGAGCTAAGTGGTCCGATGGAGTAACGACTCAAAAGATCGTTTTTCTACTTGTAAAACCCACAGATAGACAATACAGATATCATAAAAAAAGACAAAACATGGAGATACGAGGTTTCCCGACAGCGATGTAATGTGACGTGGCTGGACACGCTTGCACATCGATGCAAATCAGTGAATCTTACCATCCAAATAAGATACCGTTGAGCTGAGAATACGGAGGGAAAACCCAAGAAGAATTGGCTTATAGCCTCTCAGTGGACGGACTGGCTTGCTTGCCTGACTTTGAAACAACTGCATTCTTTGAAATGTTCTACAATAATCTAAACTCAGAATTAGGACTGGTGTCAGCATCTTTGCTTCAATGTGCATGTGAGCTAGTGTGTCTGCATGTACATGAATGACAGAGTGCGAGAGAGTGATGGGGAAAGAGAGAGAGAGAGAGAGAGCTGTGAAAGAGAGAAGTGAATGAGTGAACGAATAGCTTGGTCTTTGGCTGTATCATCTGAAGTGTTGATAAGCGATACTGAGGGAGGTGTGAATGGCGTTAACATGGGGCCCTGGAGAGGCTAATTGCTTAAATGGAGAGTCTAGTCATTATGGAGACCTTCGGAGTGATTAGAGAAAACAGTGAAACGGTAATATACCAGTGATTTCTGCAAACCTCACCCAGCCTTCCCAAAGATAATTCAACAGTCTGCTCAATCGTCTTTATAAAAAAGGAAATCCAAAACTATTTCCATTTGGTGAATCCAAACTAACCTTTAAAGTCACCAGTAGGACAACAGTTTCCTTCAGTTTCCTCTTTTTGATATTTCATTGAGGTGGGCCTTTCTTTTAGGTGGCTAAAATAAATGTATCTGCTGACCCGTCCACAGCAGTACATGGCTTCTCATGCTGGTACTGCTGCTGTCTGCATATACTTTACAGTATATGCAGACTATGCATAAGTACCTCATACAACCAGTGGTGCAAAGGATCATAAAACCAACTGTTCGGATCGGATCCCGGATCAGAGTCACGGATCAGATCAGCACAAAAGAAAAAAGGAAGCAAACATAACATCTCCTTCAAGTAGCTGTATACATTCAAGTTTCTCACCAACACTACATGTGAACACATCATGATCACGTTATAATTTACCTTTGACCAATGCTCATTGACTGAGCAAAGCCTGAACGCATCATAATGTCACCAAAATGATGTGTCTTTGTTCAGTTGTCGTCAAACGTTGTCATTATTTCCCAGTTTCAGTCAACTAGCAGATTACTTTTGATTAATTAATTCATCAACATGTCGGGATAATACTAGAAAATAAGAAGAAATTAAAACAAACTTTTAAAAGCATGGCAATGCAGCCTGAAGTGCACGAGCAGTGCGTCTGTATTGAACAGATAATGGTGGTGGAAACAAGGGCGTGTCCTTCTCATAGATCACTGAGCACTGATGCAGCAGTTATACTTTATTTACTCCCTTTGCCTATCTATGATTACTCCTTCCTACTCCCACTGATGATCTCCATCTCTGTATCTCCGCCCATTATTCCTTCAGATGGAGGTCACGCTAGCTCAAGGAAAGACATCTTCATTAGGACAGCAGAGTTCACTCTCCTGGACGGCTTTTGGCAGAGAGGAGCCCAGACAGCCGAAATAGCCCTCTAATGCTACAGATGTCCTATTGATTGACTCTGTCGGAATCAATAAAAGTTGGGTTTTAAAAATGCCTGGGCTATCGCGGAGACGTTAAGGTTGCTCCTGGATAAACAGGGAGATTTATGGGCCAAACAGCAGAGCGCATTGCTGAATAGTAAATCACAGCCCACAGGACGTTACAAAGGAGTGCTTGCGGAGTACTCATTGCATTTTGAACGTCTGATATTGCTACTATGAAATCAGTACCACCTATTTTCCTTTTAGCTAAATAAGTGACATATTTCACGGCTGTTCTACCCACACTCAGGCCATGTCCACACGACTCCGTTTCCATTTGAAAACGCATATGTTGTGCTACGTTTGCGCTGAGCATCCACACTACGCCGGCGGATAAGTTTGAAAACTCCGAGGTTGCGTCTTCGTGTGGACGGTCGAAAACATTGTTTGTTAGTTTGGAAACGATGCCGCGTTCGCTACTTGATTGGTTCTTAGCAGTCACGACGCGTCCTTCCCTGATTCGTCAAACCCCTATCACGTGACAAACAAACAACAACATTGAATACCGATCGACTACCAGGTTCAACATGGACAACTGATCACAGGCGCTGCTGACCTCGTTGTCTTCACTACCAGCTGTTGTTCAGTAAAGTCTGCATTTTTGAGAAGATCTTAAGTATCAAACACGACCTTTCATTCTTAAAGACTCGTATCTTTTTAAACTAAGCAACCAATCCACTTCCTGTTTACACCGGCACCCACCCGCATGCCCAGTGTACGTGAATATTCACGTGATATTGGTTTTCAGGCGTTTTAGTCTGGGCGGAGATCATTTAGAAAACGATGCTGAAACGCCGTGGAGACGGAGATTGAAAACGTAGTAGTGTGGATGTAGCCTCAGACATGACTCCCTGACGTCGCGTTTTCCACAGAAACAACCTACAAATCTTGACACAACACAACAAACCGGTTCACAAAGCAACAGCCACCACTACAGAAGCTTCAGTGAAAGAAACGGCCGGGCCCACAAAGGGTTAACCCCAAACACGCATTGTTCAGACTCAGTGGGGCATGTGGCCTCATTCAGCTACCTGAAATGCCCCCACCACGCCCCAGAACCATCCACAGCCGAGGTCCCCACGTCACCGTATTCATTAATTATCAACGTCATTTTTCACCGCAAAACTGTAAACAAGATGGGGAAATGGGGAGCTGGAGACCGATTAGCGAGGTAAAGAAGGCTGAGGGAATGAGAGAGCAAGGAAAGAAGAAGAAGAAAGAGGAAGCTTGAGGCAAAAGAAAGGTTACGGTGGTAAATAAGAATGTTGTCGAGCAGAAGGGAGGACCAAACATGGGGGACAAGGAAGTCACATTGTTTTGAGGGGTTTGTATTTATTTTTAATTTTTTTCTAACAAGCAACGGATGTTGGATAGGCATCCCAGTGCCTGTTCCCCTCCTAATTATTCCAATTATCATGGCACACTATGAAAACGTGATTAATAACACAGAGGATATTGTTGTGGCAATTAGCCATATGGTGGTGGGACTCTGCTCTGTCACGATTTTTCCATTAGCATCTACTTATGTTTGTCAGAGGCGTGCAGCCATGACAAGCTCAAGTTGTGCTCACCTTGCACTCCCCACTGAGAGGCACACACTGAGGGGGGGGGGGGTATTCCTCCTGGCTTCTCGCCTGAGTGAATTTTTTATGTGGCATCCGGTCGGACTGGGGACAAAATGTCAACCGCCGTCTGGGACGGCCCATCAAACTCTGGTGCTCCGGGGAGGAGGGAGGGAGGAGGCAAGAATTATTTGTGCTAGCTTGTTATTCAAACACAAACTAAATGTATTGGTGCATATGTGAGCAAGCTCTCTCTCGCTCTCTCTATCGCTCTGCTCTTTCCTTCAAGCAAAAATACATGTGCACGTGCACACTCATGCGCACAAACAGACACAGCGACAAGCAAACACACACTAGGTCACAGCCAGTCAAGTGAGTCGAGTTGACAGCGAGTCCGTCTCCACGGTGAGCAGTTTTTACAACAAGCGCCCCCTTGTTAAGACCTGTTGGTATTCTCCAGATGGCAATAAAAATGCATGAGGTCTGCTGGAACCGTGGAAAAGAGCTCAGCCACTTAAGTGGGAAAAACAAAACCTCAGAGAAGAGAGGAAAAAAAAAAAGCAGGTAGAGTGTGCCGCCAAGCTGATACTCCAAGGACCGAAAGGAGAGCTTCAGACGAGTGCAGCGCCACTACGGCTGCTGGTGTGCACTTCCGAGAGCCGAGGATGTGCATCTCGTTGTCCGTCTTATCAACTTAAGATAAGTCATCTTGTTTATGCCACACAAGCTGGCATTTGACTGTCAAGAGTAATGCTCTGAGGATGTCTGAATATCATTTCAAAGAAGTCAGAGTGAGAATGATGAACAGGCTGGTTGGTTGGTTGTGAAATTCAACATTTACTTTGTATTTAATTGTAAATATACAGCTACAGTACCTTAGCATACAAACATGCTCATTACGCAATCAGACAAATAAAAAACAAGGAAATATTCTGTATTTCAACAACTGTTGATGATATTCAAATATTCAAACATTTCAAATGTCTGCATGTACTGTATAATATACACCTCATTATTAACACACGAGGCAATATTAGGTGCACCGAGCTTAAACTTTAGCAATCTGATGCAGTTGACTCAATGTATGATCATTTGGTAGCTGTAGTGTGCTGATGAACTGTGACGAGTATTATACAGAGGTGCATTAAGCCTACCCATTGATTAAAAACAGGGCGTACAGAATGTTTCAATTGTATAGTTGCTGTTAAATCCCCATTGATTTGCATCTTGTATTATCAAAATGAGTTAGACACAATTTGACACTAAATGGTTAAAATGCTCAGCACAGTAGCTGGACAGGAAACAGAAAATAAATAAATTAAATTAAATAAACTGTCATTTTCACAATTATACTTTTTGGTTCGAGCATCATGACAGCAAGTGGACATTTCCCTTTTTCCTCTTAAGTCAATTAGAGTCATAATTGAATTCATGTGGCACTGAAAACTTTCCAAAAGATGGCCGACACATCAGGACAACAAGATGCCGCACACGTGTAAAGCAGCAGTTTGAGAGCTCGGTATGAAAGGCCGTATTCTCCCTTATGACATTCCGGTCCTCTCTGTCACTGCACGTCTCACTCAGAAACCTCTTCGTGGTTTTGTTGAGCCACAGCACAACGTCCCAACGACTAGACGCTGCCCACGCAACAAGACACGGAAAAACAAAAAGGTGAACGAGGAAGGAGGGCCTGACAGGAGCAGATATGGGCTGAGGAGTGCCGCTGAAGAGAAGGGCTGTGGGACTTTTTCATAGCCGTAATTAAAACAGCAAGATAGATTCAGTAATTGAATGAAAAATCAGGATCTGAGCAACATCTGTGCCGACCACATAAATCATTTCAACGAGGGGCTTGAAATGCCATAAAACCCGTGTGACGAGGAGTCAGAGAGCCTGTCAGAAGCATCTCAGGGCGCCACGGATGACAAGATAACAGACATCGGACCTGCCACTTTAATTCACTATTTTAAACACACTGGTGAGATATAAAAAAAAACTGAACACATGACCAGAATGGCACTTAACAGGGCTTCAAGACACGAATGACATCCCGCCATACAAACCAAGACCTGGATGTTGTTTTTCATTGCTATCTTTGGAGGAAAAATGAGTGGCAAAGAACAGGCCCTCCCTTATTCCGGAGCGCAAAACAAATGAAGACAGATGATCAACGGTGAGACGTCCTGTCCAATGGCTGGCTGCTGAGACGTCTCACACTGTAGAACAGGGTCACACGTACGCTTGTTTTTGCCAAAACCACATCGCAAACAAATGGAAAGGTCACTGAATCGTCTGCATGATTTCCTGATTCGCAGGTGCAACAAAACATCAGTGATCACAACATGAACCACAAACTGTCGAACGTGAGTGAAGAATGCAAGCTACGGTTATTGGGTTAACGCTTCAGACCAGCGTAGCGAGGCATTGCGTTTGTACTCTGGTGTGAATCGTTTGCTTGAAATCACCATGACTCACAACGCGACGCTGCAATCAATATCTTTTTTTTCTTTGATAAGCGTTTTAATTTTCCACGCTTTGACTCAATTCAGTAACTACAACTTAAATGTTACAACTGTTGAATAAGCAATGGCATCGCCATGAATAGCCACATACTAACAGTAATGGAAAGTAACTCAGTGCATTTACTCATACGGATGAATACAAAATATAATCAACAAATAAATTAGGATTCTTACTGTAGGTTAAGATAAGCTTGTGTTTATTCCAGGGGGGAAATTCACAAGTTAAACAAAAGTACAGAGTCGTTACAATTAGCCCAACCATTACCAGCTGCAGCATTAAAGTGGTGTATATTTCAGGATACAATTGGATTTTTTCAAGCGATGTATTAAAGTGTACATTACTCCTTATGGGTCCTTATGGGTACTTTACTCTAAGCATACTTAATAATGAATGAATTACCCGTCTTTCTATGTTTCTATATTTCTATGCTGTATTTGTCAAACTACCTTCAAACCATTGAAAGTGTGACTAACTTTTCCATTGACAATAAAGTTACACAACAACTTAAAATATGTTGAATACCATTTAATGAAACAGAGTAAGGCAAGGCAAGGTAAGTTTATTTGTATAGCACATTTCAACAACAAGGTAATTCAAAGTGCTTCACATGAAACCATTAAAAGCATAAAGGCAAAAGTAAAGGAGATTTAAAACATACATTGAAACAATAATCGATGTCTCCCTGAGACATTGCGCTGCACGCAATCAACCATACACTGCCGCAATTCTGCAATTACTCGCACACAAACCACGTCTGGAAAAGATCTCTGCCGATCTATCTCTGGCGATATATTGTGCAGTCCTTTTAAAACCATTAAAAGCATCAAAACATAAGGCAAAAGAAAAGGAGATTTAACAGCAATTAAGAACAGTGTAAGAAATAAAATACAGTCGTAAAATGCAGAAATGCAGGAAATTGATTGATATATTAATTGAATGTGCTTCAATTAAAGGCAGCAGCAAACAGAAAGGTCTTCAATCTTGATTTAAATGAGCTGAGGGTCTCAGCATTCATTCCCGGCCTGAATTATTATTGTCCGGTTCTTTCCAAAACACATTTGCATCATTCTTTTTTAAAGCCCGGAGAAAATCGAGTAGCCGTCTCAAGACGATTTGTAATCAATAGTAGACCATAATGCGCTTTATTTTCATGCTAACATCCATTTTCTGTAGGTGTAAAGCTTTTCAAACAGTGGATATCCCATTTTGGCATCAATCTTTTCCATCTGAGATTGGTGGCTGACTCAGACTTAAATCTGAGAACCGCCTCCCCACACTGATCTAATTTTCGTTATAACAGTCTGGGATTTCATACATATCCTTATTTTCCTTCTGATGTCCCACCAGGCCACAAAGATAGCTCCTAAACCGCAGTTTCCTGAAGTTTAACGTTAAATGTACGATCTAAAGTGGGAGGAAGCCCACTGAGCATGGTGTTGTAGCAGTGGGTGGCTTCCAAAGGCAGTCCCTTGACGTTTTAGAGACAATTTCACCTGAGACAAAGTGCAACCTTCATTAATAAAAGAATCCTCACTGCCCAGGGCAACTCATTTAAAGTTCTCCCTCAACTCAACGGGAACACTCTACTCACGGGGAGATACGGTGACTACACGGGGAAACTGGGATTTCGATTCTCATATTAAGTGTTTTACTACAACATTAAACTTTGCTCAGAGTTATGATTCTTTTCCCCCTGGAACATATTTCTGCAGTCACAATGTAGCTCTTTCTGATCAAGACCTCAGTCACACACACTAATACACTTGAAAGGCATGTTCTCCGGGTAGACATGATCCCTCCTCTAATTATTCAATAATCTAATGACACAATTGGTCATGGTGAGCAACACCACGTGCTGACACCAGATGGTGGCTTTTGCAATGAACCCCCCCCCCCCCACACACACACACACACACCCTCTGTGCATCCTCATCTCATATCAAGTCAGAGAGAGGCCTCGTCTGTGCTCTCCAACTTGCCAATGAGGACTTCTCTCCGAAACTCTGCGTTCATTTTGAAATGAGAAATCACCACCTTACTGTTTCGTGCCGCCAGAATGTGTGCGAATGGTCTTATTTTGTCCAATGAGATCGAGTGGGATTACCAGCAGCGACAGCATGTGGCCGGTGTTGTTTTCACCTTGTGAGTCTGTGTGACATCATGGCAAAAATGTGGTCCTGGAGACAGTAGTGGGAACTACTACAGATGCAGTTTTTTAGTACTTTGTCAGTGGTTTATACGTCAGTCTGTCTCCGGACAAATGTCACTGCGATAGTGTCACTCACAACCGAGCAAGAAGCAGTCACAAGACTTTACAGGTGTGTAATTGAGATCAAAATGAAAGCCAAATTCTGAGATGGGTGTGGTCCGAGCAAGGCCGCCAGAAGAGGGGGGGAGTGCCCCTTCCCCCAACACACACACACACTCTTTACGCCCCAGGCCCAATTTTGGCGCCGTGGCTGGTTTGATCCTACCGCCACCGGTTGGTCTTAGTCTCCAGTTTATTTCCGCTTTTGTGCTATCAATCACTTTGAAGCAGCAGGTGCGCTTCCTGTCAACTCTCGTTTTGGAGGGAAACTCGACATCTGTAGACGTGAGGGCTGTTTTCAGGCCTTACGACATCCTTTGACTGCTCCAGCTGCAGCTCCAGGGACTGAGCGATGCGATGACCCTGATCTGAGGCAGCCTCCTCCGGGCTGCTCCAGGGCAGAGGGACAAAATGTCAGGAAAGGTTTGTGCGAGATGCTGTGACTGCAGGAATTTGAGCGCGTTGTGTGTGGGTGTACGTGCATGCATGCATGTGTGCGAGGGGAAAGGTACGTGTAACATGTGCTGCCTTGCTTTTACTTGCTAATGTCACCTCTTTGCAGGCCTCTCCTCATGCTTTATATTTAGACGTTCATCGATGAACTTGGCACCTATTAAAGGGATTATATAAACTACAAATCCCAGAAAACAACTGCACACAAGACATATATCAACTGGTCAGCAGCCTTCTCCCCACTCCATACTATTGTACACAGTATATAATATGCATGGCATTTTTTTATTTGCAGTTAGGATTAAAAAGCATACATTACAGTTTTATGCGAGATGAGAATTATGCAATACGTGCACCCTGATATGTCAACTGATATGTCTTCCCATCATTCGCAATTTATTGTAATGTGCACCTGTGAGCCATTGCATTGTGGGACAATATTGTACATCAACAACACACTCAAAAAATAAAGCCTTTTTTTATTATTGTCTACTGATGTTTTTTCTCAGTGTACTACATTTTGTCACTATTACAATAAGAACAGACTATACTCAAAACCTGCGTTGAATAATGTAGTATATGGAATTAGGACACAGCTACAGCATACCAAAGGAGGAAAAGGAAGCAATCCAACATGTATTTCCCAGGACGGAGCTCTTGCTGTACAGGTGACAGCTTTTCTTCCCCAAAAGAAATACACTGGCCATCAGAAGTTCATTTGGGCTAATGGGCTAAATCTACAGGGCAACATGTCGAAGACATTCCTCTCTATCGGAGCCTAATTTGTTGAAGGTAAATGAACAGTTTGTATGATTAAGGGGGGGTTTACTGGCAGAAATGGAATATTATATTCACAACTTTGTTTTCATTAGTGTATAATCACCTGAAATGAAGTGTTGTGTTTTCGTGAGTTTAGAAGGAGCACTTCATATATCTACATATGGAGTGGGTCCTCTGCAATGAGTCCGCCATGTTTGCACCGTTTGTACAGTAGCCCAGCATGGACAAACCAAATTACGTTTCGTAAGCAAGAGGAGAGCACAGCTGGTTTCATCTGGTTGCAATCTGCAGCCTCACCACTAGATGCCACTAAATCCTACACCCTTCAAATATTGAAGGTTGGTTCATCCGAATCCCGAAGAAACATATGTCGTTATGCAGCCCTGCTGGCATTTATGAAGATAAACTCTTTGTGTAACGTTTTGTTTTGTGCAGAGATTTCTGCCTTCATCCAACTACTTGAAGGTGAATGGATTCTAAAACAATATGGATAATCCACAGGCCTCTCTTTCACTGTTACAGGGCTATAGTAGACACAATAGAGTGCATTTTAGAAATCTGAGTGAACATTTAAAACAAAGCTTTTTAATCAAACATCTTGATAATTACAGGTATCAAAAGGCTGGTTTGACGTTCTGTTGTTCACAGACTTACTTTAACTTCTTTGGCTGTCCTTGGATATACTGTACATTTCACTCCACACTTATGAATACGCCGCTTTTTCCAAAACAGGATCATCACAAAAATGTTTTACATTCCATCAAAGGACATAAACGCAGATAAAAACAGAAGCTGCAGCATCCAAAGCACTAAGACATGCTTGATCATCAGCATTAATTGGATAGTGAGGGAGGATAGGAAACTTTGTTGCCATAAAAATCAAAATAAATAATTGCGAGGTGAAACTCCGGGAGAATGCGTTCTCTATCTGGTCGATCATAAATCCTGAAATAATGACATGCTTACCCATAAATGACTAAACAAGGGGCCATTAAGGCATGCATGACTTCTCCTGATGTCTGCGCAGCAGCTGTTAATAATTTTTTCCATAATGGAGGAGGAGAGAGGGAAGGAGGAACCGGCTCTGTTTGATCATATCAAAGAAAATGTCAAATAAGGGTCAGCAATGTAAACATATGTGAAAGTGAACCTGGAGGTTTAAATAGAGGAGAAAACATGATTGTTTGAATCATTTGTTTCATGTGTCGCTGAAAAGGTTGAAATGAAACGACAGCTTTGCTTTTTATGAAAATGCGAGGCGTTACACGATGTTTACGATCGATTTTATTAAAAATTGAAGTTGAACAAACAGACAGTTAGACAGAGAGAGAGGTGACTTAACAGCTCAGAGCAGTGTTATGTTATCCCTCCCCACAGGTACATCTCCTGTGTTCCCTTCTGTTTTCTGACTTCTCCTTGTTGTTTCCAGATCTTAATGGGAGATATTCTCACGTTCTGGTCCGATGTGACGACGCCGCTGATCCGCTCCCAAACGTGAGCCCCTTATCGCACACAGATTGGTTCCGCCAGCAGTGAGACGCCAGATTATCAGTCGATTAGATTCGTACATGGCATATGGCACCGATCACATTAATGCTGATCTCGATTCACCCCCACCTCAAACGTATTATCTCTTAAGGCTTCGCTGTGATCTTATCATCCAGACTGTCAGATAACAGCTCTACGAAAAAATATCTCCTCCTTTGTGATGAGACACTATCTTCTCCATTGTCTTAATTAAGCACTTTGTTAATGACGACAAACAAAAAAGTGACAAAGTGTCCTATTTCTGCATGGATCTGACACGAGAAGTAAAATCAAGATTCAGTGTACGAGTTTTTACTTTTTGTTTTTTACACTCAGGGGGCATCTACATTTAATACGGAAACGACTTCGAACATCATCGCTGCTTAATCAGAGCAATATTGTCGTCTTGAATGTTATGCTTTGTTTATATTGCTTTCCATTCTGACATTTTATGATTGCTGTTGTAATTAGAGCAGGTAGGTTATTGGAGCATGTTATGAGACTTGCTGCTTTATCACCTGATATAAATCCAGAATATTTATCCTGCTTCTGTGATGAACAACAGTAGTTTTTATTGACAAAGAAAATAAAAACTTTGTATGACTAGAACCTGCCTTGTTTCTTATTTTATTGATTTATTTATTTTGACCACTGATGGTTATAAAAGTCTTTTGTCTTTTGGTATTGTAAAAGGAAAATCTGTTGAACTTTTTAACTACAGACAAACTAAACGTCATTTGACATTTCTTTGCATCAAATGATTTCTCAGAATTTCAGCAACAGGCCTCACAACAAGCCGGAACAGTTACATTTAGGAGATTTCACAAGACACAAAGCATTCGGCAACCTTGAAACTTCTCCTGGGCTGTGTTCAAAGGACAGACGAGGCAATTTCACACGTCTCAGCCGGCCAACCATATGTGCTTTGATTTGCCTCTGTTCAGCGGCTTTATTCTGTCTTTTCAAACTCGGCCAAGAAAGTAAAAAAAAAAAAAGCATCATGAAATTATTAATGCCTTTGATTCATTAGCTTGCAATTAGCAATGGCAAAGACTTTCAACTGCAGCCTTGATGTTTTTAAGTGCATCATTCACTATTTGCTTTTATTTTGGTGAAAGCTTTTATCAGCTCAATCAAGTCCCTTGGTCTATTTCACTTTCAACAAGCAAGACAAATAAAGCTTTTCAAGTTACACGATTAATTAAAAAATCATCTTAAGGTGTTGTACAAAAGGCAGCCTTTGTATCGAGACTCATTTTAAAGCTGAGCTCTTTGTTGCGGAGCTGTGGTACAAACAGAGACAAAACACTGGGTCGGGACCCCCAGGCGGGGGCGCGTGGAATTTTTATTATGGTCGCCAACTACATTTGCAGAATTTCTTTCATAGTTTTATTCAACATTTATATCTGCAGTACACCTCTAACATTGGATACAATATAAAAGGCTAGCGATTGTTTTACGAGAGTAAAATGAAAAGAATGAGAGCCTGTTAACTCCACTTAAATGTATTTATTTGGTCTCATTTATGAAGAATTTAACATGTGTATATGTTTTCAACAACACATGCATGAAAGGAAGTTATGATGTATTGGCTGGTTTACTTATTCAAGATGTGAAAGCGGAAACGGCAGTAAAAATGGTCAGGAAGGTTCATTTATGAACAAATGTGCTTAAGTACAATGCGAACATATTTTCCTATCAACTGGGCTGAGACGTCACGGTGTTGTCCAAATATCTGACTCCGGTTACTGGCAAGATGGAGCCCACTTTGAGTCTCATCTCACCAAGGCCGTGGGAGCCTTTCACTCTGAGAAAGGACAAGGTTCGCTTTTCAAAGAGAAGAAATATCATCGGACACTTCTTTTCTTTCTGGTTGGGACTTTGCAAGTCAGACGGCTGCAAGAAGGCCGACCAAAACTTCTGTAAGTAAAAGCATGGAATAAAATATCAGCGTGGACAAATGCCAAAACAGACGCTTCCAAAAATCTCCCCACCAATATTAAACCAGTCTCTAAAATGGGAACAATATTTCAAAAAACCTGTGCCAGAAGCTCTGCGTTTAACAGAACACATTCTCACGAGTTACTGTACAAATAAAAGAGATACAGATTCAGATTTAGCATTGAAAGTGACGCCCAAACACACTGCAGTCAGGATGATAGAATAGAGTTGATACTGTTCGGCAAAATCCCTTTGTTTGTCCAAAACTCCATTTCAGTTTATTATTCAGTGATTCCAAAACACTCTGCCAACAAAGAAGCTACACAATGCCAAAGTAAAACATTGACAAAAACTGCCCAATAAAATGCTGTAGCAACAGAAGTCATGAAAACAAAAAGAAATTACCTTAAAGTTACAAAGCCACGGCTCCTCGGAGCAAAAGAAACACACCACTCTAGAATCTGCAGTGACTGCAGCAACCTTGAGAACCTCCTGAGAACCTCAGGAAGTTCTTCCCACAGAGACTTGGCTGCACTGCTGCTAGATATCAGACTGCGTATTAGACACTGATCTGTTTAATTACAGTCTGAGTCGCGCGCCATCTGTAAGAGCACCTCATCGTCTCCCTGCGCTATCCAAACGATTGAAAGAATCCAGAGATATTGTACTCCAAGGACGTGGTTAATTGAGTTTTGAGCGCAAAGTGCACTGCGGCATTCTTCGACTCCAGCGATGCGAGCTTGGCTTGAGCAGGCAGCTTCGAGTGCTTTGTGGTGATATGAATTGATCGGAAATTGCCTGCGATTGTCAATTACATGCAAAACAGGGTTCTGAACAAAGCGCGATTACAGATTTGCTTAACTCCTTGGTAGAAAATTTCGACTTGTGCAAGGGAGTGGGCCAGAGCGAAGAAGGTAAAAATAACCCCAAACATGTAACAATATTGTTTCGGGAGGCATGAAAACAGACGTTTAGCAAATGGATTTGGAGGCAGTGGGTTGAGGCGGGAGGGCTAAATCTGTCTTGTTCATTTGTGACGGACTTGGCGTGCAGCAGTGACTTGAGCTCGGATAAAGAAAAGACACTTGCAGCAGAATTCTGCCAGTCTTTGGTTCCTCCGTGTTCGGCATCCCCCGCCCCCCCAACACCACCACCACCACCACTGCCACCACCACTCCATCACACACACCCACACACTCCCATACCTTCCAACACGCTGCCGAAACCTGGTGCTCCGCAGTCACCCATTAATCCCTGCATGTCGGATCCCAGCCAGGTAATTACTGTTTAAAAATATTTCATCCCATTCTTTCCCCCTAAAAAAAAAGAAAAAAAGAGACAAATGCAAACAAAGGGAACACAGTTCTGAACAACGACAAAGAGGTGCTTTAAATGCATTCTCTTTTCTCCGGTGGAAACGGTGGCTTTGTTTGCACACAGTACAAGGTGTCTGAAACCAAATCTGCAGCTATTTCATATTTAAATGCAGCTGTCACGCTCTAGTTTTTACACCCGGTTTGGAAAGTTGGTAATGCTGCTTCTTACAGAGAGAGAGAGAGAAAGAGCTTCTGTTTGTGGTGCAAAAAAACCTGTTTGGTGGTTCACTGCCAGGCAACATCCAAACTAAAACATTTGAAGAGGGACGTCATTTTGAAATATTTTAGTCAGTTGACAATTTGCAGACTTCTCTTTTCATCATATGGACAGGTTTTCATTTCATCAAGGCACATTGAAGACTGATTTAAAAACTTTATGTCAAACATTTATTTATTTATTTCTAACCCTTCCATGACCTCGTACTGTGGCAACTACAATGTCCTCGTAGTAGCCGTGTACCTGGATAAGTTAAGCTAACCGAGGATAATATCGTAGCAGACATGGCGAACAAGCTGATGACAGCTGATGTGAGAAGGTCTATTTCCTATGATCTGATGAGGGTAATCAACAGCATGTTACCTGTACTATCACGCTGTCCATTCTCGTGATTATGTGCCAGATTTACCATCGAAATGCTTAATATTTCACAAAATGTAGACATAAGCAGGCTTCTCATTTCGAGCTGGCTACTGTGGGGTTTGCAGGCTGAAATCATAACTGTTGCTAGCAGATTTTTATCAGCTAGCTATGTTAGCTCCAGGAGTTGTCGCTGTCTTCCGCCTTTGAATGTTTCCAGCTGACTCTTGTAGAAGCGGTCTTAAATATCCACGAGATGGCTACATAATGATATCATGTCTCGACTGATAATCCATCTCGAGATCAATAACAGCATCATCCTTGCAGTGAAGAGCTACTGATGCATAGTATTATGAGAAGGCTATTAAAAAATGTAACATCAGCCTTTTATTTTATTAGTTCATTAGTAAGTCTAACTAGTTCATTTTGTGCTCTTTGGCCTTGGAAGCAACGCTCGCTAAGCTAGTTAGCCAGACATGCTAACGATTGCGTGTTACGGTGGAGCAGACCAACACATCGTTCAATCCATTCCTTACGCATTTGCTGTTGTGTTTGTGGTATTGGAACAAGACCAACTTTTAAATGCCAAGTATTGTTCTCATAACAGCTTTATGCACAACGGTTTGTAAACAATGACAATATATGTAAGTGTGCACATGCCGTTTGGCAACTATGGTGGAGTGCAATAGCTTGTCAAGCTACGCAAGGGCCTTAGTCAGCAAAGATTATGAATGCAACCTCAGCAAATTGACTTTCCAGATCTGTGTGCTATTCGTGAGTGGGTAGAATACATTAAAGTGGACCGAGCTTGTGACGTTACATCAACGAGAAATTACGAGCATACAAGTCGCGATGCTTCCGGTTATCTGTCTTCATGTACAGAACATCAAATACCATGACGCAGACTCAGAGTGTCACTTTGAGTTTTTAAAATGGCCGCGGCAAAGAGGAGCATTTGTGACCAGTCCAGTATTAGAGTGGCTGTGTTTACAGGTGACTCTCAGCAGTTTAAATTCATAATCACCTGTGTTTATTGTCTACGCCGACCATTTACGCAAGTTATTACGAGGAACAACGGCCGCCTTCCTCTGAAAGTCACCAGCTAACACGGTCCCTCGTTAAACCGAGACACCTGTTGCTCTGACAAAGTCGCGATTAGCACAATGTATTCTGACTTTACTTTTGCTTCACAGGTTAATCTACTGGAAACATCCATGCCATAATAAGTTTTGAAAGATTTTTTTTTTCATATTCTTGCTGTTGATTTTATATTACAGTTCAGTAATATATAGCAACAAAGCAACACATCTGACTAATTCTCCGTCTTTGTCTTTGCTTTAATATTCACACCTGTCCACAGCATATCACATTTCTCAAGTTAATAAAGTGCTCGAGTGTTAACCGCAATTAGTGAACTTGATGCTTTCATAACGTGTGAGGTGACTGCATCGTATTCCTTGTTCTTTCACACTAAATGGTAAAATGCTCATGTTGTGACATTATGTCCCTAAGAATAGAGAAAAGAGGGGGTGGGGGGGTGAGAAATCAATACGCTGGCAGTGGCAGGAGGTGTAGTTAATATGCGCCTGGGTGGGTTTAGTGAAGGATGGGGGAGAGGTGGGGGGCATCAAATGCGTCCACCCGTCTGTCATTGTATGAACTTGCAAACACGACAGCATGTTAATGCCCGTGTTTCACTTATCGCAGCTCGTTTGTCTCTTCAGGTTCCAGTGAAAGATTGATATTTTCCTTCTTGGTGTCGTGATGGTGGGAAAAACTGCGTCTTACGAATACTACATTTCCAGAATATTTGTCAAAGACGATGATGAAATTCCTGTTGTAGAGTTTGGCCCTGCAATCTAAATCTAATCAAGAGAGTCACCCAATCAAATTACAAAATTACAAAAATACAACACAGTATTGTAAACAACTGTCACTCTCACATTAATGGACTAATTGCTAATTTAATACAATGCTTAAAAACAACTCAATCAAAATGTTTGTTTTGGAAGAAAGCGTGTCTTGTCCACGTTGCAAACAAATATCAAATTCATTTATTTGAATTTATGGTGGTGAATTCATGGTGGTAATGTAAAGTGAGTTCTGTGTGTATATGAAGTGATATTTAGAAATGTCTTCTGCAACGCCTCAATCAGTCACCTGGAAACTTACATGTCAACACTTCTCTAACATTAGTCAGAGTCTATTCAGACAGAGAAGATATTTTCAGGATTTAAACAGATTTTTGTATCTCTGTATTCTGAATACATCACATGTATGTGGTGAATATAAAAATCACAGCTCGGTCCTTGAAATCCCCAAAAATATGATTGAAATTTCGCTGTTTGGTTTTTCCACAACAGCAGCCATGCACTTTGTGTAACAGTTTACAGTCTGTATGGTTTCATTGCATCGATCGCATGATAACAAAGAACAGCATATTGTTTTCTGTGAATTAATGCACAGTGTTTTACAGTATCGCAGCTGTTGGATGGGAAAAAAACAAACAAATTAAGCAAGTGTTTCAACATGCAACAACTATTCTAAAGGTTTCATAAACCCAAAGCTCGAGAAAATGTCACTATTTTCAACACATACAAAAATACGTAAGCCGTCAAGTAAGAACTCGAGCATAATTAATACGGTCTGCATTCAGTTTCTGCTCATTTTTCTTCACAGGAGTATTGTAAAAACAAAGCAGGCTGGATATAATTAGACAGTGAATGTGGACAAAAGAGACGTCTTATGGCATATGGCAGGGTCAGATGGAGAAGGAAAGTCTTGTCATACAGCGGCGGAAATCTATTAACTTGCATACATATGGATTTATGACAACAACTGGCATAAGAAATCATGAATAACTTACAGACGGATGTTCTTATATAAGCATCAATTGTTAATTGAAGAAGCTGTCACACTCCCTGGGGCTGTCAACATAGTTTCATAAGCGTTCAAACTCAGCTTTATCAAATCAACGGTAGATTCAGTGCTGCCTGATTCTCCTGTAATCCATCTTTCGCGCTTTCTGCAGAGAAAACAGCGAAATGTAGTTCCTGAGACACATCTTTCACTGTACAAGGAAGCCATTTATATTTGTTTCGATCAAAGATGCCGGTGCTACACCGTCTTGGCACAGGTGATTTCCCCAGACCCCCCCCCCCCCCAGACAACCGATGACGACGACCCCTGTTGCATTTTTCATGTCTCGCCTCGGTAAGCGGTGGCGGTGGAGTCAGCAAGAAAGGCCGGGTTGCTCTGAGGGAGCTCAGGTGTGCTGACAGGTAGATCTCTACAGGCCACATGGGCCTCGCTGGGGAAATCATGAGCCGCCATGCTCCCACAATATGCACGTTTTGTACCACACAAAAGAAGAAGAAGAAGAAGAAGAAGAAGAAGAAGAAGAAGCAGCAAGGGATCGTGTTGACGTGGGACAATCGAGTGGACTATCTGGGGTTCAGCATTCTTGTTGAACAACTTAAGCTTTCTATAGTGAGAATGATGTTAACCTGACCTCTATTTATACTCCTTATTACTTCTGTGGGACCCTGATGTCTGTAAAGTCGCTACGATATGTCTTCAGTGGAAAGGCTAAACGTATCCAGTAGAAAGCTCCCTCAGAAAAACACCTTCAATTAGTTAAAATACTGCTCAGCGCAGGTATCTTTCCATATTTTTGGAGGGACAGGAAGGCAAGTCGCCCCCAACAATTACACATTTGTTTTACCCTTAATGGATTCTACCAAGTGTCTGCAACAATCTCCCTTCGTCTACAGCGCATGATTGAAAGGAACAGAGCACGTTCTCAGCAGGTCGGTAAAATATGGGGGAAAGGTTTTTTCTTTGCCATAGTAACATTTTCAAGGTGCCAATTTATTCCAATTATGAAAGTTGGTCTCCCAGTGCACACTCCAAAGAAAGTTTTGTCTCTTCGTGGAGTTGCCCTTGCGCAGCTCTCTGCAAATGCACGGCCTTCACACATAAGTGCAGTCAGACCGGATTTAGCTCAACATGGATTTCTTTGAGACGTGCAACATATTTGTTCCCGGTCGCGGTTTGACCCGTCTCGTTTGCTTTCTGCAAAGTTCAATCCGTTGAGAGACAGGGAGGGACTGACCTCTCGTTCAAGAAGCAGCAATAGTTTATATACTTCACATATTAATATTTGTAATAACAAAGTGGCCGACAGAAGATGCTTGGCTACAGTGAGTGCATGGAGGTAAATGTTAATTGAGCACCTGATAAGGGTCAGAGTCACTCGCAACTTGCGGGATAATGTCGTTACAACCCAAACCACACTACTTCCTGTCTTTACCTCATGTTACCCAATCCGATCGCAGCTCTGGCCCTGACAGCAACTCCATAGACACTGGGTTGATACCACACATACATAACCATAGCATACCATACTGTGTGAAGGCCCTTAAACAAAAAACTTAAATATCTATTGTATATTCAAATTGACAAAAACTGAGTCATAGATTTACATAAGAGGCTGATTATATCACTTCATCAGCCTCTTGGTGTTGTTTCAAAGTTTTTCTTTCTGTGTCTTTGTAAGGTGTGTGCTACTGTTTTAGTGTCGGCTCCTCGATATGTTAGCGTGTCAGTCAGTCCTGCACGTACACAGCATGTGTGACTTACAGTGAACACCACATTTGTCCCTCTATCGTTCACCAAACTGGTCACTTTCTATCGACGTGACACTCAATGACTGGCATGCTGTGGTCAGTATTCTTCCCAGTGGGAGTTTTTAAGTTCGAGGATTTGCCTCGTCATCTGTGATCAACATCCATCTCTATTAGAAGCTCAGTTTGAAAAGAGAGGAAACAGGTCTGGTACAAACACTGGCCAAATCAGAGGACAGCAGCGAAAACAGAGTGATAGCTGCGTGTTTGAACTCGGTAATTGGTTGGTTACTCGGTAGGCAATACAACAGAGGACCTACGGAGTGTGGTGTGTGTTTCCCAGCCCCACTGTGCCGCCTCATAGAGTACAAAGGCAGAGAATGAACTTCAGAGGGTTTTAATGCCTGAAGAGAAGAATATGGACATTAAATTATCAGGGGAAAACAGCAGGGTGTGGGGGAAAAAAAGAGCCTTCTAAAGCCTGCGAAACGCAAACGTACATACAGGCTGCTTCTGACACGGAAACCTGGCCAAATTCACAGGCTCCTTTATTCTGAGCTTCACACTGATACTCTCTGCGTTTGTGTGTCTCTGTGTGTGTGTGCGCACGTCGATATCCCGCATGTGTGCACTTGCTTTACTTTTTTTAATTGGAATTTAAAGCAATAAGCTACCATAATGCACATCCACGCATCCTGTTCTTGCATTGAAAATGGTCATATTTGTAAATGTGCATAGTACTTAAAATAAAAGCTAGACCTGAAGTAAATCTGTTATCAAAAAGAACACTGTAGCTCATTTACTACATCTGAGAGACGAACCTTGTGGACATTTAGAGTTTTACATCACTAAATAAATGTGTTTAATGCAGTTTTAGATCATAAAATGTGCCCCCAAACCATGAAAACCGCTCTCGTTAGAGGCAGAAGGCAGAAAGTCATACGTGGAGCAGCTACAGGTTTGTTTCTTGACAGCATTTAGTGTCAATTTTCTTTTTCTAAATTAGTGCAAAAGACAAAAGCCACCCTGATCAGATAATAAGAATAAAACGATTGCTTTCTATTCCTTCAAAATAATAACAGAAAAAGCTAAATATTGAATTCCTCTTGTCATGACAATGTTATTAATTAACAGTCTCATTGGAAAAACATGGAGACACACGAGAAACAAATTGAATTTGCACCACTGCGGCGAGCATTGCGCCTGCGATGACTGACAGCTTCAGCTTGAGATACAGTTTGAGAAAAAGCTGGAAAAGGCAGCGTACTGCATTACACAGCGGCGCCGACGAGGCCTTTGAGGGTCTCTCCAAATAGTCTGAATTTCAAAGTGAGCGAAGAACAAGATGGGACAATGGGAAATAAAAGACTATAGCTAAATGAAAAGAATCACTCTCGAGAGTTACAGCTTTACGCACACACCTTATTAATCTTTAATATCTTGTCTTGCTCCCCCTTCTCCTCCCTCTCTTCCCCTCCCTCTCTCTCTCTCCAGTTTATCTCTTCTGAAGCAATTATACCCAAGAGGACAGAGCACATAGGACATGCTCCCACTACCTAGAGCAATAATATATCATTACATACTAAACATATAGCAGCTACGCAAACAGCCTTTATTGCTACTCCAGGGCGAGTGCTATTTATAAGCACCAGCATAGCCAGAGAGATCACTCCTCCACCTGAGCTGCATTTATTTGTGTGGGTATTGTTTTTGCTGTTCTCGGAGCGCTTGTGTGCTGAAATGATGCCTGTCAGTTTTGTCCATTTTTCTCTTTTGGCCTTTTCATTTCAATAGCTTCATTTTGACATTAGGGGGTGCTGGAATTCTTTAGAGTTGAGTGATGAGGCGTTGGATTTTGAAGCAGTGTGGAAAAACCGACGAGTGTGTGTAATATTATTCTTTTAGATCCAGCGTTCATGAGAGTTTTCATTTTTAAATATAGATTCTACACCACGGAAAAGCTGCTCAATTTAACTTTTGTTTGTTTGTTACACTTGATCAACGGCAGGTGATAAGGACAATCCATTGGACACAGAATTTTCAAAATGTGCAAAACCATGTTCCCCATTTGCAAAAGCGTGCAGGTGGAGACCCAATAACTGTGACGATGTCTGCACAATATCACTCAGAAAAACTATGTTTTTTTTCATTTTTTAAATCTTTACATTTGATCAAGGGAAAATATTTAACATTTAGATTACACTCAGTAGACCAACCTGCTCTGCCGCCCAAACTGGAATCAAACGTCTTTCAATCTGTATCTGCCACAAACAACTCTTTTATACTTGCTGGGGGGGGGGGGGGGGGGGGGGGGGGAAGAGAGAGAGAGAAAACAAAAAAACTTCTACTAAGTAACTTATTCAAAGTACAACTCATGAATTATTTAAGAGAACACATTTCCCCTTGTTTATTTATATATACATATGTATAAAATATCATTTATTCTAAGAGGGTCTATAAATCAAAAGTATTCCCAGAGAATAACAGATAAGTGAGGTTATTGTGCAATGAGGCCAGCTGGTGGTAATAATTTAATGACGTTTTACAGGCGCTATAAAGACAGCAAACAGATGTGGCATTAAGGATTATAAAGTTGGTAAAACTTTTAACAAGTGCTATGTATTTCGGCGGTACAACAGCACAACCCCCAGAATAAAAGGAATTTACACATCCTTCAATTCCAAAGCTATCAATCACACGTGTGCTATTCCCCTGGGAGCGTCTTTACATGCATATTTATCAGCTCAACATGCTAATTCCCGCTGCTATACGCCCGCCAGGCACGTCTCCAGGCGTGTTTATGACTCGTAATTGTTGATATCCTTTGATATATTTCTCTCAACTAAGACATCATTTGGTTTTTGTGGTCGAAAGTCAATGAGGCACAATGACCCGAGCTTTCAATTCAAATTTACAGTTCAATATCTATTATATGCTGCCTGGAGAGGAAGCCTCTTTCAAAGCAGGGGGGGGGGGGGGGGCTGCACTGTACAGCACTTATCAGCAGCAAAGCTCATCTCAAGGTTAGTTAATTGATTTGGAAATAAAAAAAGGAAAACGGAATTATTATTGCGTGGAAACAGCACCGTGTTTCACGCTTTTTTAGCAGGATTGAGCTCGTCAGCGTTGTACCTCAGGGAGAAATAAATAAATAAAACGTGCGTTTGTTCTAAACTTCCGTAACTTGGATGTTGCTCACAGGAGCTCCGGATAGTTTCTCATCTTCTGCCAAACAACTAATTGTGAAAAAGTTTCCACGGTGTAAGAAACATGTGCCATATTGTTGCCGGATCCAAGTTCATCAGCATGCATTTACATTGCTAAATAGCATATATAGCAGATGAGGCATTTCGGCATAAATTCAGCTCCAAATGGGAGAATGAGTGGGAGATCTCTCTTGCTCGTGCTCTCTCTTCTCTTTCTGTCCTTTTTTTTCTCTCTTTATCCGTCTTCCAGCGCCTCTTCCTCTCCCCTTCCCTTTTCCCGCTTTTCCCGCAGACACCTGCCGACAAGCGCACACCTCCAGGGAAACCAACATCTGAGAAATGCAATTTGAGCATTTCGGAGCCACAAAGAAAAGACAAACAATGCTGAAAAAAAAACGAGGGGATAAACACGCTACCGAGTTGATGCTGGACAAACATGTCGCGTTCCCGCCAATTCACAAATGGCCCCAGTTGCGTTCGGCGCTCACAGGTGTGGAAATTCAAGGACAAACTTGATTGTGCCCGTGGCCGCTGTTGTTCCCGGGTTTGTTTGCGCGTCGTGCTCGTCTCAGTATTGTTTGACGGATACGCTCCTTGAGAGACGCGCTCCTTTAAAATGACAGGAGAAGGATGGGTGCTCTTCAAAGACGAGAACATGAAATTAGTCTTCATCAAACTTTGAGATTAGTGGAGAGACTCGGCGTTGAATCAGGTCCACAGGCCGGGTTGTTGAAGCAGCAGCTCGGGGGAATCGAGCGTCATGCTTAGGCCAGAGAGGGCTACAAGAAACAGCAAAAACCTAATTTGTTTAGTTTAATTGACAGCGATTGGAAGTTTGAGGAGCTAACCGCTACTCGATACGTGTTGGTAAAGTCTTCGCCCTGATAAACCTTCCAGCACAGCAAAGAGACAAATAAAAGCCTTTTCACAGCTCTGCAAAGAGAGAAGGAAAACAAACCGGCACGGCTCTCGGTCAGTCTCTGAGGGGAGAGTCGTTCCTTACAATATGGACATTGTCAGCGGCTCATAAAAGACAAATAAGTAGGTGTCAGTGCAGAAATTACTTTCCATGATGAACTACGCAGCCATCATCAGCAATGACACGGCGTCATTCACATCAACAACACACAGGTGCATGAAAAATGGAATGGGCTGGCAGGAAAATGAATTATTAATGACACATTTAAGTATTATAACAGAAAATCAATGAGCATACCTGGTGTAATTAACATGCACAATGTTTTCCATAATCCAGCACAGTATAATTATGCCTCTCTATTCCAGAACACGTTAGCATTAGCTTTTTCTAAAGCACACAACACCTGTTTATTTGGTTTGCTTGTTCTCTGCCTTCCCTTTTTTTTCTTCCTCTCCCCTGTAATGATAAAGAGGCTGCAAAATGTTATTTAGCTACGCTCGGGTGTTGGATGTGGACCTGCAGTCATTTGAAGCTGGCCGCAGACCTTAAGCTCAACACCTAAAGGGATCAAAACTGTGCTGTTAAATTGCCCGTTTTTTTTTACAAAATGGGATTTGTGTTCCTTCAGCAGTCCGTGTTCTGACCAGAAAAAAACAAACCAAAAAGGAATACAAATCAATAAATTGTTTAAGTTACATAAATAGATTTCTACAAACCCTTCATGCTTATTTTGCTGGTTAATCACAGAACATCTAGCACCAAGCATGTGCATTTTGATGTATTTCATGTGCTGCTATTGATTCAGATTGAAGGGTTGGGGGTGTGGGCTTATCGCTGCATACTGTAACATGTCCACTAATCACTGATTACCACCGTCTGTTTGTGCTGTGACCAGTGGCAGCGTACAAGATTTCCCATCGTTCCTGAAGGATGCTGGGGAACAGCTTGAGCGGAATCCAGCGCGGGACTGGGATTTTTTGGCAAGTCAAACTTTATCAGCACAAACATGCGCAAAATGAAAACAAACACAACCCAGACTGCTAATTACCATCCGCTTGGACCTCTGTCCCCTGTTTTTCTCGGAGAGACACAAAATGGCCGACTGCACCGCGCGCTCCCCTGTAAACGGCCGGGAGGAAGCTGCTGCTGCTGTTTCCCTCCGTCCGACAGACAACCCTTGTCGCCTGGATAATACAGGTTGACACGCTGGGAGCCCCGGTGATTTTTCAAACCTATTATTTCATGTGCAAAGTTATAAATTACACGACTGACGCCAGTCTGGTATCTTCTGGGCCATGTGGCCTGAATCAACGCCAAATCCTGTGCCACTAATTTTACTAATTGCCTGAGCCCGGCCAACACTTTTCATTGGTGTGGAGCCTACAGTGTCACAGGAAGCTAATGAGCGCTAAATAATGTATGTGAACCTCTCTAATTGCTTCATTTCTCATTTTGCTTACAAATTCTCATATCATGCTTAGGGATGCCAATTTTTCTTTTCCTTTTTTTCCGTTTTGTTGTGCTGATGATTCTAACAGCGGTTAATACTAATAACTGCACCAGTCTGTCAGAGGGCAGATCCCGGGGAAATGAAGCGCGTCACAGCGCTGTATTATATTGTATGACAGAGAAACACACCGTGGTTGGGAATGTATTTATTATTTCTTGAATAATCCTCTCTTTCTATGTGGAATATTCAGACAGTCTGAACTCCAACCATCCCTCTTCGGGTAAACATTGCATTATTTTGGATGCGCTCGTTGATGCATACAGCATCATCAGGTAAGGCGTTGTATGCCAGCATGTGCCACCTGGGGCTGTGTGTGTGTATGTGTGCCTCTGCTTGTGTGCATATGTACGCGCATGCCTGTGTGTGTGTGTCATGCTAGCTCACACAGACATGCATATGTGCGTCTGATAGTGTGTGTGTGTGTGTGCGTGTGTGTTGTTCCCCTCTCTGGCTGGGTTCCCACCGCAGCACCCGTTGGCCACCTCTCCTCCCAGTCCTATCAACGGGGAAGCTGTAATTTAGCAGCAAATTTGATCATCCAAAGAGCTGAATATTTAATGGTATTAAATCGCAGCGTTAAAAAATAAAAGCTGTATTATTTATTTACTCCCTATAGCGTAACCTCTATTAAGGCAACGCCAGGTGGTCCTGTAAATATACTCTATCTGACACACGATGTTGAATTATTGACCGATAATTTATCATAATTCATGTCACCGAAAACTGAATAATGCTCTCCAGGACCTCACCGCCTCCTCCTGCCTGTGACCCAGGCAGAAAGGGGGGCCCGTCAAGGTGGTGACAAGGTTGATGCTCCCTTAAAAGCAGCATCATACTTACTGTTCATCAAGGCTGCAGTCAAGACCAAACCCAGGGCTGATTGAGTCTGATTGACAAAGAAAGATAAAAAGGAACAAAGCGTATCTTTAATTCTAAAGCACTGGTAATTGGTTTTGAATGCATTGAAATGTATTTGGTGTGAAACAGAAGGGTTGCCTTACAACGTGTGTATTACAAAGACAGAAACCAGACGTCATTAAAACTACACCATATTTTATACACTTTGGAAAAGCCATCATCCAGACAGGTCCGAGTCAAAACAGGCACGAGACACCGAGTCCAAAACGTCACGAAGCGTTCTTGTAGACCAGACTCGCCATAACAAAGACAACGAGGGTAGTTTTTAAGCTGTCAAGATGTTTATTTCTACCCGCAACAGCTTCGAAAACCCACCTGCAGCTGCATCCTTCCACTTTCTGTGACGGATATAATGCGAGGCAGAGAGTTTGAAGTGAGATGCAGGTGGCACACTGGTCTGATGTGGCTTTTAGAGTTTGTAATGCGCTGCCCCCCCCCCCCCCCCCTCACTTCTATTTCACACACCTCTGGGTCATGTAGTCAGTAGGAAACAGTGTCAATAATTCAATGTAAAATTCAGGAAATGTGCTGTTTGAACCCCAAATGACTTGTTGGTGACACAAATATCTTGGTTACACTCATACAGCATGAGGGACGAAGAGACACACGCTTATGTTATGCCATGTTAAAGTTAAGTTACTCTTGAGTTTAGGTTTAACTTTAGCATTTAAACACTGCTTGGTTTAACTTGGATACAAATGTCATTCATATCCTTGGATGAATGTATTTCGTTTACATTTGACATCATTTGGTTGATTCCATGATGATTTATGACAGTTACAGGCCACTTTGAGTGTAAGAAATGACCTTCTATTCTTTATATATGAAGACTTTGTGACATTAACAGAATAGTTTGAGGATAAGTCACATCACGCAGTGTTTTTAAAGTGCATTTAGCGTCACACTTAAACCCTATTTGCATAATATTAATTTGATTACAGCCTGTAAAGTAGCACAGACCGATATTTTTTCACACAACAGGTATTATGATTATTTGAAACTGTTAAAAATCGTATCCTGACCGGTAAAATCATCCTTACGGTACCCGACCATGAATTCAGTCCAGCTGTCCCTCTGATACGCTGTCTTCCGTTAGTCAGCCGGATGGTTTCCGCTGCTCGTTTGTCTCTTCTAAACGACTTTGCCTCGTCTTAGACGCCTTGTTTCAGTGAAGTGCTGGTTGAATTAAGATGAATTAATTGATTGATCGGTGAAAGGGATCTTGTGGAACATTAGAGCAACAAAAGTCTGCAGCGGGGATTGTTCAGGGACAATGAAAAATAGTGGTACGCTAAAAGAAATGTCTAAAAATACAAAATGCTCTTATTATCCATTAATGACAACCCAGTACAGTAGTCATAGTGTCTAATGCAACACCCAAACAGAATGTCACTGGCATGCAACACAAGACCGCATCCCTTAATAGGATTGTGCCTGTATAGCAATTTGTCAAGCCACAATATCCAGTATTTATGAGACAAATATAGAGCAGGGGAACAAGTAAGAGAGAGAGAAATGACTAAATAGTCAATAGGATTAACCGAAGCATAAACTAAATGCTCCTTGATGTGTCATCGATAAAAGGATTTTTGATTATTCGTCACCATAAAATGCGTGGCAAGATCGTCATGCCGTCATTGTATGACTGTATCCTTTTTATCTGTCTGTCAATCTAGCTGCATTAGAATCTGGGCGCTGTTTTCTCCCCCGCCTTGTTTTTATTTTAAAATGGATTTAACACACAGTCTGCATTTAGAGTGCAGGGGAAAAAAACAAAAAGGGCAGATTATCTCATCGCCTCGGGTCGCTCACGTTGTGTTAATAAATGGTGAACTTCCATAAACGTGCCCTCGCCAAATTCACAATGCCACGTTCAATTAATCCGTCTGCAATCAATCCGTTGGATTTGACACTTGAGCACATTAGTCACCGTGAATCATTTTATTCACAAAGAACGACAACATAACCCCGCAGCCAACCGCAACTATTCCACTGGAGAAGAAGTAATGTTGCCGTTTGAGTTGTCTGAATGTGGTATTTTGGCCTTACAGTTACACACAGTTGCATTGTGTTGTTTGAATCTCATTACAGACGGTGTGTGATGACACCAAACTTACTTATTGCACCTCGCTTTGGTTCGGAGGCCCATTTTTAATCAGTAGACGACATCTGAGGCGAGCATGTTTTACTTTTTCCTCCCTCAACTGGAGCAACACATTGCTCCTCTACGTTGAGTCGGCCGCCCCAGGACGAGAGAGAGGAGAGCCGAGGTGGAAGGTTATAGCTAACCCAGCTAAGACTATTCCACTAGCAGGTCTGCTTCTGGCGGTCTCATGTCAGGTGACAGGGAAATAAGATGGAGGAAATAGAACTTGCAGCCTGTGTTTCTCTGATGCTGAAGTTCTTTATGTAAAGGTGCCGGTCGTACTATCTGGCCAGAGAATTGTTTTGTTGTTGATCTTTGCATTCCTTCTGATTGAAAAAAAGAACGAGAAATATCGGCATGCACGACTGTTTTGTCATATTTTTCTCGTGTAGCAAAAGGGCTATAACTGTTGTATAATGACAGTAAATTATCCTCAAACCCTTCAATCGTCGTCAGACGATAACCGGTAGGTTCTGGGATTTTATTTCGGCCAATGCTTTTCGCCACACGGACCGTTTACCTGCATCCAACCAAAGCCTCATACAATGCAATACTTGGACCACAAATGGAAACCAGAACTCTTCCGATCTCAAAATCGAGTCACACTGCCGACAGACTTAGAGATCACTCCTCACCAGCGCTTCTTCTAATAAAAGAGACGGTATGTTGCTGAACAAACAGAGCTTGTTTCTTTCTTCAATGAAATACAAAAGAAAAAAGGTGCATTATAAATGAAGGTGTTTCATGATGCAGCATTTTACGTTAAATTAGACAGTCTCTCTGTAACAAGACAGGCCTGCAGTCAACAATAAGAGAAACAGAGAGAGAGTTTACATAAAATCATTTTAAAAGTCCATTTCCAACAACAATTAGATCTAAACCTTCAAGAGTGAGATACATGTTTTGAATAATTGAACTAAAGCAAACATTTCTTGTTCATTTCTTTGCTAATTATAGCGGTGCTAGCAGAGAGAGTTGGTAATTTAAGCTCTTGGGCGCCGCTTGTCACAACGACTCCTTGAAGCTTCAGTGACTGCCACAAATAACAATGTGTGTACTGACTTAATAAAAATTAGCCTCGCAGTCGGGCGAGTTCAAAGGGAATTCTGTGTGGCGCCGGATTAGGCGGTCGACATTACATTATAATGGCTGCGGATTGTTGTTGCAAAGGCGCACCGGCCCAAATCACACTGGTCAAATTACAGCCAGTTTTATGTTGTTCAGATGACAGCAATGGGGACATAAGGGGATCATGAACAAATCTATGCCGCTTCGGCTCCGCGGGTGAGACCCATGCAGTATTCATGGCTCCAAACTGTGAGCTAAAGGAACCTAAATAACTGGCAGAAAAGCGTATTCAATGAGCCAACATCAAGGCCCTCACAGGCAGCGAAAGGCAACATTATCAAGAGGATGCAGGTGAGTACAAGTGGATACAAGCATGGGATGTTTGGATAGAAGACACCGTGTTCCGCATTTATCTCTCTATTTGATGGGAAATGACTCAGACCGAGCATGACGCTGCTGATCATTGAGGATGCTGTGTGTCTTGTGTCGGGCTCATAAGCAGCACATTTATGCACGGAGCAAATTCACCCTCCAGCAGAACAGGCACAACCTGGACTGGTGAAATCACAATGTGTCGTTTCAAAGGGAAAACTAACTCCTCTGCAAACAGCGACACATTTCAAAAGACCCGGGCTGCACACGTCGAACCTAAAGAGCCTCATGATCCTGGTGTAAAGTACATGGCACTGTTGCTTTGACTGTATTTTTAGTATTTGTAGATACTGGACAAAACTGATATATGCTGTACAATGTATTGCAATTAAAGCATCTGTAATAAATATATTTTGGAATAAGTATACATCAAATGACTGCCTGTTCTCAAACACTGTTTGTACTTGTGAAAAGTAATACGCTGTAATTCCGATATTACGAACGCTGATTAAGTCATTTTAGGCGATCCAAATTGTCACAATTAACTTTCATGAACTATAAACACACCGTGAAAGGGTTAAAGGTTTAAGATGAGAACATGGACAGCTCCCAGACCAGACAACACCGCGGTAGCGGCCTGTCGATCACAAGGTAGCCCCGCCCTAAATCATCCCCTGCTTCATGGTCTGTTTGACGTAACATCACGCTGTATTGAAGAAGACTTGAAACTAGAGATTGAGACCATGAATGTTTACTGAGGTAATAAATCAAGAGAGAAGTAGAGTCATTTTCTCATAGACTTCTATACAACCTGACTTTCTAGAACCGGAGGTTGCCGCCTGCATATAACCCTCGTAACTGTGAGCCGGGATGTGCAGGGCTGACGATAAGGAAGTCCAGTCTCGGTCCAATATGATCATAATTAGTACGGATGCTGAGATTTTCTGTTATGCTAATTAATTGTTGTGAACAACTCGTGCAAATTGCAATCGTGAACTACAGTAGGCAAAGCTAGCTATAGGCTAATGTGTGTGATTTTCAGCTCTGACCACTTCAACAAAAAAGTAATAAATGAACAAACCGCCAGCACAGAAAACATCACAGAATTTTTTTAATTTTTGCCACATGCTGAGTAGATTTACCTGTACGAAGACTGTGAATGCGTAAAAGTTCATACGAAGCATCCAACCCTGTGAAAAGATACGACCCAACTTTCTACTAAACAACCAAATATGCATAGAAGCTACAGACACACCAGACAACAACAAGCTAATGAAAATCCTACAGTAACAAAGATGATGTCCCTCCTGGCAAAGCCTCAGGGTGCTGATCAACTAAAACAGTGTAGATGGGCAACACTCCCAGCAGTTTCCGACAAAATTGAAAAATCTTTTCAAATGTTTCCTGGCAACAAAAAGTCCCTCAGTGTTCGAAGCAACGGTCTCGAGGCAACTCCGAGGACGCTGCTGCTCATCATATCAACCAAAATATAGTGTTTGTTTGTCACTGCTGCTTGACTTTTCTTTCAAGTGGTTGAAGAATAACTCAACTTATAGCTACGTTTTGTTTTTGACAGGTCCAGTCTTTTGTCTTCGAGCATCTGCACTGCGAGAGCGTGTGTGACAGCTGTTTGTCTGATTGGACATTCCAAGTGTTTCATTTACAGTTCGCACGCCATGTTGCGAAACTGATTTTGACACGTTTCCATGTTGATGCATTTCTACTTAACTGCACATATTGTTTATTTGCCTTTCAATTTGAGAGAGATGTTGAGAGAGAAAGAGACAGTAAATGAGCGGCATGAATATTCAGGCAGGTACATTGATGCGTAGATGCTAACGCTAAAAAAACCCACTGCTCATTTAAAGGTCGACTCAGTCGACTATTTTTTTCCCGAATGGGTTTTTCCTGTGTTCTTCCAAATGGAAACGTCCCTCAGCTGTTAGCAAACGGCACTGACGTAGGTCACCACAGTAAACGAATCAATGAGGTTATAAATAATTTGAAAGCTAGCACTAGTTGAGTCAACGTAGCTGTGCTAAGTATGAGAACACGTGAAAGGGTTCGTGTGGATTTTTCAAAGTGGGGTTGTACGAGGTACCGTCACCCAGTTCGGAGAAGCAGACAGGAGTACCGGCGTGAACGTCATGTCCAGACACATAATACCACAAACGAACCAATCGAGGCAGCGGTAGACCAGCAGCTTCCGCGTTCGGTTAGCTTGTTTGTGTTATTGTGTGACTTTCTCAATCAAACCTTCCTGACCATTTCCACATCACCGTGTATTCTGTTAAAAAGGTCAATCAGCCATTTTGAAAAGATGTGTTTGATAAATGTTCATGCATATGTTATTGAAAACATATACACATGGTTAATATTTTTAAAATTAGACCAAATAAATGCATTTAGGCGGGAATAATACGATCATTTGGCTCAAAGTTATACTGCAGCTATAAATGTTTAAGACTGTGGAAGAAATTCTGCAAATTTATTTGGCGACCTGACTGAAATCTCCAAACAGATAGATAGATAGATAGATAGATAGATAGATAGATAGATAGATAGATAGATAGATAGATAGATAGATAGATAGATAGATAGATAGATAGATAGATAGATGGATGGATAGATAGATAGATAGATGGGAAACTATAGCAGCTCCACAGACTTGAACCTTCAGTGCAGGAGCAGACGATGCATAATCTATCTTCAGCTATGACACATTTACTGCAAATGGTGCTGCAATCAGCTCTTGTGGTTTCAAGCTAAAGATAAACCAGGTCAACTGAATATTCCCTGTGGCTTGTGGTAAGGCTTTGACTTATACATTATATAGTCACAGTGTGGCCTGCCTGCATGCACTGCAGTCTGCTGCATTTATTTGTCCCCCCCCCCCAAGAGCTGCTCCCAACTCGCCCTTCTTACCCCGTGCCACGTTCGCAGCTGCAGGTGGTGTTTCCGTACAATATTTAACAGATTCACACATGCCTTCGCCTTCGCCTCCCCCTGCACCCTCCGCCCCGCTCTCCCAGCGGGTCCCTGCATGGCGTTTGAGCTCTGAACAGCATTACCATCAGTCCAGTGTAAATAACATGAAGTGGCAACTCATAAATAGTTAATGATGCAAAAAATCCATGAAGTCACTCCCCCGGCTCTGCGAACGCTGTGCTGCTGCCGGTTGCTGCGTTTCCTGGAGGGTCTTGTGGGGCGCCCCGTGTTGGTTTGAATCATTGCCGGTGCCGTGACGAATTCACAGAGCGATTCGTAACAGGTGGTAAAACGCCACAGCAGGTTATTCAAGGCAGACTGATATCACAGAGCGAAAGGTAATTAGAAATGTTTGCACTGCATGTCAATAGAAGTAGACATGAACATAAGACCTCAGCAGCAGAAAAGCGACGAGCACTTTGTTGTTATGCTCAAAGGAGCTCACTGCGCTGGACCGACTACAGGCCTGCATGTCGAGAAAAGGAGCACAGTGGGGGATTTTGAATGGGATCCACGGCTGCTACTTTTTTGAATAATGCAAGTCGTCAAATCATTCTCAGTCCTCAGTTCAACTTTGTTTTTAAATGTCCTCTCCAGCTCCTCCAACAGTACGGAGGGCTTTAAGGGCCAAAGCTAAATATATAAATTCATAACGGATTATATAAATAAATGTGAATAAATAATACTTGAATAATAATGCAATTTAAGCTCAGTTTTCACCATAAATTAAAAACAATGTATTAAGACATTTACTATATAGATGTTGAATTTATTTTTATTTATTTATTCATTTATATATATATATATATATTCATACATTTACTTATTCATATATTTATTTATCTATTTACTTATCCATTTATTCACACTTTCTTTTCTCTATTCATGATTTTATTTAAATATATACTTTTATTTATTCATCGTGTAACTTGCTGCAGCAAAATGAATAAATAATAAATAAACTACATCCACCAACAGTCAGAATGAACAGTTTTACCGGGAAGTCCCGCCCCTACTTTGTCTCTGATTGGCTTCACCTTTCCAGACATTCCAGGTGTCTGATAAAGGCTAACATTGGCCTAGCCACGATGCTAACCGCGGATACGAAATGAGGTTCGTGTGTTGAGTGACTTGGCAGCTCACGTTTTTTGTTCCTGTAGTCCAAAGATACCCGAGAGCTGAGCACCAAGGCAGCGGAGAAACAGACCAACACCTGTAAGTTCTTTATCATTTTCGTATACTATTTCATCATGAAATTCACTCATACGATTTTTTTGGGGTGCGAAATCAACTGTGTCGGTTACAAATATTGGCTGTCTTTGATGACAAAATGAAAGTTTGGCTTTAGGAGTTGAGAAGCTCCATAAACGAGCTAGCTAGCGCCTGCAGGCGTTGCATGGAGCAAACATACAGCGTAGATAACCACGTTTCACAGCTGAGGTGTCTCGACACCCCAAACAGAACTAATGTGTCATCCTCTGTAGCCGATTTAAAACTGTTGCAACAAGTTATGTTTATAAGCAATTGTCATAAAACTGTAGGAACAACCATGAAGTATCAAGGTGATCAAACAAACTGGTTTTCCACAAACTGTATCAGGATTATCATGCTCCATAATTATAAACTACCATTATTTAGTATTTACACAAATCCCTCCCAGTCTTTGTGTTTTACAATCCCATGAATAAAGCAAATGAGACGTTTGCGTAATATTTTGAATTTAGTTTTAATTTGGTTGTATTTTTTCCTTTACAAGCTTACTAACTTCAGCTGAATAAAAATCTATCAGTATGCTTCATGCACTGATATTAAAAACTGATATACAGCAGGAACACCTGTCCTATGTAATACGATCCAAGACAAAAGCCCTGTCATAAAACCAACCACAACATATATATACGACCTTTGTCAAGATAGCAGCGTGAGAGAGACATTTATTTAATTATAGGGGATGATTGTTTTTGATTGTATCTGTGGTTTTGGTGTTGGAACGGCCCATCGTATTGTAATATAGAGATGGTTCTATTATTGTGTCCACCCCCCAGTACTTTCCTTGAAACATCAGAAATGTTTTTTTTTGGGGGGGGGGGGGGGGTAGTTTGTTAGGGAGTGGAAAGCTGCCAGTTTGGAATCAGCAGCCAAGGCAGTGTCTCGGGAACAGAATAAATAAATGAATAAATAAGTGAATAAATAAATGAATAAGTAAATACAGGCAGGATCTGACATGACGGAACCACATCCAGGCTCGTCCAGATCCAGTCCAAACTGGTCCCAGACTGGACCTCCTCCCCTTCCTCCTGGGCCGCCACATATCACCCCCCCCCCCCCCCCCCCCCTTGATGCAGCACATTAGTTTCATTGCTGAATTGGATCTCCTCATGCACGCAGCGAGTTTCCCCATCAGCTGCCTGTCTGTCAGCGTGAGGATGGTAATTCGGTAGGAGGCTGGGGAACAGCTGCTCTCGCAACAGCCAATAATAATGCAAAAAAAAAAATGACTAACCTTAAAAACCGCAGCGATGGGAGTAAATTGGGAACGTACACAGCTTTCGCGGGCCCTCTCCCGTGAATTGTCTCTTCCCTGACAAGCAGCTCATTGCATTTCCCATCATGCATCTGATCGGTCATTCAGAAACACAAAACACAAATAAGTCAAGTCGACCATCTGCTTGTTAGTGGCGTCTATAAAAGTGCCTGTTTTAAAATAAACAATAAAATTACTTGTGACGGGCCGGAGACCACCTGAATGGAAAATCAAATATTTCGTGTTGTTTAAGGTAGGTGTCTGTCAACTATAAAACAAAGCATGTCTTTAATGTATTACAGCAGCACACACAGTACTTGTGTCGTCCTCATTTTCTAAATCAATAATCAGCCCAGCATGCTTCATTAACAGTGACCAATCAGAGGCAAGCTGGGGATCTCATTTTACAACATGAGCATTCTGAAGACATAAACCATCTGCTACTTGTAGGAACAGAAAAATCAAATTAATCCATTCTTATCATGCATTCAGATTTTAAAGCAATTAAAGATGTTCTCTGTCTAATCGCAGACACAGAAGTAGCTTGGTAATGAGGAAGGCAAACTTAGGTGAACTTTCCAGGGTTCTCAACGCCGCGTTTGGAAACTTTACAAGTCTCGCACACTCCAGTGAGCCGTTAGCCTGTACAATACAGATGTTGGCAACAACAATGAATTTTTTATTAAGCATTTAATCATTGTGCAAACCCAGATTTCCCATAATAGAGGGCTCAAATTCAAAATCATGGGATGCCAAATCATCTACAGTGTAATGTTTTCTTTTTTAATATAAGAAATAAACAGCTGCCAAACAAGCGCAACTGGTTTTAAGATTATATAAAACCCAGTGATGAACTAGAATGTTGAATTTACCTTAATTAAGCTTGGGGAGTTCTGCTTGCCCAGAATGCTAATTTGAGCTCAGATGTGGTGCCGGTGCTTTGGTAACCTCGGAGGGCTCGGGCATCAAACCCATGCAACCACAGCTTATTACCGCATGATGCTGTCCAATTAAAGCTAAAGTATGGGTGGCTTTAAGACAAAACACAATATGGAGCGACGCTTAATGCTCACATTGACTCCTTGACCTCCATCATTAACCTACAGCACATACGTGGGATGACAGACACTCTGCTGCGAGCGTTCGCTGTGAATCCGTCATGAGCGGCAGTGCTCTGGGTCATTATTTCTTCTTTTTCGTCAGCTGCAAAGCGCGCAAACTGTCATACAAATAGCCACGATATTAGTGAATCCAACTCGCAGTAGCCGGCCGTATCAATGTAAGTCTTTCAGTTGAACATGGCCGTAGAACTTTATAAACATGCATGAAAGACTGAAACAAAATAGACTTTTTGCATTCAACATTGTGCTGCTCACATGAAGTATTCATTTTTCCCTTTTGCTTCGACTGTGATTATTGTAATTATCAGGGCTATATTTCAAGTTAAGTCCCTTTCCCTCCACCCCAGCACAATTTTCATGTGCACTCACATTTGTGGCCCCAGTTGAAATTCATGAAGTCCCCCCAGTGCTGGGGTTTGCTGGGCTGGTGACCGAGCCAAGAGCGCAATGAGCTCATTGTTACGCTCCGACTGCTGCTCTCGATTTCAGAGCTATCAACAGCTGTCGATCGGAGATGTCCTGGACGCCGTCCATCAATCACAGGCCCCCATCATCAGGAGACAAAACAAACAGCAGTCAGCCAAATGTGGAGCCCAGAGTCAAACCGGGTGCAACAAAACACCCCGACACAAACATGACTCAACTTTAGAATGAAAGCAGGGGGTCTCGAGCAGTTGTTGACGGACAAAACAACAACAACAAAGGGTCAAAAGTTCAGCAGTGCGTGCAGTTTGTGTGCTGGTCCCGTTCGAGCATCACAACAACGCTGCCAGGTTGCGAGTTTGAGTCTCGCTCGCTCACCCATGCTGAAAGAAATGAATGAACTCGCTGCTCTGTGAGGCTCAACATGTTCAAATGTTTGTTGCTTCAACAACAACAAAACAGACAAAAGCTGCTCAATGTAGTTCTCTTCATTTTGATACCTTTAGAGCAACTTTCAAATGAACTGGATGAGCTCGATAGGAACAGGTTTTAATTCTGTAATATCAAAATGTAACATGACAACAAATCCGCGCAGCCACTTATTCACTGCTTCATGTTTTGCCCGGAAATATAACCAAACTGAATTCTGTTAAAACGTGACCTAAAGCGGGTTTCTACAAATCAAACACTGTATGCTACATGGACACATGTATGATGCATGCGTCTACTATTAATTAAAGGTACTCTGTTGAGTTTGTGTGCGTATACTGCAGCAATGCACCAGCAAAGCTGCCGAACATTGATGGAGCGCACTATTTTAAATATAAAGAAGTCAGGTTAGGATGCAGTAAGTTTCCTCAATGTCAAATTGTTTACATAAAAAGGCGGCTGTGAAGGAGACATATCACAGGCATTTTCAGGTTGATATTTATTTCAGTATTTTTCTTCTACAGTCTGAAACGCTCCGTTTAAGCTACTGTCTCTTTAAGGCCCCCTCCCATCTGCTCCGATTGGCTTGTGAGAAAAATACGGCGCACTTTTGCAAAAGTCGTTCTCAAGCACTGGCAAATGCTGAATCACAAAAAGTGAGTTTTTCACGAGATGTCCCCAAATCGTAAATCAATGTAATTGCACATTTCTGCTAATCTTTAATAATTCTGCAGTTTTGTTCGGTGAGTTTCCTCCACGGGGCAGGAAGGATATTTACTGATTATTTACTGAAGGCAAATAGCTACCAAATCGGTTCATTTTAAGGTTAATGGTCAATTTAAATAGAACTACAGTTTTTCAATAATAGTGAGTTCAAATAGAAAAGATAGACAGACACTTTATTGATCTCATGCAGGGAAACTAAGGGGATCAGAGTACTAATACATGCAAACTGTGTACTCATAATTTAGTGTTTTATATTGATCGGCATATTTTTCCTTTGCTTTCCAGTCGTAGAAGCCTGTTAACAGGCCTCACTTGTGATGCATGTAACCGTCTTCAATATACTGCACCTCACTGTGCAGTGATATTACCGCGCTGGGATTACAGCTTTGTCAGTTCCAACCATATTGAACACCGGATCAATGTATATTTATTGAATAACATCATCTAAAATACATATCTAGAGCTGACATTACAGTACAGTCATCGAAAACAGTTTTGATACTGAATAAATAGTAATATTTCAAGCAAAGATGATGAAATATTGAATAAAGTTGTTAGTTGCAGCCCTTTGCATACAGTATCTGATATCGTACATCTTGCCCTGTCCCGTATCATCACAGCATGTCACCACACAAGCTGCAGAGAAGCAGGAGTGTAAGTATGGATCTCACCAACAGAGTGCAGGTAAATAAATCATCGCCCAATCTTACCCGGCCATTAAGCACTTCACCATCTGTTAGCATCAAAACTATATGACACAAAGATACATAATTAATAGTTAAACAACAATCTAATTAAAACGGACAAACTGGATGCTCTTGCCATGAGGGAGATCTAATTACGGGCTAAGTTTTAAGCTAGAATGAAATATTTAAACAGGAAAATTATCTTTTCACTTTCCAGTCCTGAATGCATTAATATGGATGTGTGAAGTGCATTCGAAGTGGGACCTACAAGATGTAATTTTCCTTCATCAAAGCATATACTAATTGTTAAGTTTGCTGCCGTGCCGTATATGTGCAGCTTTGCTGGATGAGAAATTCAAAACAGCCTTTATTTAAATTTTTTCTAAATCCGTCTCAGGTCCATATAAGTGTTGCCCAGTCAAAGGCTGCACAATCATGTGTAGAGGACGTAGAGCGCACTGGGTAACATGATGTTTCCCTCAAGGCCTATCAATTCCTATGTGTAGCAACCACAGATTCCAAGCCGCCATCAAAATCCAAACAAGATCCGTCAGCAATTAAGGGAATACGGGGGGACATTAGAAAGACGAGCTGCTATCCGGCCTACATGCCCATTCCCCGCACAGCGGGCAATGGGATGAGTCTGGCATGGAGGCACTCATGGAAGACCCACGCATACCCTGGGTCATCTATATTCCACCCATGCTATGGCAATATTGATATTGGCAGGCAGGCTGCTGATATTGGGTACGTAATGATGCAATTAAAACAGGAGCCATTTTACTATTATTGGCAGGAATGTGTCCCCCCCCCCCCCCTCCCATTTTAGGAGGCAAATATGATTTGGAAGCAATGCAGAGATATCCGGAGAGAACCCACTCGTAATAAAATAATTCATCTTCTCATATCAGTGTCGTTCTTTTGGTTCATCTGTTAATGCAGTTTATTAGTGGGAGGAGCTGTACTTTTTGTGGTTGGCTCGCATATTTACATAAATCTATCAAGCACGCGCTGGTCTGTGTTCTCCACATACCACGGAGTACGGCGCCATAATTCACCTCGCAACAAACCATTGAGCCGAGTCTTATGTTTTGCTTAACTGCACTCAAGTTGAGAATCAAATATATAACGAGGAAGAAATGCTTTTCTTATCCATTATTGGAGTCATCTGCAGAGATATGGGATCTGAAAAAGAGCCCAGAATGAAAGAAAAATGCAAATCAGTCCAATAATATTGGTTTATGCACAGGTTATATACCTTGGAAATAAAAGACCTGAGTGCTTTTAGAGCCATATGTTGTTCCTTTGTTCCAAGAGGGGAGATGCCTTCATGTCACTTATGTTTCTGATTAGCAAAATGATTTATGCCACAATCACTCAAAAATTCAGACAGCGAATGTGAAAATGCATTGTGACTCCACCAGATGTGCACAATAAAACAAGATTCCCATTGTAATCTGGGGTACTTAGTTTATATGAAGCTAATATAAGGCACACTTGGATGTGGCAAAGTCACTCTTTTTAAAATTTGACTATAAATGATTGGAAATAAATTGTGTGTTTTATGCTGGATGGCATGAGTGGGTTGATAAATTAGGAACAGTTTTGTACTCTGACTTATCTACAAGACAAACCTGGTGGAGATCACAGGGATTAATTGCTTCAGAGGTGTGAAACGTCGCTTTCCCATTCTTCCCCGTGCATTCCTCGCCTAAACAATGATTAATCACCCTTTAACTATTCTCCGGAGTACGCCGGCATTTGCCAAGCCTGGCCTTATCCGCCGAAATCCGCCTGTGCAGGTTGGGGAAGGTACTTGCCAGGTACAGCGAAGGCAACCTGTCCTCATCCGTTATCAGATTAGGGAAGTGTCAGGGAGCAGACGCACAGGAGCAACGCTGTTGTTCCTCACAGATCCCAAACCACTGCGCACCAACTCCCCCCACCACCACACACTCATTTTTACTTCCTCTTCTCGCAGTCCTAACCCACCTGCTCCACCCCCTCCACCCCCTCCCACCCGCCTCAGCTGCCACTCACTCCGAAAACCATCAGCCCTGTCAAAGGCTTCCCAGCCGGTCACGTGACCAGTGCTGCTGATCTCCTGCCAGCAGTGAACGCTGCATGCAAGTCACATCACGTGCCTCCAACTTCTAAAAAGTGCCCTTCAGAAAGAATTCCCGATAAATACCTGCAATGACTGTAAACCTCATGTTATATGTCACATGAAGCTGTTTTCACATTCTTATAAGATCACTGAACACAAACACCTCTCTGGACCCCTCGGTGGGTGAGGTTCACTTTGACATGAGGGAATAAAAGGGTCCTTAAACACGAAGCGCCACCTCCCTCAACTGATTCTGTCAAACCGTTATTCATGCATTTGTTAAGGACATATAATTAGTTTGTCCTTGGCCTGTTCAATGTAACAGTGGAAATCTCGGGAGGCCAAAATATGGACTGGGGGGCAACTTTGGTTTAAGAATGAACTAGAATGTGGCTTGATTACTGTACATTGCACGTCCTCATTTCAATATGTTTTACATTTACATGTTATCCTTTAAGATGGCCCCGAGGCCATGAACAGAAACTATTACAGGTATTTTCCAATTTCTACCAGTTTTAACTTAATTTACGAGTTTACGTATAGCATTTAAAGTGGCGTAGTGACTTTCTACCCTATTTATATATCAACCAGAATGGAAATATGGTACAGATTCAGACTTTTAAAGGAACAGTTCAACATTTGAGACTTTGGTTTTCTAATTGAAGAAGTAAAAACTGCGCTAACAGCCTGCTAGCTCAGGCTTCATAGTTAGCTTACAGACAAGAGCGTCTCTTCACAATCCTTTCATGTAACTTTCGGCAAGAAAGAAAATAAGTGAATTTCCTAAAATGTCAAACAATTATTTTAATCAAATCGAATCCAATGTATTGGTAATTCTATTCACGCACAGTCGAATAGATGTTGTGGTTCCCACTGATTCAAGGGGGAGGGTTTTTAAAAAGAAAAAAAATCACTCCATTCAGTGCAGTTGTTCAGTTGCTAAAAATAAAACCATCCTCATAGAAAAGCCATAAAGGAGTCACAGTTAACAAGGTGAGAAAGGAGCCTCAGAGGGAAGATATTGAATCATATATCCCACCAGAAAACAACAAAGGAGAGAAAATCAATAAGTCGGAGACCTCACACAACCCGAGGACGCATGTGACAACTTTGCTCTGGTCAGTGATCAAAACGAGGTCACCCCTTTAATATTTCATGCCACCTGCAGCGAGTGTCTGCTCGCACTCATGTGGGAGACAGATAAACAGGCTGTCGGCACATCGCTGATCTTTCTTCATAACCGTGGCTCATAAGTGCAGCCGTTATCGCCGTATCGACTCAATATCCCAAATGGAGAACTTGTGTTGCCTCTGATTTGCGTTGAAAAGAGGAGTGAGGCGTGAAAGCTGCGGTAAAAGGCAGGGACACCTCTTGCTAATGCTGTTTGAGCTGCCTGGAGGCCCCGAGGGGCTGCCTCACACTCTGCCTCCATCCCTCTGTTCCCCCTCACAGATGGACCGCACTCCACCACTGTCTACTTAACGCTTCCCTGCTCTCGATCAGCTGTCAAATGCAATGTTATCACTCCGCTGTACGAACCAAAATAGCAATTACTCAACAGGAGCGTCGCCACAAATTGACGAAAGGAGCGTATTTGCCACAGAGCAAATGTGCCAGAGTACGGGACCGTGTTTTGATCGGGCGGCTTTGACTCACATTGTTGACGAAACAGGGGAATGTTTGTGTTGAATGAGATGTGGTGGTTTGTCTTTACATTTTCTTTAGTCATGGTCTGCACGGGCAACAAATCCCCAGAGCAAAAGCAACAGTGCGTCTCCTAATATTTTCTGACTCCCCTATTCTGTCTGTTGCACTCAGCTCCAAACCCATGAGTTCATACTGAAGACAACAAATTAAAAAAAAAAAAAAAAACGGGAAATGAGTAAATTATTCATTATAAAAAGGCTCAGTAATTTCCTGAAATAGCTGTACTGTAGCTTTAAATACAAGTTACACAAACAGGAGGAAAGAGTACATTTGCTGGGGACTATTTTCTCATGTGGATTGATACAGTTGATTGAAATGGAGGACCGGTGGTGTATTTTAAATATTCTTTGGAGCACCATGACACAGCAATAAGGTTACCAAGGGTGATACATAAAGGTTGTATTTGTTAGGATCAACTGATTGTTGGTTTTGGTCTTTTCATGGGTTTTGTTGACAATAAGTGCACAATGGAAAAAAAGGAAAAGTTTGCAAAACCAGTGAGAAAGCGTTTGAAATCAAATACCTTCAGCTCATATGTTCGGCGCGGCAGAGTGACATGTGCAAACGTTTCAGCCGTGACTCATTCAGCTTCAGGGATCAGCCATTTTAAGCTTTCACCAACAAAGAAGTGCCAATCAGTTCATTACCTGCAGGTGTGACAAGTGAGTAAGGCGTCCTCAGATCTCACCAACATTCAATCAAGTTAGTGCATCAACTAAACAAAATGTACACACACATTTAGACACTTTACACAGATTATGTAACTATATCTCCAAACAACTACATTCTGGACTACATTATAGTGAGAGGTGATTTAAATTCCAATAACCTCAACGCTAAAACAATTAGATTAATTAACAGCTCTGTGACTGAGAACGTTTTGTAAAGTAGACTTTCTGGCAGAGCAGTTCTATTGGATTGCAATTGATGAGATGTCCAGGTGTACTTAAGAGTTTATTTGCATTTCAAGACTGAAATAGGTACATTTCAATGTGCAAGCAATGACAAATGCATTTACTGTTACTATTTCAGTTAGTAGGGTATTTCACACTGAAACTAAAATAATGATTTTGAATAAAAAGTTTGTTCCAAAGCAAATATCCCACCACTAATTACAATTACAAACCACTGATTGTTCCCAGCTTGCTCTAGCCCCATGTGGAATGACTAATAGAGACCAACATTGATCAAATTACTTTCAGAATACAAACATAGTATTTGTTTGTGGAATAGCGGGGTTTTAAAAGCCCTCTCTCGAGCACGGTGAACTGTGCCGTGCACCTAGTTTACCTCGACAAGCCTCGCTCCCGGGAGAGGACCTGCAAGGAGCTCGCGATCTGCAACTCTGCAATTATTCACTTGACAAGGTCTTCCATGTAGCACATTGTGCATTAGGCTCATTTACACATGTGACAAAACACAAGCAAGTCTCACATATGTTAACAATGGCAATGTGTCGCTGCGGCGCCAATTTATAAAGACATCTTTACACCGCGAGACACATTCTCATAATGTTACAATATGCAATCTGTTGGATTCAAATAAACAGGAAGTCAAATGTGAACGTACAACAGTGTTAATCAGTTAGATTTATACTTGTCAGATGTGGGAGGGGATGACAGACCTGATTTTATTTATTTATTTATTTAGCAGATTATCACATTTCCATTATGGGAAGCCCTTAAAACAGCTCAATCAATCAATCTGCTTCCATATGTCTGGCAGTCAATCAATCAACATAGACAGGCAGAAAAAAAAGGAAAGATAAGATGAGGAATGTGGAAATGTTCTGCCTTATCTTCTCACTTCCAGCATTTCATTTTGCAAAAACTCAAGTTCTTCCCACTCTGTTATTGGCCAATAAAAATCCTCCACACATCTTTATTGCAGATACTTTCTGGTGTTTCATAGCAGCTGCTACAGAGGACTGTTAGCGCGACACTAAAAGGCTAATCACAAACAACGTGGACAAAAGTAAATGGACATCACCATAGCAACGCTGTCGTGTCTCAATACGTTGTAGATCAATTCATCTTTACGACTGTACGCAGCACACACTGACTGTGTTTCACATGCACGTAAATAGGACAATGTTTCTTACGATCACGGAAAAACGCCTCCTTTCCTGACTGCAGTCATGTTGCTCGTGTTTCCCTTGTTGAGGCCTTTCTGTTTGCGGAACAGTGTTCTTCAAGCTATTCTTTTCACGGCTGTACCACAGAACCACAGGCTGTAGATAAGAAGAAGACGTAGTCATCGTGACGTCACCCGTCGCTTTGTGGACTGACGTTATGAAGCCTCGATTTAGGCGAATTCGCAGTCGCCATCTTGGATTACGGCCGTCGCCGTGTTGTTTTTTGCAGCCAATGAACGGAAGTGACCATATTTGGAATGCGGAGGAGCGACGTAGAGACGCCGTATACGTCTCTGGTAGCGGCAGCGACCTGTCAATCACAGTAAGCCCGCCCTGAAGCATACCCTGCTTTATGGTCTGTTTGACTCTAGACTAGAAGATAATTTACTAAATGAACATCATGCTGTATTGAAGAAAGCTTGAAACTAGAGATTGAGACCCAAAACTCATGTTTACTGAGGTAATAAATCAAGTGAGGAGTAGAGTCATTTTCTCATTGACTTCCATACAATCTGACTTATTTCTGCAACCGGAGGAGTCCTCCCCTGCTCGGTTTTATTGACTTGGCTGAAGATCAATGCGACTCCGATTAATAAATCTGACTAAAGTTGACAGTGTGGAAATCATGAACAGAAATACTTTAATATCATGCTCTACTGTGCTGTTGTGAAAATGCTTTTGATAAGTAATACTGTGTCTATATTTCCTGGTGTATACGTCCACACCCTGCTAACGGGTAGCTGTTTGTGTCAGGCATGGCAGAGCAAAGTTTGGGGTAAAGTCGTCACTTTCTGCTCCAAGGAATCGTGGGACCAGCAGCTGGCAGGTGCAGCAGTTTATCGCAAACCCAGAAATAATTGAAAGTGACAACTGGCAGCACCACAAATGATTTATTAGTCTTTTACTCAGCTCCTAACCATCCTCGGGGCTGGAATCAATTATTCACCAACTATGTGTCTTCAAATCATTAATTCTACTGTGTGGAGCCAAACGCCGTCGCACTTCATGTACCTCCTCCTGCAGCAGACCTTGGGCTTGTTCCCGCCAGGTTGTGCTCCGTCTGGAAGACATCTGCATCCGAGCGTCCAGCAGAGATACGGTCACGACGGGGTCACGACGGGGTCACGTCGGGTCACGTGAAGCACTCTGAAGATATTCTGCAAAGTGTTTCAAAGAAGCAGCGCAGTCGGACCAAAATATTCATCTCCCCGTTAGAGATTTACTCTTCACGCGATTGGAATTCATCACTTGTGCTGCACAAATTAAAAGCTCAGAAACATCAGATATCGCCACATACAGCCAAGTATTAATTCATCAGCCTGATATTACTCGCATTACTAAATGGATACCCCCCCCCCCCCCCCCCCGGTGGATACAATGGTTAGCTTTGTGGTTTTAATTAGGATTGTGAATTGGAAATTGGAAATCATGGGTTTAATATGTTTTGCTTTTAGATCTCCAGCATCACTTGGGTCAAAATGATGTTGCAGAGACTTTTCCAACCTGCTGATGAAAAAGAAAATCACCGATAAATGACGGCAGTAGAGCAGTGTTTGGCATGACAATTCTTTTGATATGCGAGTTGAATGAAAGTAAAAAAAAAAGACAAAATCTTTGGTCAAATGTATCATTGATGTCAGTCTAAGGAAAGTATATTTGGGTGGAAAGCTGGCCAATAATACTGCCGTTCAAAATGTGAAATAACTTAACTTGTTCACGCTTCAGTTCAAGTTTCAACGTGATCTCATTCCTACTCGTCATATTTTGTTGAGCGTAGTATAGACGCTGAACGTTAGGAAGGGATGGTGGTTAAACGTTGCAGTGGCGGTTAAATTTAGGCAATAAAACTACTTATTAAGTGTTAGAAAAAAGATCATTGCTTGGCTTGAAGTAAATATGCTGACATAAACATAAGCTACTGACATCACTGTGTGGCATAGCGTCACATGACATAGCGTCAATAAAAAGTGTTACAATTTGTCACCATTTATTCATATGTCTCAGATTATTCACTTGGAGCGCCATACGACTGACGTCTACCTGTATTTAAAAATGTGAACTGTTAATAAATGAAGTATACGGTGTTTATCTGTGTTTTTGGTTCGTCCACAACGATGCCTTTGTCCATCTCTCAATACTTTCTTCCCTATTCTGCATGCAGCTGTCATCCCTCAGCCCATTTGTTCCCTCTGAAGATGTGCATCTGCAAAACAGATACAAATATCGACTTTTTATTTCTTAAAAAAGGGAAATGAACTTCCTAACACAGCAGGGCATTGTAGTTTTAGGAGTGAATTGTGTATTTATTGGGAACTATTTTCAGCTGCGCATTAATACATATTTTGTGCTCCGGTGAGTATTTACTGCACACCGATGGTGTAATATATGTGGGATCAAAAAATAAACTGTCTGCATTCAAAGTTAGGAAGGAGCAGTTAATTGATGTGTTTCCTGTATGACATGGCTTATGAATAAAGTTCATTATTTAGTCGTTCGTTGCCGCGTACAGTAAACACAGATGGACTTGTCGAGGTGACATCTGATGCAGAAATATGAGCACAACTAACACCGAGACAGTGCGTGTTTAAATCTTTACAACCAAGCGTTTGGAAAGCTTTAACTGGCTCCAACAAGATGTGAGATTGACCATCGCAGAGTGCGATACATCTGCTCCCTCACTTTATTCCCATTCAATCTTAATATATTTCCTTTTGTGTCTAGAATAAAAAGTATCGTGTGTGAAGCAGCCTGGCTCCCTTGTTTTAGTGGTGATTCGCTGTCATCGTACGGTACATCACACCGTGGTAATTATCTTCCTGTTTCCTTCATTTTATTTCATCTTATCAGCAATGCTCTTGCTCTTCAAGGTATCTAATGCAGACATCAAGCGGTACGCCATTGAGGGGATTTTTTAGTTTTCTTGTTTTTCACTCAAAAGAGTTTAAGTTTTATGTATAATTAATCTGGTGTGGTTTTAAAGTTCAGCAAGCAGTATTTTATCTGTTATAACTCAAGCCCTCTCATCTTTATGAATACAAAGCATATATAATGTGCCGCCTCCCTATTATTAATTATGGAAATAACACAACAAAAGCACATCCTAAATCCATTACTGTTGTAAGCTAGGCTTGTCTCAATAAATCAGCGTCTACAATCAAAATTGAAATATTTTTTTATGCATAATGTATGTGCTTGTTGCCACAACATCTGTTCATTATGCAGAGTAATGCATTCTTGTAGTTTTTAAAAACTTCAGTCCTATAAAATAATCATAATGACTGCTTCATTACGGAGCACGCGGGAAGACAGAAGTACATTTTACAATACGTCTCGTGATTTACAGTTGCATCTACTTTTTTATCGTCAAGTCAATCACAAGTTTGAGGGGAGAAGTGTGGGGGAAGACTCATTAAGGCAGATGTTTGTGAAATCACATGCGTTCATACAAAGCACATCAGGCTCGTACGCGAAGTGGGTGTGAGGGTTGTTTGGACCCCGGCGCCCGAGTCCCCTGTCACTCATAAAGAGCCCCCCGAGGAAACGTTCATCAGTCTACCTGTGCTGCATTTATTAAAGTGGGCTGAGTCGGTTTTTCCATTTTGTGCACATTTCCTCGAAGATGTGAAGCGTCACACGTGTGAAATAAACTCCTCATTAAATCGCGTCTTAATTGGCCACATGGGGGCGGTACAATCGAATATCAACTTTAAAAAATAGCTTCAACTTATCTTTAGCTACATTTACATGGAACATTTTGCTAAGTGCGGTTTGAGCTGTGGACTACTACAAACTCGTTGAAATATTGAAGCTCGAATTTATGAAACATTCATGCAATATTTGTGCATCACATTTAATGTGAAAAACTTTCATTTTCTAGTGAAGTAATGGTATTATATATATATATATATGCACAATACTATATAGTATTGTGCATGTGCTTTGCAGTAATTGCCGGGGACTCCCTTCCAATCAGTCTGACCTGAAGAAGCCTTCAGGATGAGAGGCAACACGTCTTCAAGAATCTAAAGGAAGTCTCGACTTCTGGATGTTCTTGCAAAACAGCATTAGGCAACTGCGTCTGTCTGTATTTTGTAAATATAATTCACATCATAAAACTGTCAACCACTGATGTTTGTGTCAGCAATTTTCTGTTTTTATGTTGGGATCAGAAGCAGTAAAACATGATATTGTGATTTCTTGACTGATGAGTTCCGGCACCAGGTGTCAGGACATTTCCAAAACTCATCATGATTCTTATTCGAAATATTTTAGCTAAAAATACATTAATTAAAGGATTGAGTCATATTTTTACAAGTCTGTCCAAAAATAATAGTCAGGCTGCTTAAACTTCATATAAACTTCATATTACATATAAATATATATTTGCACAGAATGAGGACGATAGATTTTGTCTTCTGTTTCCGACAGTGGAAATGCTTTAGGAAGAGTTCTCTTAATGGCCAGCATGAACAGGAGACATGCAGCATTGCAGCCAGCAGATACATTACCAGACTATTGTTTGAAGACAAACTGGACACCTGTCCTCCACTCTGCAGAGACGTGCGCTTAAAGGACACACTTCTGCCTGCAGCTTATTTTAAGGCATGGACACCGAAAAACTCTCAGAATCTGTGCAATGCGTAGCTTTACGCTTTAAAAAAAGGATGATTGAGATTAAATATGCTGTTGACCACTTTTATAAAACACATTGTTCAAGAATTTAAAATCACAGCAAGAGAATATTTGAATGTGTTTGTTGTTCTGCAAAGATGCGATAGGATTTATCATATTGACTGAATTTTAACTGGCGGCCATGTTATTTTGGGATTAATCTGTTCATGTTGGACTGCTCTAAAGAGGCCACGGATGACGGTTTCATCCATGAAACAGGATGCAATGTAAAGAAAATATAAACAAGTATATTCCGGTGTTCTCGGATATTTTTCTGATAAGAACAGCTAAAGACGTGAGAACATTATTCGCCAACACCTGACATGTCAACACCCGACACACTGCGCTGGGTGAGAACACATCGGCTCCCGGGAGCTTTTACAGTAAGAGGATGATGCTGCTTTGAGATGGGCCGCATATAAACAGTTATTATCTGTGTCACAGTACTAGTGGCAGCGCTGGAGTGATGAAGAGGAATATTCCCGTTGCCCCAGCCGCGCCGCCATGGGACTGTTATCTCTGCTGCACATACATCAGCCACTGATGCACACACCTCTTCCCTCTGAATGCAACATGACAGGTTCCTTTAGTTTCCCACTTCCAATTCAGATAACGTGGCGGTCTTGATCCGGCATGAAGCGCTTAGGAGATGTCGGCTGATGTGAATTGAACTGTCAATTCACGGCGGAAACACGGGGCTTTTAAAAATGCACAAGGTTCCCAAAGAATGTGTGTATTCTTTGATACAGAGATTATGTTATCAGTGTTCAGGGTGTCTATGCGGAGCGCTATTCAACTACTGATTGATAATGCAACACAACCTCCAACATTTAGATTATTTACATTGACGTAAGAAGCAAGGAAATTGATTTCCTTTCTAAACAGCATGCACCTTTATATTTACATTTGAAAGGCCTTTAGCTGCGGCTCCTCTCAATGCTCACTTGTAATGCAACACTGGAATATGCTTTTGTATCGTGAAGATTAAAAGCAACTGGTAGAAGTGAGTGTGAAAAGTTGCTGTGTTGCTGTAATAACAATGCTCCGAGCGTATATATATAACGTACCCAGATGACTTCATTCCTCTCTGTTTCAGCCGTGGATACGTGGAAAGTTTCTTGAAACGAGTACAAACTGTAGAAATTAGATTTAGTTTTGTGGACACAATTAATGTGTTTTTGAACTGTGTGATCACAGAGAACATTGGTATCTTTTCCCATTTTTATCACATAACATTGACATCTTAAACCCCCATTATTCACCAGTCATGCTGTGCAACCAAACATTCAAACAAACTGTCAATTAATTGCTTTTCAAATGATTTGTCTTTTCCCAATTCTACCAAACATATGGGGGAATGTTGTAACATGTATGAGACATCGAGAATATTTCCATTTGAATGATTAGAACAGCCATAAAGATGAATGCAGTAGATCCCTGTAAACATCACATGGCTTCAATAAAGAGCTGGAGCAAGTTGATACAGAACATGACGTTGACAGACGGGGGGATATGATGATTTTTTTCCCCCATAAAAACTACTAAATGGAAAATAGGGGAAACTGTATTTTTAGAGGTTTAACAAACTAATCTAGTGAAACATCAGTGTTGAGGTTATGAGCAAAGGTCAGAACATGTTATGTCAGAAAAGCTTGGCGTAAAATTTAACATTTTAGAAACAATCGTGTGCAAGTGTGTTTGTAGGAAAGTGTGTTTGTTGTACTTTCTTTTGAGATGCAATGCATGTAAGACATCAAACTCCAAACTCTGGTATTTACCACATGGTCTGTGTTTGCTTCTGGCCTCAGAAACCCGAAGTCACTGAAATAAATCAAACTTTCATAAGTCTCAAATGACCCCGACTGGAGATGAAAACAAATTACAGAGTAGAAGAGAATGCAGCTGCTGCAGCGTTTACTGATGTTCACATGCTGCAAATATTTTTACAATTGTTGTTGTTATTATTATCATTATTTAGTGGGTTTCATTTTCCATCTTACACTACACATTCTTAATAATCTATTCTGTCTTATTTTTGTAGTTTTTTATCTTATTTGATCAAGTCTGTGTTCTTGATAGTTTTCCATCTTAGTTGCCACTAACGTTGGCTTTCTATCTGGGTTTTTATGTTCATTCTATGTTCAGTCTACCTTCCTGCTGCATTCCTTGTATGAAAGTTTATTATTGTTATGTGAAAAAGAGCATAGTTTGGATTTTCTGACCAATATGACCTTCTCACAAAAACTGTTTTGACGTATCATTGAAGGGTAAACACAGGTGTCATTAATAACATTCATTCTGGCCCTGTTCCACTTCGGTGGCCAGGGCCCTGGTGCGGCTTTGATGCACTAAACAGAACGCGACCATGATTAACTGTTGTCAACTACACCTGTGTTTACTGTGCTCTGACATGTCAAAATGGCTGCTGTGAAAAGGACCCGTTCACCTGCAGGTTACAGGAGGAATGCTTCAGCTGCAGCACGCACTGAGACGTGCGTCCTCCCCAACGGCTGCCCATCACTGTAACAACTGGAGAACAGATTGCTATTCCTACCACAGCTCTCGTCTCAAGATCAATCAAACGGTGATTCAGCGCTTGTCGTGAGACTAATCATTCCTCCTCTTTCTGGTGTGACGACAGTTTGTATGTTAATAGCCAGCTTTCCGGATCATTTTTCTACTTCTTTTCACGTCAACGAAAAATAGCCCGAGAGGTAGATTTAATATCCTTGTCTGACTTGATGTGAAAAGGCGACCCAACACTGCAACAATGCCGCATCTTGATGCAATAATCTCAAATTAAGTCATAAATAATGTAAGGAAAAAGTCATGAAGAAGAATTAATAATTCAACAGATAAATAATTTACTAAATAATCAAATAAATAACTAATGACGCGCCATAAATAAAGCATCAGATTAAATCTTTGCACCAGGCAGCCTCGTGCAAGAAGCAGAGCAAACAAAAAGTAGATCCGGAGAGAAAGCGGTGGCCGTTGTTTTATACGGTATTAGAGGATGAATCATATTTTAAATGTGATATTTATGTTGTTTGACCCGACAGAACGGTTCAATTCAGAGATGTTTGCTCTGGTAATTACATTGCACACATTAGCTTTTGATGCAATGTGATGTAAAATCATTGTAATTCAGCATTAAACTGAATATTTATGAATTTTCAGTTGCTTTGATTTGCCTCAGGATTGTAAAACATGACCAGCATATAAACACAAGTACCTGTATGATTTAACATTTTGAAATAGTTACATTCGGACACTGTATAAAGCCACCACCAGGCCAATTCAACGAGCTCTTATTGAAGTTATAAGTTATCCATACTCTGTCATTAACATCCACCTAACCCCAATCACATCCAATTGTAATAAAAAGATTTTCTGAACGGATTTCAAACTGTCCTTCCGCTCAATAACTTCACATAATGTTCACGTTCAAATGACAAAGTCGTGTAGAGGCCGAAAGAATTATGACTCTTGTCTGTCATGAACGTAGTGCGACTTTGTTAGAGAAACACAAAGTCCGCAGAGGGAGGAGGTCAGGGTGGTTTAATGAGTCAGCAAAACTTCTGTGTTGTTGAATTTGGAGGACTTGTTTGGGGAACCTTGGTTTAACCATCAACTCTTATTTCAGTTATGTGGATTTATCAATCAGATATTCAACCATTTTAAAATAAATACAAATTAATCCAATGAAGATAATGAGATCTAGAACCAAACATAACCATTTCAAACTTTACTCCAAAGCTCTGGTCTCCACCTCCTCCTGAGAATAATATTTGTATCTTGAGCTGCTAAATGCTCCACCGTGTTCACTAGTTAGTTTCTGGTTTTTATCTAAATGTGTCGTGAATTTTAACGGAATTTCGAGAAAATCTGCAAAAATAAATTGTGAACGAATGCCTGATTTTCACCCACTTGCTTTTTTTTGTGATTATCAGGAAATGTTTCATCAAAATAAACACTTGGTGGCTCCAATTCTCCAGTCGAAAGATCATTACAGAGGAAGAGGGCGCAACGAGATGATGTGATTAAACCCAACCTTCTTGCCAAGGTGGGCCAATCACAGGACTTCTGCCCATAACCCTGGTGGGATCCATACTTCCGCGTCCCTTACAACATCTAAGTGCAAAAGAATGTCCAGATTTAATGATGTCAAAAGAGCGTCAGCATATCAGCAATAATGTATGAGGAGAAGTCTGTGTTTGGGCCTGAGGGCAGGAGTGCATCCAAGTGCTCTTGAGTTCTGTTGATGTTTATTTTGTCTGCCAGAGTTTCACTAGAAATTCTGCGAAATTATACTTTAGGCTTGTACAATGAAAAACTTCTTAGCCTATGTTGCTTTCCGCCCATTTAAGACATCAGCTTTCCCCGTGCCATCTGCCTATCAACCTTACCCTATCAAGAAACAATCAACAGAACCATCTGCGGTCTAGTCACGAGTCCTGCTATCCCTCCAAACCAAATAATGACAAACTGGAAAAAGCAGGGTGAGTAAGTCACTGGTGTATCTATCAAAGAAGGATGTCATCCAACCAGAGAGCTCAATCAAACAGAAACACAGTGGCGGGAAATACTGTTTGGCTTCTCACTTAGACTGGAAGCTTTTAAGAGACGTTTGTGGATTCGGAGAGAATTTAAAGAAGTTCGTAGATGAAAAAAGGAATTAAAAACAGTTTATGTTATTTTCGGAATAATTTTGAGATGAATTTCAGCTCCATCCTCTGATGATGAAAGACAAAGAAGTTTAAAACTGCACAGGTAGCGTTTGACTTTGACTTTGGATATTCTTTCAACCTAGTGCCTGAAAATCCACCAGCAGCTCTCTCTCAAGCCATTCAAATCCATTCACTCCCGGTGATTGCAAACAATGAGGATCCAAAAAAACGAAAAAAGTGGTGGCAGACACAAAGATTAATTTTAAAAAAAAGAAAAGCTGTACACATGGATTGTTTCATTAGAAGCCAGTTGTGTGGCTGCAGAAATGCCAAGAAAATATGTATGAGGGTCCAGGGATGGACAGCGCTTAAGATAAAACTGTCGAAAAATGTGCAACAGACAAAACCAGGCAATGTGGAATGGAGGAGACCCCTAATGAAGCCAGCTGGTCCCAGTCCAGACAGGCAGAGGAGGGGGAAGGATTGATAGAGGGAGAGACCCACGGGGGTGGGTGGTGAGAGAGAGAAAGAGAGGGGAAAAGGGAGTAAGACATGCAGGATGTATGGCCGCCCAGGCAGCTCTATTGTATCAGGAGGCACCAGTAGGTGTATTTCTTCCAAACTCTGCAGAAAAACCTAAAACCATGCCAACCAGCACGTCTGCTAATCGTGCCGCAATTACTAGCCTAATAGATGTTTTTTTATTCCGGTTCTCGCCGCCTCACAGCCACCATGTTGGGAAGCATCATTATAATGTTGAAGAGGATGCAGAACAAACTGGCTGTTTCTCCTCTACCACCGAAGCAATCTTATCCAGTTGCCGAAACTACCCGGCAGCCTGTCACCGTTTCTCGGTGCAGTGGTCCGACATACTGCCGGAGACCCGACCATACCTCCTCTGCAGCTGCGTCTGCACCCCACCACGCTGCCTGCACGCACACGCACTGATTAAATATGGAGGGTGAATTTTTGCAGTGTGATACGTATGGGCTGCTGCTTCTTGCTGTCTGGTTTTCTCTGCACCCTTTCTGTCAGTTGTAAAAGCTGTGATAATGATGCTACACCAAACTCAGCAACACAAATGTATCTGCAGCTGTTCGAATAACACCGTGTACTATCATGGTTTTACTTTTTGAACACTTGCGGTTTGATAGTTTTAATAGTTAGAGAACTTGTATATTTAGCCAGGCAACCAGGAAGTTACTGGTCCCAGGCAAGAAACAGGCCGGTCGATACAACTCCACATTGTCATTTTTAAACATTATTTTCTGCATTTATTAAACAAACAAGGTACAACTTTTAATTAGTGAGCTTTAGAGGCGCTGGTAGGTTTGATTTCATACCTTTTGACAGAGCTGCCAGCCGTTTCTCTCTGTTTCCAGCCTTTGTGCTAAGCTAAAGTGTTAGCTCCATATTTACTGTAGTGTACTGATATGAGTGTTGCATATATGTTGTTGTTTACAGTATCACGCCATGATATACTTCTAGTGTAGATGACCAACATTACAAGAAAACATGTAATTTAGATAAATATACATATTCTAATAATTACAAAGCCTATAATCCTCTGACCGAGCTTCATTGGACAACATGAAATCCACTCCATGTGTATTTTATTCGTGCTGCTGGATGTAAATCTACAAAAGCTGATCTTTTAAGGAGCCGTCTGTCTGAGAGATTAAATTTAGAAACATAGTGTCGTATTAATAGTAACTTACTGCACTGTAAGTGTACCCATCGGGAAATCTGGGGCACACGATACTACTGCACATTTGAGGTGTCACAGTAAAGTAAGACAAAGAACATAATAGATGGAAATGAAGTAAGATAGAAATAACTTGTGAGCACAAAACACCAAATGAAATATTCAACAAAACATTACACTTTGGGACAAGTTCAGTTCAGGTCGAAGAACTGTTTCTTCATTTTGACGAATGAAGTTGAGACTCATGTCTGATCCATGTAACAGTCTCGACAAGCTTTCTGTCTTTACATTTCCTGGTTTAGCCAATCAGCACAGTTTTAAAAATCTCACAGGTTGAATTTGGTTATTTACTGATGCTCGTAGAACAAGGGTCACAATGTGTAACCTTTTAGCCTCCAGCGCCTGTTACAGGGTGAAGCCGGGGCAACATGTCTAGGAATTAAGGAAGGGGCAACTTTGAGAACTGTTATAAATCAATCCCATAGTTTGCAACAGATAGTTGATGGTTGACTTGTTTTATTTTATTTTTGTACTGTACAATTCATTATGATCATGTGCTTCATAGCCACTACAGTCCAATAGCCCCTTTCAACCCAGAGGAACCTTTCGATCGATCGGTTACCAAACCTGCATTTGGACTGAAACAAGTCCACTGATGGCACCTTTAGTTCTGGAGCAGCTCCTGACTTTCTTTATTCTTCTTTTACTCACCTTTATTTATTCAGCAGAGAGTTTCCCTGAGAGCAATGCTCTGATCAAATTCAGTTTTCATCATGACACAAAACATGTCATGTTGTAAACACATATTGTTCACAATTGTAACTTGTTTATTTGGATACACACTATTTTCATAGAAATGTAAGCGATTCCATCTTAAGGTCAATGTACAAAACATGAATCTAGCGTGTGTTACCGTCACACGGTATCATAACGCGACCACACTGCGTGCTGAACTGGAACAACAGGCGCCGATAGTTACTGATCACACCAATGACTCAATGGTTTCTTTATAGGCTGATGTTTTTTAGAAAATAAAAAATAAATTGCTGACAAATGTCGTTTCAATTAATCATCTACGACTAAACATTCCTGTGTCTAAAACCGCTGAATTTGAACAGTTTAATTTCCAGCCCAATTAGCTCGCTCAGATGTGTCTCTGTTACGAGAAGGGAAGAATAGAGGGTGGGTAATACCAACTGGGATGTATTGTACTGGGAAATATCGATTTACTTCAATAAAATAAATACTTTCAAAGAAGTACAGCTGAGATAGAATATCACAAAAGTTCTGGTGTTGAAGAAACAAGACAATCACAAGTCAAAAGACTTTGTGTTTGAATGTTGCTCCAGTGAGTTGACAGTATGATACTACTGATACTACTGATACTACTGATACTACTTCATCAAGGGTCCTACATGTTTGGTTGGCATGCTGGTTTTTTGATGAAAGATAACCAGTGGTCCCTGTTGAGGGTAAATCAAAACATTCATTTGAAGAGCATCTAAATATGATCTCCAGTAGGTGATCGACTGCTCCATGGGTTCACACCTCTAATAGACTTTTTTTTTAATTTTATAATCAGCAATTCTCCTCCATAATGCTTGCAGAACCATTTCTTCATCATCAGCACAATTACATTTAATAAAGTTCCATCTCTAACCCACTATGCGTGATGGTCTAAAGCTGACACCAGCAGAGAGTCAAAGAGGATGCCGTTACGTTATTTAGGGATCTTTTTTTTTCTGGGGGGAGGGTTCAGAGAATCAAATGTAAATATGAGGCATCCTGGTAGATTTAGTGGAGTTATTGGCTTTGCAAATGTTTGAATAACTCCTCATACACTTCGTGCTCTCCACGGGCTTCGGCGTCTCATCGCAGCTTTGGAGCTAAGTGATCGTTTGGCTAAATGAGGAGCCCCTGTCTCCACATGTTTGTGGGAGCTGTAATGGCACTGTACTCTCAGCAGGCGTGCGCAACACTGCACTCGAGAATGAGGAAGACTGCTGGGCCTCCAGCATGCCGTGGCTCCGACTCATTCCTGGCCTCCTATGGACCCATTACTCTGCTCAACGCTGGTGCTCGAGCAGCGGCGATGCCTCGTCCTATGGAACCATTAGTCTGCTGCAGACGGACAGTAAAAAACGCAGCAATGTGGATTCCAGATGCTGCAAGACGGTTCCAATCCTGTTTGTTAAGAGTAGCCGTTATTTCACATCCAATTATTCAGATGTTGTACTGCTGCACATTACTGGCAAACAAATGTACAAAAAGATAATATAAGAGATGAAAAGGGAGGATTTGAAAGTGCAGTAAACAGATTGTTCATGTGGAAATGATTTGACATATTCCATTTCAAGTAACTAGGCAAAATCTGTCAGCATGGTCAGTAAACTCAGAGGCACCGACTGACATTTATTTGGTTCTAATGAAAAATCCTAAATATATTTTCTCTCAAATCCTTTTTGGAGTTTGACAGGTTCACCACAGAGATGTGATGCAAGTAGCGCAGGATGCTCAAGATTAAACATTTCTGAATTCCTTTACTCCAAATATCATCTCCCTGATGTGTCTCAGTTCATCACAGCTGTCATTTTCTGTGCAAGCAGCTTATTACGACCCATATTTAGGTTTGTTGTTAGGCGGCAGTGGCTGTAGTAGTTATGACGGGAGCAAAGAGGAAGTCAGGTTACGTAGTATAAAGAGAGAGAAAGTCTGTAGGAGGAGGATGTTGGTGTGGAGGCATGGGTGACACAAACACAATACTTTCACCCGGGTGACCAGTATTCATGTCCTGCGTGAAACCAAAATTCAACAGATTGAGTTGTTTTAAGTTTCAGAGTTATTCTAAATGATATAAGTAACTGCATACTATGTTACATACCAAAAATACGTATTTCAATCCAAACCACGGTCTTTTCCTAAACCTAAACAAGTGGTTTAGTTGCACAGACATAATCAAACAGTTCCATTATACATCGTTAACGATGCATTTTAAACTGCGACTGTTTCGGTCATTTATACCGTTTAGGGAGTCATTGGCAAACAGCCTGTTCTGTTTCCGTATGAGGACGTGTTCATTTACCAGTGAAGCATCATGTTTGCAGACATAGATATCATCTTGTGTCGGTTTTATGTGCATAATACTTTGTTTTAAGCTTCGTAGGACGAAGAGTGCCAGTACTTGTCACAATATTCAAAGGCAAATGCTAACATCAGCATGCTAACATGCCTGCAATGACAAAGGTGAGGCTGATGGGATAGTCATTTGTTTTATTTGTGTTGTATGGTGCTTAAGGGAAAGCTAGGGGACAACAAAGTGTTTGCAATTCATCCTGAGGAAACGTGGAATGTGTGAAGCAACTTTACCATCAATCCATCCAGTTGTTTCCCGCAAAAAAATGCAAATGTCAACCTCATGTTGGCGGTGGAGGAAATGTCAGAGGATCTCCAAAGTCAAGAGGATAAATCTGGAAACCATCAATATCTGTACTCAATGTATTGTTTATCCGTCGTATAGTTAGAGACGCATTTCAGTCCAGACCGAAGTGTTGGACCGATCTGTCAAGTCTAGTTTCTATTCTGTTCGGCAAAGATATCGACCTTAAAAAACACAAATGCAAAACAACAAGAAAATAAATTGTGATATTTTAGAGGACTGGTTGGATCAGCTTTACATTTTAGAAAGTGCACAAAAATGAACCCTAACAAAAGCATGAAGTGTACACTGTGATCGGAGATGGGGCGCTCACTATTGATGAAAACGAATAATCCTCCCTCTGAGCCACTGAGCTACAAAACCACAGAACAAAAGCTTTAATCTGGACTTGCACCAACAGACATAACCCACAGCAAATAATCCTGAAACAGTTTTTGTGGAGTTGAACTGTAACATGTTCATATTCCAGAAAAATCAACCCAACTTTCTCACAGTGTTTCCTCAAAGTGTGTCTCTCCTGACTGTCAGTGGGGCAGCTCCTGGGTTTAACTCTTAAATCATTTAAAGTCTGAGCCTTTTGGGGGGTTTTCAGAAAGACTTTTTTCCAGTGCAGACAAATTACTTAATTGTTACTTAATCAGTTCTTGTCAACAAATGTTCCTGATTTTAAGATGGGAATACATGACAAAAATGAAAGAATCTCCCACCAAAGGTCCAGTGTACAGCATTGAGAGGGATCTACTGACAGAAATGAAATATAACATCAATAAGTAATTTTATTTGGTATATAATCACCTGAAAATAAGTTCGGTTTTTGTAACCTCAGAATGAGCCGTTCTTATAAGTTGCACCATGTTGCACCGCCAAGTTTCTACAGTAAAAGAAGAAGTTTCAGTTGGTTGCAATCTCCAAACTGACCACTAGATGCCTCTAATTCCTTCACACTGGACCTGTAAAACACAAAAATACTTTAAATAATATACTTTTGTGGTCTGCTTTGATTTTTCCAGAAAAAAGGTCAATTACTCTGTTATTTAATTAAAATGACATACTCTCATAAAAAAATCCAGAATCGGTGGATCTATAAATGTATTTTATTTCCACAGTTTAAATTGTTAAGACACAAGCTTATGCTTCACTGAAAGGTTCATTCTCTATGGCTTCACGTACATGTCTTAAACTGAGATTTTAGGATGAGCGCAAAGAACAGTTCAGCAGATGAATGCGAAATCAGCCTTGTAGTAATAAACTGTGCACATCATTCTGAAGCTCAAACATCCAAGTTAAGCACCAAAAAGCAATACAAATGTTCAAGTGGAGGGGGACTTTAAAAAGCGTGCTCGGCTCAAACATGTTTGTTTTTCCCAGAAAATATGCGTGATGTTTTGTTCTCGACAAACTTTCGATTTCTACCGAAAAAACACCTCGAACAAAAAAGAAGGCTTTTCAAAGATTAGTTCCAGCCATCAAACAACTCCAATGCTTCAAGTAACACTGATTAGTCAATGCTCCTCTGCATCTCACACACATGAATCGTGTGTACGTGACGCACTCGGCTTTACAGGCAGAGCCACTGCCGTAGTTTACAGAGCGAGATAGTCACAGAATCAACGTGAATGTCAACCATGGTCTTTTCCTGAACCCAACTAAGTGTTTTTGTTGCCTAAACTTCCTCTGAGGAAGGAAGTTCATTTTGAGAACACCGCACTACGACGCTGTGTTGTTCACTGACACACCGTCACTGAGCGGTGAAAAAATGTGCCGCATCAAACCATTAAACAAAAGATGACATTTTCTAAAGAGCAATTATAAATTTGAGGAACATTCAAAGACTGTAATTCTTATTTGAAATTACTTCCACCAAACAGAAGAAAAAAAAAAGTTACCAAACAAAGCAAACAAATAGTTTTTCAATTTTCAGTTAGGAGAAGAATAAACATTAATTTGCAAAATTGACCATAAACAATAAAACAAGCAACAATGACAAAATGTCTAAAGATGAATGTTGCCAAGACAGAACGAGATGCACTGACAACAACAGGGGGAAGCCATTGTCTGATTGTCTGTGAATCACACAAGAACGCGTACAGCGGGCGTGTGTTCCTCAGTCATCAGCAACAGAAAATCATTTGTTTCCAAGGAAAGCAGCAGAGAGAAACAGAGAGATATTCTCCCGGGGGATGAAGGAGTCAGAGGGCTTTGTTTGCCCGAGCTGCTGCGACGCCCCGGTGAGGGAGCTGGGCGTGTCCACCGGCCCCACCTGGGAGGCTGTGTTGTCGGGCCGGAGGCCAAAAGGGAAAACCCTCTGGGTCTCCTAAAGACAAATTCACAGCACCAGAGAGCAACGTGACCGGCGCATGGTGCCAGCTCAGGAGGAAAACCAGTTCGATCCAGACCGCGTCGATCAAGTGTTGAATTGACGGATCCTTGAAGCTTCTCTTGGCACCATTTCTACCTGAGAACACACCTCTCTTATCAGCCTGAAGCACAAAGTGGAGCTGCAGCAAAGGAGAGCATCGCATCCCTAACCAGACACGAATGATTTCTCTGATTTACCTAAATTACATTTTGGTGTTGGATATCTTCACTTTTCCACCACCAGGAAGTGACTCAACACACTTCTAAGAGACTGAGCGTTCTGTCCAAAGAAACCTGGATGTTTGGTCTCTTTTCATAAAACATGAGCGTGTTTTCTGCCACGTACTGATGTTACAGTACGTGCTCTCTTGGGATTAAAGTCTTTAAGCTTTAAATAGTTACCTCTTGCTACAGTTTGGGTGAGGACGACATACAAAATGTAGCTTTCATAAAGTAATAATCTGCGACATTTTCACAGAAATAAACAAAATATATAGATTGTTTTTGTGAAAAATCCTTCAATCAAATTAGGTGACGGCCAGTGCAGACCAATGATGCACAGCAATATGGCCCCCATCAAATCTCAAAAAACAAAGTGAATATTACACAATTCTCCCACAACAAATATATAAATACAGTCTTTCCCTCCCAACAAATGTAGAATACGTCTTCAACTAAACATGACACTGCTATCTGTTACATGTTCAAACACAAACTAAAACAAGCCTTTAAGTGTGTTCAGATCCCTCCTTCCTTTGCCGACTGCACCGAGTGTTTAGTGACATGAAAGGAGGGAAGCCGCCTGTTTCCCTGCGGAGCGGTAACATCTCTATTTGCCGTCCCCGGGGACCGGCACTTGTCAGCGTGCAGCTCTAGATGGATCCTCTGACTCTGAGGGAAACATCACCTCGTTTAGTTTTGCGTCAATCCCCTCGAATCCTGCAGCGCCGTCGTGCTCCGGCTGCCTCGGCCCTCCCCTGAGAATACCGTCTTCACGTGGCAAAGGTCAACTTAACAGTACAGAGGAATAGAGTTCACTCACCTTTTTACAATACGAAGCCGTAATCAGATGTAAATGTTTGCCATCCATAACGCTTGTTTGTGATTGACTGACAGAAATCCGTTAAAGCTGTATATCAGGAAGCCCCAGACACAGATCGGACTATTAGAGCAGCTAAATCCGTCATATAAATCAGTGCTTATCGGGCCCGAGTAACCACAGAAACAGCAAACCTGTTGGTCAGTTCACTATTCATTTGAAGCCAAAACTACTGACCACATCAGCCAAAAGTTTAAGAAACGGATGAAACTTTTTAGGGTTTTTTTTCGTCCTCGCTGTGCCTTTTAATAAAAGCAGACTTACAGTTTTTCCTCAATCGCTATTGCTCATTTAAAAATAAAATACATTCTCAAGTGCAACTGTCACAACTGTTTCATGGGACATCACAACTCTATTGCATGTCTGCAAAAGGTAGTAACTCACCCAAAGATGTCATTCATGCGTCAAAAACGAGTTATTGTGTCAGTAAACTGTCCAATGCCACCAAAATGAAAAACAATGTACCAGAAGTGGACAAGTGTTTCGAGGATTTTCACCGTGGCAGTCAACACCGGAAATGTTTCTCTATGCAAATATTTGTGTTTTGCTTTTTTTGTTGCCACTGACTGCTACCTGTACTATGAAAGACTGCTACCTGTACTATGAAAGACTGTTCCCTGTACTATGACAGACTGTTCCCTGTACTATGAAAGACTGTTCCCTGTACTATGACAGACTGCTACCTGTACTATGAAAGACTGTTCCCTGTACTATGACAGACTGCTACCTGTACTATGAAAGACTGTTCCCTGTACTATGACAGACTGCTACCTGTACTATGAAAGACTGTTCCCTGTACTATGACAGACTGCTACCTGTACTATGACAGACTGTTCCCTGTACTATGAAAGACTGCTACCTGTACTATGAAAGACTGTTCCCTGTACTATGACAGACTGCTACCTGTACTATGAAAGACTGCTACCTGTACTATGAAAGACTGTTACCTGTACTATGACACACTGCTACCTGTACTATGAAAGACTGTTCCCTGTACTATGACAGACTGTTCCCTGTACTATGAAAGACTGTTCCCTGTACTATGACAGACTGCTACCTGTACTATGAAAGACTGTTCCCTGTACTATGACAGACTGCTACCTGTACTATGACAGACTGTTCCCTGTACTATGAAAGACTGTTCCCTGTACTATGAAAGACTGTTCCCTGTACTATGAAAGACTGTTCCCTGTACTATGACAGACTGCTACCTGTACTATGAAAGACTGTTCCCTGTACTATGACAGACTGTTCCCTGTACTATGACAGACTGCTACCTGTACTATGACAGACTGTTCCCTGTACTATGACAGACTGTTCCCTGTACTATGACAGACTGCTACCTGTACTATGACAGACTGCTACCTGTACTATGAAAGACTGTTCCCTGTACTATGAAAGACTGCTACCTGTACTATGAAAGACTGCTACCTGTACTATGAAAGACTGTTCCCTGTACTATGAAAGACTGCTACCTGTACTATGAAAGACTGCTACCTGTACTATGACAGACTGTTCCCTGTACTATGACAGACTGTTCCCTGTACTATGACAGACTGCTACCTGTACTATGACAGACTGCTACCTGTACTATGAAAGACTGTTCCCTGTACTATGAAAGACTGCTACCTGTACTATGAAATACTGTTCCCTGTACTATGACAGACTGTTCCCTGTACTATGAAAGACTGCTACCTGTACTATGAAAGACTGTTCCCTGTACTATGAAAGACTGTTCCCTGTACTATGACAGACTGCTACCTGTACTATGAAAGACTGTTCCCTGTACTATGACAGACTGTTCCCTGTACTATGACAGACTGCTACCTGTACTATGACAGACTGTTCCCTGTACTATGACAGACTGTTCCCTGTACTATGACAGACTGTTCCCTGTACTATGACAGACTGTTCCCTGTACTATGACAGACTGCTACCTGTACTATGACAGACTGCTACCTGTACTATGAAAGACTGTTCCCTGTACTATGAAAGACTGCTACCTGTACTATGAAAGACTGCTACCTGTACTATGACAGACTGTTCCCTGTACTATGACAGACTGTTCCCTGTACTATGACAGACTGCTACCTGTACTATGACAGACTGCTACCTGTACTATGAAAGACTGTTCCCTGTACTATGAAAGACTGCTACCTGTACTATGAAAGACTGTTCCCTGTACTATGACAGACTGTTCCCTGTACTATGACAGACTGCTACCTGTACTATGAAAGACTGTTCCCTGTACTATGAAAGACTGCTACCTGTACTATGAAAGACTGCTACCTGTACTATGAAAGACTGCTACCTGTACTATGAAAGACTGTTCCCTGTACTATGAAAGACTGCTACCTGTACTATGAAAGACTGCTACCTGTACTATGAAAGACTGCTACCTGTACTATGAAAGACTGCTACCTGTACTATGAAAGAATGCTACCTGTACTATGAAAGACTGCTACCTGTACTATGAAAGAATGCTACCTGTACTATGAAAGACTGTTCCCTGTACTATGAAAGACTGCTACCTGTACTATGAAAGACTGTTCCCTGTACTATGAAAGAATGCTACCTGTACTATGAAAGACTGCTACCTGTACTATGAAAGAATGCTACCTGTACTATGAAAGACTGCTACCTGTACTATGAAAGACTGCTACCTGTACTATGAAAGACTTCCCTGTACTATGAAAGACTGCTACCTGTACTATGAAAGACTGCTACCTGTACTATGAAAGACTGCTACCTGTACTATGAAAGACTGCTACCTGTACTATGAAAGAATGCTACCTGTACTATGAAAGACTGCTACCTGTACTATGAAAGACTGCTACCTGTACTATGAAAGACTGCTACCTGTACTATGAAAGAATGCTACCTGTACTATGAAAGACTGCTACCTGTACTATGAAAGACTGCTACCTGTACTATGAAAGACTGCTACCTGTACTATGAAAGAATGCTACCTGTACTATGAAAGACTGCTACCTGTACTATGAAAGAATGCTACCTGTACTATGAAAGACTGTTCCCTGTACTATGAAAGACTGCTACCTGTACTATGAAAGACTGTTCCCTGTACTATGAAAGAATGCTACCTGTACTATGAAAGACTGCTACCTGTACTATGAAAGAATGCTACCTGTACTATGAAAGACTGCTACCTGTACTATGAAAGACTGCTACCTGTACTATGAAAGACTTCCCTGTACTATGAAAGACTGCTACCTGTACTATGAAAGACTGCTACCTGTACTATGAAAGACTGCTACCTGTACTATGAAAGAATACTACCTGTACTATGAAAGACTGCTACCTGTACTATGAAAGACTGCTACCTGTACTATGAAAGACTGTTACCTGTACTATGAAAGACTGCTACCTGTACTATGAAAGAATGCTACCTGTACTATGAAAGACTGCTACCTGTACTATGAAAGACTGCTACCTGTACTATGAAAGACTGTTCCCTGTACTATGAAAGACTGCTACCTGAACTATGAAAGAATGCTACCTGTACTATGAAAGACTGCCAGTTGTGTTCAGCTGCATGCTGCTGTGTATCACACTGAGCTTTTTAGATCTCGATTACAACAGAAGGTGAAAGTTTACTTGAAATAAAATCAATACTGTACAATACATAGAAAAATATCACATGCCCTTTTGTATTCACACAGTGAATGTATTTGTGTAGGAATGTGTTACATCGACTGTAAACAGAAAAGCAGACTTTTGATCTTTCATTCAAAGTCGTCTGCAGTGAACAGTAAAACCACCTCCATGCCAAAAAAACAGCAACAATGAAAAAACGAGCGTAGTTCAGCAAAAAACAACTTTTTGGGTTGTGTTTCTGGAACATCTGATTCTGATGATCTCATGGTGAGCATGAAGTTATCTACTTCAGCTGTAAGTCATTTGGGGGTGAGAAGGAGTGTACATTTAGTTTTATCAATTTCTTTCTGTAACTGAATGTGACCCTGTATTTATTTTCTACTGGTGGATAGATGGATAGATGGACGGATAGATGGATAGATGGCTAGTTTACCAACTTCATTATGAGATAAATCCTACAAACGTGTGCAGAACATGTAATTATTCTTCGATAAAGAAACACCTGAAAGTTCATGTCCGAATGCTGATTGCATAGCCTGACTAATCCAAACCCTCTAGATCAGACTTTGACACTGACACACTGATACACACACACACCATTAGAGTTGACAAGCGTTGTTCTGCCGGTGTACGCCGCTCGTGTTGACAGTACGTGGCGGCACAAACAACGCGAGGCACTCCCAGCAGAAATAATAAGCATTGTGGAGCAGCATACCGAAGCAGGTGCAAAGACGCCTACTTTTTCCTCCCCCATCCGTGACGAGCCCCCATATCACACACAGATGTTTCCCATCAAAGGCGCCCACAAACCTCTCCACCCTGAGTATGTAAACCAAGATAAGGACCCATTCAAACAGAGGGACTCTGCAAACTGCACCTTGCTATTGAGCTTTTTTATTTCTTTTACAATACGCACTTCAAGACAGCGAGCTGCTTCCCTTTTCTCTTCTCTCTTCTTTTCCCTGAGGGGTCACATATGGTTTGGCGCCGTGAGCAAAACATGTAGGTAGGATGTCTGTGATAGGCATTCGTAAATTGACAAGAAAAAGAGATAATACCAGAGTGGTATTTGGATGCGGCGGGGAAAAAAAGCAAATGATTGAATAACAGTAATTAAAGCAGTTATTCGTTCGGCGAGCACCTGCATGAGGGATGATATTGCTCCTTAATTCAGCTCAGTTTAACTTCTCTCAGCCGCTGGTTCCAGCGTCGCCTCATTAATCGCTGATTGGCATCGAGCTGTTCACAGGAACAAACTGTTTACTCTGTCTTGCCTGCTTTCTCTGGGCTGCACGCGGCGACGGCCTCGCTCAAATGCAGCATTACGGCTTATTGTTCTGAATGAGGCCAGCGCCGCTCTTGTGGACTCGCCAATAAGGCTGATTCATATATACATATAGTAGAAATTGGGAGGTACTGCTGCACAATCATAAGGTTTATTCTGTGTGTTATTTATTTTACATGCCGTACAAAAATTGACAGAAGGAAAAGGTGTCTTTAATTAAGTGCATTCAGTCCAGGTGACTGATAGCAATCTCAGTTATGTCAAATAAGTAAATATAACTTTTGAGCATACATGGGCAACTATAATGGCCTTGTACATTCAAATGTAAGAAAATCTGTGAATATAATGAGTCCTAAAAACCCAGAAATGAGTCCGCTTTATTCTACGAAATAAAATGTGTCAGTAAACGCCCCTCTCAAGAAATGTGAAGCTTATTACATATCTTGAAAAGGCGGTTGGCTAAATGAGACGAATAAACGTAATCAAGTCGACCAGTCTGCCTTCACAGGCTTGTTGTGTATGTGACCGTGGTGTAGTTCGTTTATGAACCAACGTTAGCTTTATCCTTCTGGCAATTGCATTCACGCTTGAAAAATCGTAAAAGTTGTGAACGCTAACTTCCGGGGTTGGCCTCCAAAGATACGTCTTCCCTGCAGCACAGCTATTCGACTGGCATTTGTCAGGCCGATAGAAACAAACATTGTTCCTGCTGAATGTGTAAAATAGCAATCGATGGCTAACAAGTTAGCAATATCGACACTTAAACATGTGATGAGCTTGTTCTAGAGTTCTGCCCCCTAGTGGCCAGAGAGACGCTACTGCTACTACTTTATTTTAGGTGGACTGGAGCACTGGATGTACGTGTTGACGGACAGGGAACAAATTAAAGGATAAACCAGAATAAATGGATGGAAAATATGAAACAGTTTAATATGTGCTATGGCCTTCACAGTCAACATATCTCTGGGTGATTTTAGAGCGATTTCAGAAAGTGCTCTTCACCACCATCATCAAAACCATTTGAAGAATAGAATATAGAATAGAATTTCTCCAGTAGAGTTTCAGAATCTGTGATGCGGATCAATAAAATGATCAGAAGAACAAAGCATAAGCAAATTCACTTGATATTCATTAAAAGGGTAATTACATTCAGCAAATCAATTTTTTAAATCGTCGACAAACACGTCTTGCAGAACATAAAGTTAGCAGACTTGCATGCACACTCACACCTTTCTTGGGGCCTTGCAGAGGGTGAACCTCCCACTGCTGCCGCCTCATGACACACCTGCCAGTCAACATAACATAGGGTCAAATCCCAAAGGGCATCGACTCTCACGCATCCTACAGACAAACAAGCCAACCATGCACGGTGGATTGGGGGGGGGGGGGGTGAGAATATCCGATACATTCTCGAGTATATCATAAACACAATTAAGTGAAATGACAATTCAGAATGAAAAAATAACCTGTAATTATCTCTTTGAGGATTCTACTTCAACCAATGAGAACTAATAGCTGGTTATGGATGATAGTGTGGTCACACCGTTGTTCATCTGCCAGGCGATCAAGTCATACGTGCAACTTATAAATATCAAATTAGTGGTTTCCGTTCAGTCGCTTTACTTGGTTAACGTGGTTGTTTTCCAACTTAGTTTCCCTCAAACAGAATCTACCGGATTAAAAAGTTCCCGGTTCAGAGGTATCTATGGATCAAATATGGTGGCTCATGAGGCCCAATTCAGTCAAGATGGGAAAGAAATAAAAAGTAAAATCTCTTCTTAATTCTAAATTTAATTTTCATAATAAATGCAACAAGAGTATTTTTCTTCTTCTTGCTTCTTTGAGAGTTTTATTCAAAGTAAACTTTGGAGTTTATTTTAACATGTGTTTTGTTTACATGCTATGACATTTTGTACAAAAACTACTTTTGTCTACAGAGGCAGACATCATTTACATGTCGTCACTCATCTTATATGCTGTTTTTACACTCATGTCTCAGGTTCGGACATGAATATCATGTTTCCCCAGGGAATATGTCACAGCACAGAAGCTAAAGACGCTCAAACTTCTGTTTCACTGGGACTTCAACAAACCGTCGTGATTTTAACCCAAAACCACAATCGTTTCCTGCACCTAAACATGTCGTTTTGTTGCCGAAACACTGCAAGGGGTTTGCACAGGCACGCTGATCGCTCATGTTACTCGCCATTCGAAGGAAAAAGCACAAAAGAAAACAAAACCCCTTTTAGTAAGATTTAATACAAACCGTTATATGTGAACAGATGTGTTGCTCCATGACAGCTGAGGAGGGCCAGGAGATGTGGCTGAGATCTACGGCAACAGCGAGTAAGTTGGACCTTGTGTTGTTTTGTTTTTGTCAAAAGTCTGAATTCTTGTCTAATACTAATTATAAAGTTCTAAATCAGGTAATAAACTCACATTTCCATGGTTACCAAACAAATAAAGAGAGGATTTCATTGTTGGAAGTTCCTGTAATGCAGCCCCTGGTGATTAGATTGCCAATCTGTCAACTAATGCACCTCAATTTAAAACTCCATGTTGGAAATCATCCATTTTTACTGAGGTGTGAGACACTAAAGTTCTTCCTGCTCCGGGGCTGCTGCTCTCCGGCTGACCTCTGACCTCTCCTGGAAGTAGTTGAGCTACTTGAGAAAAGAAAGTACCTGTGATGCGGATCAATGCGGCGTCGCGTTGCAATTATCCATCTATGCATTCTGTGCCATTGTTTTCATGCGTTGTGTGAGTGTATGTCAGCGAGAAGGCGTCGGGCGGCGGAGAGGGAGAGATAGAGACGGAGTGAACGAGCAGCTGTGGCAATATTTCCAATATTTACTCTCCTCCACTGAGTGCAGTTGCTCGGGCCTTTGAGGAGCAATCAAACATCCGGAGATGGTCGGAAGATTCTCCCTTTAAGCCACAAGGTTTTATTTGAGAAAGAATACCTTCTGTTCATAGGATTTGCAGCCATTTCATTTGAATCCATCTGTTTTTAAGGTGAGAAAGAGAGAAGAGGGGGAGTGAGGAAAAATAAAACAAACAACAACAACAGGGGAAAAAAAAAAAAAGAAGAAGCAGGCAATTGAACAGAGCATGTTTGTGCATCATATTGTGCTTGATGTAATGTAGGTCAGTGTTCTGCACAGCACCAGATAAGACACAGGGAACAAGTGCTGTGTGTACTTACAAGCAAATATCTGTCAAAATAGCAATTGACAGATCTACAAGAGCCTTCTCTCTCGCTCACTCCCTCTCTCGCCATCGCTCTTCTTTTTCTCTCTTTTTTGGCCAGAGAAGTGGTTCCTTCGTCATTAGCATTTTTAGAAAAAAGGGCCAGAGATTTGGGCCTATCTGCCTCCACTCGCTGCTGCAAAGCCAGTCTGGCCCAGGTTGTTATCTGTGCACTACAGAGGTGCAGCTGTTTAGCAAATGGATTTGCAGATTTTTAAAGGGAGATGAGGAGAAAAAAAAAAAAGAGGGGGAAGAATCAGGTATTCACAGCAACCCTCCCCAAAACTGGCATTTCGTGTATGCGGTGTGTGTCTGCGTGCTGACATGCGTGTGCGTGTATGCGTGCGTGTTTTCATATAATTCTTTACCTTCTGTTTTGTCAGGCCCACATTATTTTTGGATATGGCATTAAACACAAAAAAAAAAAAAAGCATGAAAAATGCTCATTCTCTCTTTCTGAGCGTTCCTTTATTCACTTTCCAGCCTCCCGAGGGGCCTTTTCTTCTCCGGAGCCGGCGCCATCGCCGCTCCAGTTGCCTAACTGGACCGAGGGAGGCTGGGAATGGAAGGAGGAACCAATGGGGCGCTTTAGGTGGGGTGGGGATGCTGCTGTCCTCACCACAGCTGCTGGCAAGTGCGTCTCTTTTGTCTCATGCAATCCCAGCGAGGCCGACACTCTCACACACACACACACACACACACACAAGCACATTCAAACACACGTGGAGGAATTCTGGCTTCAATCAAGGGCCCTCGTGGGAGAGAAAAAAGGGCCCAAAGCCATTGGAGACACTGAGGGTGGTTGGCTTTCCTAAGTGGGGGTATGTATGCATGTATGCGCACACAACCGCACACACGCGCTTCTTCAAACACACACTGCCTTGCTCTCTCCCTCTTAAAGATACAAACAGACAATGCCAACATATGTACACACACATGGACCCTCACACACACACACACACACACACACAGAGACCAGGCAGTGTGATGCCTCCGAGCTGCAGCCTCGGTCTCTACCAGGAGGTGTCGTGTAACAAACCGGAGGATGCAGAGATTCTCTTGCAGAGAGGAGGGAGGCGAACATCAAGCCCCCAGAAAACTACTGTCATCGGGAACTCAGCGTTCATTTATTTATTCTCTAAGTAAATAACATATCGCTCGATGTTTTTAAGGTATATTTATTCGTCATTTCTAATTGTTATTGTGCATTAAAAACCATAATACAACTCTTTGCATTTAATGATGTATATTTCAGTGAGTAATGAATATTGTACCATCTGTAACAGCAACTGTAAGTCAATCCATGCATGTAAGTTATTCATGCTGTCACCCAGTCTTCCCACATATCCATTCTGACTAACATGCCTTGAATTTGTCGGCTGCGCGTGTTTGTCGGACTCCTGTTTTATGTTCATATTCACCCCCCCCCACTCCTGCATTCCTGTTTCTCCGCTAACACTACACAACACTGAGGAATTATTTGAAGAGCTTTGACTCGGAGTGACGATACAGTTGACAAACTTTTACTTCTGTATGATCTTTAATTCTATGAAATTTAGATGAAATTTGTGAACATTAAAAAGGTAGAAAATGATTTTAAAATGGTGACACATCAGTCAGTTTTATCTGCACTTCTTCTTCATCAACATTGGAAATTGTGATGAAATAACAACATTTTTGTGCATATTTTACAGATCAACACGATACATTGTATTCATATATTCCAGCCAAAAGGAATATGGGCTCTATGGGCAGCCATTTCCCATCATGCTTTGCTAGTACGCTGTTCTCTCCGAGTTGTCACGTCTTTCCTAAACTCCTCCAAGTGTTTATCCTCCGAAACACCTTTGACCTTTGGCTTTGACGCTCTAAAAAGTCAAAGTGATTATTTCCGCCGCGGGTGCCTCTCAACAATTAACTGCACAGACTATTAACAGCCTGATTAATGACGGCGCTCTCTTACAGGCTTATGCGGAAGGAAATTAATTCAGATTAAGTTTCAGCATTCCTTCATAATGTCAAGTTTTAATTTCTTATAAAGTAAGAAATAAGATATTCCAAAAGTTAGACGCAACAGATGCACTACTTTGCATTTGTTATCAGTGTAATTGAATAGGCTATTGTGCTGATAAATGCTTAAATGCTTTAATCTGCAGCTTGGGGGACGGAAGGTGTTCTTTGTCATGACTGAACTTGCTTCCAAAATTAACAAAGAAATCTATTCAAATAGAAGAGAAGAGGTGTGCAGGTGTCTTTTAATTTTATTCATCTTCTTCTTTGCTGAGCCATTGGTGGGTTTTGTCTTTGCCCAAACGTTGTGTGGGCGGCCGAGCTTACAATTAAACTATTGTTAAGGCAATTGAGAACTGATGAAACTGTATTTAGACACTGTAATATTCCAACGTTGCTGTACTATAATTACTATTAAACCATTTAACCTTGAAACAGTGTTCAGCAGGGGAGCTGAAGCTCAAACAGGGAGCTGGTACGAAGTTGAGGAATTATCAAATTTCAGTTGCTGAAAAACAGATCAAATGAAATAGTTTCAATGAATATAAAACTATTTTCTCCCTTTATTTATCTTTCTGTTTGACAAAGTTAATTCGCCGTTCGCTCTGTGGGGCTGCAGGTGAACCGGCCGTTGTCAGGGAAGGTGACAAATGGGTGCAGAGAGAAGTCAGGGGTTTTTATTTTTTTATTTTTTTTTGGCCTTCATCGGTGGGTCTAACAGATGCTGCCTGTCCGCATGTTCCTCCCCTCGTGCCAGAAATATCAGGCTGGGAATTAGGAGAGGCGATCTATAAATTAACGCGGCAAGTGACAGTGCATATGCCGCAGCAGCGAAGAGCCACAATGGAAGTGCATCTCAGTGTTGGAGATCCAGGCTCACCCCAAGCCATCGCCTCCTCTCTTAAAGCAGAGGAGGAGCGAGGGAGGGCGAGATAGGGAAGGAAAACACACACACACACACACACACACCCTTCACTCTCTTGCTCTCTACCGGGGAGCAGAAAGAAGAACCTCCAGCGTGGCATAATGACTTTGCAGGGAAACAATAAGAAATAAATACCTTGGAGCTCCTCTATTAGTCGACACTTAAAAATCTTTTTTTTCCTCCCCCCCCCCTCTCCCTCCCTTTTCTTCTTCTTCTCTCTCTCTTTTCCCGGCTCTCTCTCGCTCTTAATGAGCCTCTTGTTGGAGAGGTAACTAGGGCCGCCGCTCTGCTCCGCGGCGCTCACGATGAGGAGACTGTTCGCTGTAATCACACAGAGGCTTGAGATGGAGGGAGCTCGGATTAGCTACTTTACCATGTGAGGAGTGTTTAACATGGCACCCGACACCGTGCTCCTTCCTGTCTTCGCTAGACAAACACTCGCCGTCATTAATTTCATTCGCTTATCACAATCACTCCCCTCCTCTTGTCTCTTTTTTCTCCGACACTCTCTTCATTCCTCCCAAAAAAAAAAAACTCAATTTGGACCCTTCCTGCTTTTTCGATTCAGGCGTCGGTGCAAATTATTGCTGCCCGCTGCTCAGAATTACTAGGTAAGGAAGCTAAATGAAGATGAAGAATTGGAAAATGTTTCCAGTTGGAGGAATGTTGATTACCAGGGCCGGGGTCCTGGAGGATTCCCCACTATTTATCCTCATATTTTGGGCTGCCTCTCCCCTCCATGTTTCTCCTGGGGCCTTGGAGAAGCAGCTTGCACTCAGCGCTGCCAAAAGAATTTATTAGAGCAAATGGTATCGTAAGCCCTATGGAAGGCATACCTTATGTGAAGATTTAAAAGATATTAGGAGGATGGCGCAGGCAGGAACCCAGGTGTGCCTGGTAATAGCCATTGTCTTGAGTGCGTGCGTGCGTGCGTGCATGTGTGTTTACACGTCGCTCAGTGTGTTTGTAAAGCTTCTGCCTGGGAAGACAAGAGGAGGAGCACAATGCAACCAAGACAACAGAGTCGACTCATTCTGGTTTGTACAAACTAGGCGGCAACCTCCGGTTCGGAAGAGCGTCTTATACCTGCATTCTCTCTAATGGCCATCAGGGGGCGACTCCTCCAGTTGCAAAAAGACGTCTGATTGTATAGAAGTCTATGAGACAATGACCCTACTCCTCACTTTTATTCAGTTTATTTCCACAGTAAACATTGTGAACATGAGTTTATGTCTCTATCGCTCGTTTCAAGTCTTCTTCATTACAGCATGATGTTCATTTAGTTAATTAGGGTCCATTCATTTGAACTATTTTGTGATAAAAGGCTGCTACCACAGCGTTGTGCGATCTGCAAGTTTTGTCTCACAGCTTTAACCTTTTCAGTGTGTTTTCAGTTTGTAGGAGTTAAATGTAACATTTTGGTCGCCTAAAAATGTCTTCGTCAGCGTTCGGTTGCACTTAGCTCCACCCTCTCTCGTCACTTCTGGCTCCAGAAAAACAAGATGGCGACAGCTGAAAACAAAGATGGCGACAGACAAAAATCAAGATGGTGACATCCGAAAAACGCTGAAGGCTTAAAAACCGTAGTCCACAAACCAGTGGGGGACGTCACGGTGACTCACATGCAGCACACACAGTACTGTAGCTCCACTGTCGACCTGTGAGGTCGCTCAGCAGTCTTTATCCAACCTGCTATGTTCACTCTGCAAGCAGGACTTGGTTCAGAGAGTGAATGGTGTATTTTCTTTCATCGTTTGTTTTACGTGCCTGGTGTGCCAGACGGGTGGGGTTTATCATGTGAGAGGTTCAGCTGCGCTGCCGGTCACAGAGGAGGAAGTGAACTCCGAATATATTCAAGCTGATTGTTCTGGATTGTTGTTGTGAACGATGGAATAATTTTGCCCTCATTTGTCTGTCAGAGTGTTAAGAGGGGGAACTTTTTTGTGGAATATTTTATTTGTAGAGCTTGATATGGAAGTCAATGTTCTTTAGTAATGTAATGTTTATGTTAGAAGTTGTTTTTGTCTGACGAATATGTCTTCCAACAGTGCCTTTGGGGTACTAACTCAGAGAGGTCACCCTTTATCATGTCTCCAGTGTTAGTTTGGACGTGACTGATTGAAATCATTCAAATTTAAAAAATGAACTGCTGTATGTCCGTAGGAAAATCCTTTTTTTTTGTCTCAAAAAGATAAACTTGTAATGATTTCAGGCTTCCGTACCGGCTGGAACTGTTTTGGTGCTTAAAATGCGTATTAAGTGTAGTATGGTAGCAACACCTTATCCACATTATGCAGCTCAATTATTCCATGAGCAACACCTGCAAAACAAATTTGGCATTCAAATTTGCTAAGGATGATCAAACAACGCCGAAACACTGTCATTATTTCTCCCTCACATACTGCAGGGGAGGAGAGAAAAAAGAGAGAGAGACTAGTTTTTTGTTTTTTTTCTGGATGCACTGAATTAACTATTCAGCTGGAAGCAAACTTCATTTTATAGGTTTCATTCACCTCATTTCCCAAAGTGTATTTAACTGCCATTGCAAAAACAACAACATAAATTGATTTGGATCCACGAAATCTCACCTGCCGAAAAAAAAAAAAAAAAAAAAAATCACTCTGAAAACACTGAAGGAACCTTTTGGGATTTAGTCGTCAAGTATTGATGTGTAAAGCCTCACTTTTAATAACTTTTACACTCAAGCTTCCACTATAGTGACATTCTTTTGTGTCGTACCAGAAGCCCAGAAGTTGACTCTTGTGAAAATAGAGCAACAGCATCCAGCCCTGCTGCAGTGAGCTAGCTTTGCACTCTGACGCGAGATAAGAAGAAATCAGGGCTAATGAATTGTGCTACCGCGGATATAATTCTGTAATAGCTATAATCAGGCCGTTCCGAGCACATGAATATACATGGCCTTCATCCGCTGCAATCCTGTTGGTGGTCAATATTCTTGAAGCTTTGCCAGTCAGGGAATATTGCTGCTTCCCTGCTCTGCCTTAATGTTATCAGGTAACACACACTGGCATTAAATCCCACCACAAAATAAAAGCCTCTTTTTGGAAGCCTTCACAGCAGACAATGCCGCTCTCACCAAAAGCCCTTTAAGTGTTCGTGTTTTAATGTCATTACGGCACCACGAAGCTGCACACAGACCGGGCGGGAGGAGGAAAGCAACAAAAAAAGAGAGCTGCAGCTTGAAAAGAGAAACCCTACACAAGACCTCAAGGTACATTTGCTCTGAGCGGAGACAAAAAGACTCCAGCAATGGCAAAAAACAAACAGGACGGGTTTATTACGTTTACGCGGTGAATAGTGGAACAACGGCCAAGGCAGTCCTCGCCGACAGCTTCTAAAGCCGCAGATTTGTGCCCATTAGTCACACATTTTAGCAAGAAGGTGGTTTCTAAAGTGCATTGATGGGGATTACAGTTCTATCCTTTCCGGTCTTTCTTTCAGCACCGAAACATGCGGCTGATTCCTGAGATGCCAGGAGGTTTCCGCAAAGAAAAGAGTGGGGGAACTATTGTATTTGTTTTCTAAAATGGCAATCCAGTGGGTATTAAGGGGCTTAATCTGCGATTAATATTTTAATGAACAAAATAAGCAGCAGATTCTGAAGTTTCACACCGTCCCACACCACCTTATTGATGTGCTGTCTGGGTGCGACGGAGAGAAAGAGGCCGATGAATGCAAAACACGTTCAGTCGACATTACATGGTGGCACTTGGGTGCGATTACACCGCGAGGGATTTGAATAATCTTAGTTTATTGAGTTTGATGATATTTTGTAATCGTAGATGAGTTTTAACAGGGACATTCTTCACCGTGCTCTCCAAAGCTAGGAGTAAGACAGACATGAGTTTGTGTTAGAGAATCCAAAATCAGTATTTCAGACCCTTCAGTCCCTTTGCAGCCGAAATATTTCTTCAGTTTGGCTGAGATTGTGTTTTTTTATTTTTGGTCTTAATTCTTCAAAGGTTGTTTCGATGTTCGGTGACTCCCTGCTTCCCTCTCTCACAGCTCACACCTGCAGGATGCTGCTCAGCTCAAATGAGCTTGTTGACCTTCTGTGCCGTCAGTGGTATAAAGTACATTTGTAATTTTGAGGTGCTTCTACATTTCAGAAGGAAATATTGTACTTCTAAACAGTATATGAAGTAGTTCAAATTAGCTGCATCTCCACAAACTACAACCCGTAAGTGCTGCCTGTATATTAATAAATCAATATGATGATATCACACTTTCATTTTGATGCTTTAAGTAGCATTTGTTCCTCTTACTCCTGTTCTGTTACTTGCAGTTTTGAATGCAGCACTTGTAGGGCCGGGTAATATATCACTGTAATAGCATTATTGTGATAAGAGACTATAAGTGTTGTCCTTTTCTGGTTTGAAAGGCAACATTCTAGTAAAGTGATGTCATTTTCTGGATTAATTTCCTTTACGCACATGTTGAAGATTATGTGTTAAACATCTCGATGGATAATTCATTTGTAATATCAATGTCAATATTGTCTTAACATCAACATTGAGGTATTGGGTTACAAATACCGTGCTCAGCTCTGAGCATATTTTTATTGTATTGTTACTTTCACTTAAAGTAAACAGGTTGAATACTTCTTCTTCTGTGACCTGCATGAATCCATTCAAATAAAATAACTTGCCCACGAACAAAAAGCAGGATGTTGTTAAGTCAAATGAAAAATGCATGAGGAAATGGCATGTGGAATCAGCTTTTTTTCAACTGCAGGTATCAATTTCATGAAGAGTCCTTTATTGGCGAAGAAGAAGACCACTTGAACCCTTTATTCTGAGTACTTGGCTGTCTTTTCACATGTAAACACCCTAATAATCTGTATATATAACGAGAGAGGGGAGAAACCATCTCAAGTGGGGTCTTGCGAGCTCTCGGATCTTCTCCCATGACCTCGCCCACTGCTGGTCGTTTGTAAAGCAGAGCGAGAGAAAAAAACAAAAAAAACATGAGATAACCATCAGTGTCTCCAATATCTTTCCTCAAAGAGGCTGAAGGCCCACATTGCCGATAATTGGATTTGATTTGCACTCCCAGCATCAGTTAGGGAGATTATGGGCAAGCACAAAAATCCCCACGATTCCTTTTCATCCCGATGACAAGCAAGGCCCAGCGGATGCCGAAAGGAACATTTGTGACGGAAACCTCCGCGTCTCCTCGCACAGAGGCTGGTGGAAATGTCAGTCCTGGGGAACAATAGGGACACCATAAGGACGTCCATTTTTTAAGGGCGTCTTAAGAATTTGTTGGTGTTTTTTTGCATCCAAGTGGGAAGGGAAAGTGGAGCTCGCTATACCTGGATCAGCGAGATGCAGGAGACTAAAACAACTGGAATTCCTCAACAACTTAAAACTTTCAAACAGGGTGGAACAATGGTTTACTTGTTACGAACAGTTCAAAAGTTGCCCTGTGCAGTTTATAGAGATGTATAGAAATCCTGCCAACAAAGGCTCTCAATAAAACGGCTCTGAGTCAGAATAAGACAAGACTTAACTTATTGTTCTTCCTCTTCATCGCCTGTGGGGAGAGGGAGGTTCTGTTCTGGCCTGATAAGTCATCTATTTGAATGGATCCTCATTCTCACAGGTATGTAAATAAAAAACACAACCCATATTCCTCTCCCCTTTATTCCACTCTTTTGACGACGAGCAATGCTTACACTAGATTAAATCACCATCAATAGACTTCCCCCACGCTCGGGTGTCGTATTCACTCTACCCCATGCCAAAAGACTAATATTAGTATCTCCAGAAAATAATCTCTCTTCATTTCGCAAGTTCCCCGCTAAAGCATTCACATTCGCATTTATCAGAGGATTTAAATGCAGATGAAATCGTATATAAGCCGGATCCCCTCAGGAGGGGTTCTCATTCTCTTGTATTCTTTCAGATGGGGAGAGAAGAAGAGAGGGAGCACACTGCACCTTGGCGGAGAAAAGGGAGGAGGAGGATGCAGAAGAGGAGGAGGAATTAATTTTTCCCCTCTGGGAGAAACACATGCTGGATCTCAAGAGTTGGAGGGAATCTTCCCATCTTGCTCTGATTGGCATTAAGAGGGTAGTGGGGGGGATGAGAGGGAAAGAGATGCCATGGTTGTTACTAATGATTTATTGTCTGAAATGTGAACGCTGTTTTGGTGGGTGCTTGTCGTTCAAAACGTTCAGCAAATCGTCTTTTTCCGTGGGTTTTGGCTTCATGTCTGTGAGCTTCACTAAAGCTTAAATAGGTTTTGATTATCAGGCAGCGAAGACGCGAACATTTGGGACATTTGATGTGCAAAGACAAAAACTTTGAACCAGGTTTTCATTTCTGAAAATAAAATCTAAAAACGTGAAAGACCAGGACTATCAGGCTTAAAATAAGCACGACTTTCACCACTGACTGACCTGCAGGATGTTTTCTCAATGAACAGATCTAGAATTTCTACATACGGTCACTTCTTTTGACCAACCAACAGTTTGTCATTTTACATAAAGCCTGAATGGCTTTATGTAATGGCAGCCTTCTGAACCTACTAGTTGGTGTAGCAGCCCACTTCAAACCCAAATCTATGAGGCCAATTAACCGCCCATTCAGTTTGCTGAAAACAATCGAAACAGGTGCATATTTTTGATTTGCCAGAAGTGGAAAAACTGGCTTTAACTGAGCGGACAAAAGTGAAACACCACCTGCAAGACTTGATGTAAAATCGGAGAAGATAAAACACAACAAAGCCCCGCCCACTATGTTTTGATTGACAGGTAAAGTTTTTAAAGTGCAGCAGCGAGTGCCACACCAGAGATTGAGTGAAAATACAAACAAGACTCTCACAGATTACCACTTTAATATTTGATAGCGCGTGTGGGCTTCCTACCACTTAGTATAATTAAATCAGTCGAGACCTCACTTATAAAGACTGTATTTGGACGCCATTTATGTCGTGTTTGGTTTCATTCACTCAACCAACTGGGTGACGGCTGGTTTCATCACGACAGGCTGAGGGAGAAGGAAAAAAAAGAAGAAAAGTCACATTTGATTTTTTGATGCATTTACGCAACAGACGCACAGATAATGCAGTTAATGGCCAGACGTCTAGCCAGACACTGTCCTCTGTGTGTTGACGGGTAGACAGAAGGCTGAGGAGCTGCACACAGATCAACCCATATTGACTCAATCTATTGACAAATGAATTTGGGGGCAAAGTCCTTCTGCGAGTTGTTGATTTAGGTGTCACAGTTCATTCCCGTTAGTGCCAACACTCACAACACATATCTCTGCCTTGATCTGACAGCAAGCTGTGAGTTAAAAACATCCTTTTATTAAAGCATAATATCAGAATTTTACAGAATTATCACAACGTGGCATGTTTCCATAGCTCTGCTCATTAAAAGGGAGCGGTAAACTACGAAGGGAAGCCGGCAAATATGAAGCATATCATAGTGAGCCATTAAAGAGTCTGAAATAATGTCTGTGAATTCAAAATTGAAATGAAATGAATGCAACACAAAGTTGGTTTTCTGCAATATTATAGTCTACCGACTACATTAAAAAGCAATTAAAACGAACTATTGCATTACAAGTGGATGAATTAACTTTCGGGACATTGAAATGCATGATTTCTCTCTGAGCATGGTGTAGATGAAACTCTCCATTAAGCATAAAGAAATAATAAAGAAAATTAGTCTGTACTATGAGCCGTTAAAATGTTCATTATTAGCTGTATTTGCTTTAATGAGCTGTCTGAGTTAAAAATAAATAAATTTAAAAAAGCAGAGAGAAAAATCTGCCGTAGACTATAATGCCTTGATAACTTGATCAAGTTTCCAAGTTCATATTGGGGGGGGGGGGGGGGGGGGAGTTAATGAAATCTTCGAGAGAGAGATCTGCCGATTTCATTTCAGCAGCTTCTCGCCTTTATACAAAGATGCAGCAGGTGTTGGCTCCCGAGAAGAATTTTTGGGTAAATATTGATCCTGTAAATATGTGTGCTGTTCACCCCCTCCCCCGTTTCTCCCCCGTTTCTCCCTCCTCTCGGAGAGACACACGCACCCTCCCTGCAGCCAACATGGGAGCCAGTTAAGTGAGGTATCATCTTCAGTCCGCAGCGAGCCCGCCTGTCTCCCACAAGGCCATTGTGGGTAGGGTACAACTGTTGCGAGTGGGTGGCACATCTGTTCCCTGAGACGGGCGAAGCCCCCCCGAGGTCATCACGCGCCTCGGCTAGCGTTTCACACGCGTGCACTAATAACCGCTCTGGTATCTCTGCTTAGCTGGAGACAAAGGGGCCTTGACGGGTGCCACTCGCCTTCAGATCTGAGCCCCGACTATTCTAATATAAAGAGCATTAAGTATCATGTTTACCTTACTCTCATCCTTCGATCCATCTGCCGCGCCGTTCACACTTAACAGGTTAAGTGTATTCAAGATATACACGTCTGAATTGGAATAAATTTGCAGTCGGTGGCGCAGGTTCTCGATTGAAGCACCATATGCACGGTGCTGCTGTATGCTATTGTTGCCAGGTTTCAGAGGCATGGGCGTTTGTGAAAATATAAAAAAGACACAATGAGGAGTTTCTGGGATTAAAACTGTGTCACCGTCTAAGCTTACCCCGCGAACTTTACTCTGAGAATATTCAGAATCACAACTGTAGAGATTTTGTCAAAGTCAGGAGTGCTCCCTCCTACAAACGCCGGGGATATGCGCACCCCCGCACCAAACCAAAAAGTTTAAATCCAACTCCAGCTCAGAAAGAGAGTGTGTTAATGTTCGCCATGCGTGTGTTACGGGCAAAAGAGCCGGAGGGAGGGATAAGGGTGAGAGAGAGAGAGAGAGAGACAGGTGAGTTTGTGTTTGTGTGTTGGAAGTAGAAGAAGAATAGCGTGTGTGTCCACGGGGCTGGTTCACCAGCTCACCGGGAGCGCTGATGGCTCTGGTAGTAGAGGGCGAGCAGAGAGCGTGGAGGATGAAAGATGGGGCCTAATCCTCCACATGTGGCGTCTTCCCCCTCCGCCCCTCGTTTTTTTTTTTTTAAAGGAAAGCCAACTGGAGCCGTTCTTTGGACTCCAGGCCAGGGGCTCCAGGAAAGCATTGCCTCCAGCCAAAGCACATAGTGTGAAATGAGAAGCTAAAGCTTGAATGTGCTTTTGTTTATCAGAAAACTGCACCCTAAGTGGGATTGGCATGGAGGGGCCCAAACTCCATAAGTCATATAGACTGGCTCAGGCCGAAGTGGGGATGGCACGGCGAGGTTTCAGGCTTGAGCGGCCCGGGAAAGGCTGCTAGTCAGTCAGCCACTTGGCAGCCTCCCCCCCCCCAATCCCTTCATTGCCCAGCGCATATAATCTTAGTTCCAACACAAAGGGGGGGGATCAAAGAGGTCAATCTAAAGTAGGAAAATATGGTCCCGAGTTGAGAAAACAGAGGCAAAGAGACATTTGATATCCACCGGTCTGGTTGGAGCAGCGCTGAGGGACGTCAAACTTAAACTCGGGGAATTGGGGACGAAGATTTCTCAGTGAGAAGAGGCCAGCGGGGTGCCAGAGGCCGATCACTTTTTGAGATGGATTGTATGAGGAGATCCATGACCACGAGGCTCTTGGCTCCAGAGTGGCACAAAGACAACTTCAAAGCAGCTAGAAAGTTATGAAAGGGGAGCTCGGAGCTTTGGATGAATCCGAGGACGAGGTGGAGGATTCAGCAGGGACAAGCACAGTGTTCAGGGAAATCTGACTTCCACCGACAACTCCCGGGTCCATTTGGGGGGCGTTGGAACTTCTGCAATTAATTTTAAAGAATCTGAAAAAGTGTTTGCCTCTGAAATGTTACAGTGTCAAAGCACAAGGAAACTTTGCACATTGCTACCAATAGTCGTTGGAAAAAAAATAAACATCAATGTTCCAAAAGTGTGTCATCGTGGGGCAACTTCCAGCAGATGCTGACAGATGACCACAAACACAAAGTTATCTTACGACCTGGCTTTTAATGTTGATGAGCTTGCAGTTATTAGACGTGTTGCCGGGGGGAGAAGCAGACTGTCAGAGCCACACAGTGAATACACTCAGATGTTTAGGTATGCCTCTTCAGTAAAACCTCTTTTGAACCTTTATACTTACTCCTGATGGACTCCTCACATTGACGGGGTTAATCTGAGCTCCCGAACTGAGCTCCACAGGTCTCTACATCTTGCTTTCTAATGTGTCTTGCTAAAGAGCTGCATTGGTTGGCGGAAGAATTATAAATTGTTATCCATAAATTATTGCATTTTTTTGTTGCAGTGTGTCTATTTTATGAAACCTTACCAGATATATGCTCAGCCCCATGCCGAACAACGCCCCTGTTCTGAAATCACTGTAACCTACGGCCTCTCGTGGCTTATTGCTAAGATATCTTCTCGCCATTGAGCTCCATTGTTGTCCAAAAACTATCAACGCACACCAATGAGACACGCTGCTGCACTGGGTTGCATGCACCTTCATTATTTTATGAACACTGTAGTTTCTTTTCAAGTCAATCCCACATCCTGTTGCCATAAACCCTCCCTAGATCAACAAATGTGTCGTCATCCACGGCTGAAAATAGTTCCCTTCAAATGCGCTCGTTTTGGAATTGTTTCGCTTTATTTTGAATCAAGGAAAGTAAAAAAAAAAAGAAGCATTTTCAGAGGGAACCAGTGGACTTTGGGCTGAGATCTAGAGACAGGGTGGGGAATTTAGAAAGTGTTGAGAGATGGACCGACACATTGTTGATTTTGTTGGGACAACAACAAAATATAGATTGTCACCATCCTCATCCAGCCACATTATTTTTTTTGCGAGAGTGTGAAAAAATAATAAATGTGATCTGTATTTAAGCTCTGGGGGCTTCTTTAACAGAAGCCTGTGTTGCAACCTCGACTACTCGGGGGTTAAATGTGTCATTCAAGCACCAGCATCCACTTTAGAGTTGCTTTAAAAAAAAAAAAGGAATTCAGGTTGTTGCTGACTTTCTGAGTCAATCCAGGGATTTTAAAAAGGCAAACATCCAATTTCAACAAATCGGCTTCAACAGACTGTGCTGTGAAACCATCCTCATTGATATCCAATACACTTGAGGGCCGAGATACTTTGCGGCCGGTCCTGTTAAACAACACAGCGACACAAAGCCAGCACATCATCGCAGTGCATTTACTCCGGCACAGACACAAAGAGCAGGCGCTTTTCAAAGGCCCCATTGTGGAGCCCAGTGAAATTATTCAATTCGTGAATTTAGCACCTGATCTGGTTAGCCAGTAGCCCCAGGACGCTACAGCTGCAAGAGGGAGAGAGGGAGAGAGGGAGAGAGGGAGAGAGAGACATAAAAAGGGGGGGCTGGACAGACCAGACGGTGTAATATTCATTACCTCCCACTCCCCCTTGTTTTATAGCAGCAAAATTACCCAGTATTCATATCGCACACTGTAAAATATTATTATCAATCGCTCTTTACAGTGCAAGATATTATCACAAATTAGAAGCGTCCATGCATTTTGTACAGCAGATTGTATATTTTGTAATTTGGAGGTTTTAATCAGTCCCATTCAGCCTGATGTCCTCACATATACAACGGGACACACTGTGGCTTTCTGAAATACAGCAGATGTACGTGCACACAGTTTCAAACGTGGAGGACCTGCAGATGGTTCTACATCTTATGGTGTCACCGGCTCACTTAAAGAAACAATCGACATTGCAGGGCCAGGCTGCTGCATGAGCATGTAGTAGCACATCTTGCTTTCAGGAGTTTGTGTCCCGTTAAAAAATATATATTTGCATTTTTGGAAACCTCAACCACGATCCTTGTTCAAGAGTTTTTTTGTGTGCGTGTTTTTGAGTGAGAGAAATAAATGTTTTGTAGAACAAGTTTTGTAGAACTGTAAAAAAAAAATGTAAAAAAAACCCCCCCGGAAAAAACGAGTCTGCATTTGGGTCCTTGAACACACCACATCATGAACCCGGGAAAATCCGCCCTTGAGCTTGCGTTGTGCTCCTCATTGCCCTGTCCTCGGCATCTCGTAGTAGTCCAGCCTTTCGGAACCGTTGGTGAAGGTGGATTCTTTCACACTGCTCCGCGCTGTTAGGATCCACTGGCAGACTTGAGAAAAAGCTGCTCTTCTCATGCAGCGTGTCTACGTTGCTCATAGCTCTGAATAGCATTTACGGCTAACTGGCTTGGCCAGTTGCTGCTAGCACAACAGCTATTCAGAGCTATGAGCAACAACAGTTATTGCCTCATTGCTTTTCGTTTGGTAGCCGTGAGAGACCTTAGTCTGTAATGCAAGTATGTCTGCATGAAAATATGGACAAACATATATTATATATTCGCTAATGCTAATCGCGGTTAGCATTTCCCCATTGGCCGTAATGTTAAAATTAGCTTAGAAGCTAGCCACATGTTATGATGTTCATAGAAGCTTTCGTACTGTTAAAAGCATCTTGCTGTTCAACGGGGACCCCTGCGGCTTATAGACCAGTGCAGCTTATCTATGTACACACTTTTTTTCTTTTAAAAATCAGCTGGCGCAGCCTATATACCGGTGCACTCTATAGTCCGGAAAGTGCGGTATTCATTTATTTAATTGATTATTGTAAAGTCAATCAATGTACTGGTGACATATTTTGGGATTATTATAATAAAATTATCCTAAAACTTTGACTAAATTTGTTAGAAAGTGAACATTTTTAAACGTTTTGGTTCAGCAAACAATTTCAGTCAAATTAAAAGTCGGTTTTGATGCGTTTCAACCTGCAAATCACCTAAATCAGCACTTGTTGGAAAATAAATCAGATGTGAAAGAAAATAAACATCAAATTCACTGGTAGAGCTCGAACTTTATTCAACACTTCGGATTACAAACACGGAAACGTGCTCAAAATGAAAGAATCGAAACATTTACATAAATTATGTTCAGCCGTCAATATGCCCGAGTCTTGTTTTCTCAAAAAGTGGCAGTGTTCATTTAAAAATGAAGGTGATCAGGCTTTTAAACGGCCTGGCCCTAGTTCATGGCCCGTCTACCTCCAACACCTCGGGGCTGTTGAGACAGACTGGTATCATAGATCCAAGGCAAATCAAACGTGCTGTAACCTCACCAGCCATCTGGATCTTGGAAGCTCTGTTTCGGTTTTCAGAAAGGACTGCTTCGACCCCAAAAAAAAGAAAGAAATTGAGCCCGATGAAGCCAGATGGCTCACAAGGTTAGAGTTGTTCAACACGCAGCCTCTTAAAGGAGTAGCAGTGCGTTACAGTACTGTACGTATACTGTATGAGCCTCAGAGCACTTTGTCAAAATGAATCTAATAAACCGCATTACCAAAGTGGAGAGAAATGTTTTTTTTCAGTTTCTGATATGTATGGAAGATTCCTTGATCACTATAATTAGGAGAACTCTAATGAGGCAATTATAGACAACTGATGAAAGCAGTTTGATGAGTTGTGCACAAAAAAAGAGTGAATATCTGGGAAAAAAAGTTTGAATTGACCCGAGTAATTAAAGGCCGTGTAAATACTCGCTTCCAAATCAGCTACATAAAATATTAATCATGCAGGTGCTGGCCAAACATTCCCTAGAAGTTGTGAGCAAACTTCACAATAAAAGAAAAACACAGCAGTGTATTCAATCACAAATATCATTTTAGAACGAGCAAAATAACAAATACAGAAGCCAGTTGTTTCTCATCCGAGTCTGCACACTTCTCGTTGTGTGCAGAGGCACGAGCTTTAATCCACTCTGAAACGCAGCGACTGAGACGAGAGCTTCGGCTCGGATACCTCATTTAGACTTGCAGCAGTGCAGCTAATACTTCCGGTGCTCAGGGCGGATAGTGAGCCGGTAGCGTACCGTTAAAGATCGGCACCAAGGCCAGCTGGGCTCCGACAGACACTCAACACACCCGAACGAGGTGGTTTAAATAAGCCGACAGCAAGTTTTCACAAAAATCAATGAACAATCGATCATTAAAATGATCATACCAGTGGGTTTGCATGCTTTATCCCATCGACTACTTATACCTTTCATCACAAGTGAACCACTTTGCAAACCATGCTTCTGTGCGTTTGCCTTCATTTCCTTACAATATGGAAATCTATCTGCAGACTCTTAAACATTTGCTTATTTGTGTAAATGTTGGACTTTTATATATAAAACCGTTATGATGCAACAATATTATAGTTTTGGACAAAAGATGATGCAGACTTTATATTCCCTATGATGGATTACACAATATTCATATTCAGAAATGAATGGAAACCAAAGACTGTCTGGAGCGCTCGGCAGAAATCAGCTTATTAATAAAATCTAAAACCGTATGCGCTCTATTTGAAGTGATCAAAAACAAAGTGACATACATGTGTAGTCACCACAGGGGGCTAACATTAAACCACTGTGGAAGACTGAAAATATTCATTACTTTCTTTGTCAACTAATCCCATAAAAGCAAATAACCAACAATATGTTATCTGTCTCTTAATACTCCAGCTTCACTCCCTCTGTGGCCCCAATTAGACCCGAATAAAGACTTGAATCATTAAACATGGCCACAGATTAATCCACAAAAATACTGAGAAATGTCCCCAAAAAGCTGGTCCCTGTAGTTTCTATGAGATGTTACTGAAACTTGAGGAGAAAGCTCCTTTGTTGGGGACTATTTTCAGCTGCGGAATAATACACAATGTGACATCTTGCTGTGCATGTGGAGATTGATTCAAAATGAGCTACAGCGGGTGTGTTTTGTACTCGTCACCCAGTGCAACAGTGCGGCTCACCTTTCTGGTTTCTACAGTTTCTTAGAACAACAATGGAGTAAAGTATCAGGAATCAATCAATCAAGTCATTGTTGGCCTTTGTCTTTTTATGAGAAGAAGAAAAGTACAGAATATAACCCGACTTATCTTCATATCCAGTCCTGGAGGTACTCTTGTTTCAAGGTACTCTACAATATCATTCTTTCAAACAACTTTGTTTGAATTGAGAAAAGGCTGAAATATGCTGACTGAACAGACACCTTTTTTGATTTGTTAAAAACTATTTTAAGAAAGAAAACGACAGACATTTTTTGACGCACACAGTAACCGACACTGAACCTCTTCCCATAGGCCAGATGAGGACGCAGCACGCACTCCTTTTCCTTTTCCCTTCTCCCCACGATGGCCGTGAGGACAGAGTCACCCGATGCTGGTGACGTCGCCAGCACTCCGGACGCGGGGCCGGTTCAGACCGGTGCCTCTGTGTGGGCCCGCTGTGCCGGCTCCACGCAGCAGGAGTGTGGCCGAGGAGAAAGGAGGCGGCCCGGGGGCAGACTCTGTGTCAGCTGATAGTGCAGAGGGTGGGCAGGGCCGGGGGGAGGGTGGCATGCCTGGGCGCGAAAAGGCTCGCCAAGACCCACACTCTTTTGGCATTTTGGCAAGGGCAAGCGGCAAAATGAAATGATCCAATTTAAGCTGGTTTAGGAGTGGCGGAGAATATTCAAATATTTATTTTTGCAGGGCATTCGGGGAGGCTGCGCTTGCTCCGCAGATCAGCAAGTTTGTTCCACGTGTGCAGCGATGGCAGAGCCATCTCGATAGATCGCCTGTTGGCCTCCAGTGGTGGAAAATGGATCCGACGCTGGATTCATGCTGCTCTGCCCTCCTTCTTCTTACCTCCTCTTCATAATCACACTATACCGCTCCTCTTTATGTGGCGTCTTCGGGCTCTTTATTTCTCTCATCTGGACAAAACTTAAAATCTAATTGAAATCTTAACAAGACCCAACTCATCATCTCGCTGACCATAAAAATAAAATGTTGTTTTTGATCGGGCTTTTATAGGCGCAGAGTACTTTGTGCGATACGTGATTCATCAACGACTGCTCTGATAATAAAGCCTTTGCTAAATTGTCTCCCGTAAGTAACAAAAAATAATGTCCGGCGCCCATCTATAATCTATATTTTCTCTCTGAGACTGACATTGACGGCAGGATCTTTCAAATGATTGCTTTTTAATGCCATTATCGTTATTATGGTTATTATTACTGCTAATGAGGGAAATACAGCCCTGGTTTTCCTCAGCATGAATTTCACCATGGAAATAAATGAGTAAAAAAGCCTTTATTGAATTACACTAAAAGCAATCTCAAATAAATGGGCCTTGAATCTGCCTCCATGAGACGATGCTTGCGATGGTGTAATTTCATTGCGCGGGGGAACGGGAGCAGCCGGGCCGAAGACAGACAGACCCCTGATGTGGAGGCTTCAGCATCGTCTTTGGAAACAACAACATGTACATGTGTCTTATTGTTATTATTATTATTATCTTGTTTTGAGATTCATCCGTCCCGCTTTGAAAGACGCCCAGCTGATGCTGCTGATATGATGCGAAGTCGTTCATGTTCAGTTGATAAATAGAACAATTAAGCATTTGTCATAACTGCACCTCTGACCCTGTGAGGTTTTACACAACATCAGCTTACTGAAGCAGGGAATGTTTTATTGCGCTCGCAGTTTCTTCAGCTTCTGAACTACAATTAGACTTCTCCATTTATTTTCAAAGTGCAGTTTTTAACATAAAAAAACGTGAAAAAGGGGGGATTTCTACAAGAGCTAAATCTGGATCATTGCTCCTTCACACCGGTTTGTGGTTATCAACACGTTACATCAGCGGCCACTTTATGTTCCACATGAGCAGCTGGAGTCTCCTGGGATGTTTATTGTGAGCGTGTCAATAGACTTTGTTGTTGTTTTTGAGATCATGACCTCTTGTCACATAAAGCCTCTATTGTGTGCTCGATGACCAGGTCACCGCAGCAAATGGCTCCAAAATAACACGATTGTCGAAGCAACATATCGGACTGATAATCATGTTTTGTTTTGACGGGAGTCTCGGTAACAGAGAAAGGAACACTTGAGTGACTCGTGATTACATTGAGTCCTAAAAGTGAAAACTGTCGATGCCGTCAAAATTCTCTCGACTTCTTTTTTCCGCGCAAATTTCAGGTTCTCTTTTCAGAAATATGTGTACTTTTATTCTTAATTATTTATCTTCAACACACAGAAGAGCAGCGGTGGGTAGTTGCTAAGTACACAAATTCAAGTACAATTGTGAGTATTACCATTGTATACTACATTATACTTATGCAACATTTCAGAGAGAAATACTATCGTTTTAACTCCACTGTAATGATTTAACAATCATAGTTGCTGTTCACTTTTCAAGGTTTCACATAAAAACATACGATATGATCTTTTACAAACCAATGCATTTTGACTTGTAAAATAAATACAAATGTCCAGCTGCAGTCTTTTGTCCAGATGAGACATTTCCAGACAGTTTAATTTCAAAAAAAGTTTCAGGCAAAGAATTCAAAAAAAGTCCCAAAAATGAAGTCATTGTTTGTTGCCTGCA
>NC_136642.1:4504441-4751941 GCF_949748355.1 Melanostigma gelatinosum | reverse complement strand
GATCTGAATGCTGTGAAAGTTGGCGTGCACGCAGAGGTCAGGTCGGTTTTAGTATTAGTCTCATGGGTGACGCTTGACACACTGAAGTGTTGATTTCAGACAAAGAAACTGAAACAAAGATTTGAATCTCTGTTGAAGGTTGATTAAATTGATGGTTGGACGTCGTGCTCCCAAAAACGTCTTAGTCCTTAAGAAGTTCTATGAAAATCAACAATTCAAACTTTGACATTCTGAACCAGAGCCGCTGTCAGACACTGATTCTGAATGGTTACTGGGTTCATCCGTCTGATAAAGCTTGGCTTTCAAACAGACAGCATGTGTCTGTTTGTTGGAAGGAAGGAAGGCTTCGCTATACTATTGCAGAGTGGAGATTTGCAAATATTTTTGCATGATCCTCGCAGCCTCGTATCTCCACCAGTCTGCTGTGTGTCAGTTGTGTTTATATGGCTTATATGGCTGACCCCTCCCTCCATCACAGCTGCAGGTCCTCAGTCATTAGATGATTCAATTAGATGAACAAAAGATCTGCTGGAGTCTACACTATCAGACAAGTCATCATGAAAGTGGAGCTCGAGAACAATCTGTGACTCCGACCATCAAATGTTATGTAAACTACATTACAGACTGGCATACAGTGCGATGAGTAAACCCAAATAGATACTCAAAAGTATGCTTAGTTGTACATTGTTGCACTCATCAGAGTAGAGATGTCACAGCTGAAGCTGTAGATACAATCAAAAAGTAATTTGTGACCTTTTGAAAGTCCTGAAAGTCTTATTTTCGATAAGAAAAAAAAATAAAGTCAACAAAAATTCCACCAACCCATTGCAATAATTCAACCCGTTTCCGATATCTTTAAGATGAAAACAAGAAAACACTCACTCGTGGGGTTTTTTCCTGTCAACACGAATGGACAGAGAGCTTTTTTTGCCCCTATTTTTCCTTGGAGCAAATGAGAACAGAGGACACGTGAACCCAGAACTTTATCTCACATCAGCGCTTCGCCACCATTCCCCTCACAGCTGCAGCCATGCTGCCTGAACGCACACGGAGACAGAGAGAGGAGACAGTACATCGTTTGTCTCCCATCTTATATACGACCTGAACTGTGACCATAGGCTGAACATCAGCTCCTGTCACCATCTCGTGTATTTATGTCACTAAAACAACCTCGTGAAGTGATCCGAGCTGACTGATGGTGCTTCTGCTTTTGAAGTGTTGCAATGTCACGACTGGCCACAAGGAGCTCTGCAGCACATGCATTGTGTGCCACAGTGGAGCTGACAAATCAAAAGGTAAACCTAAATAAATCTATTGTTATTAACCCGATGTAATAATGCTTTGTAGGGAGCAGCATTTGACCCTTTACTTCTGGGTCAATACAATATTATATATAACACTAGAAACCCTTTCGAGTCTGCTTGAGACCGACCAGGCTGTCAACTACGTCAAATGTGAACCCATCCACGTCATTATTGGACGAGCCAGAGAGTCCACTAAGGAGTGGAGGGAGAGGTGGCGATTGGGACAACGAAAAACAAGACTTTCCCTCGCACACTGTTCGTGTCCGATGTGTGAAACGAAAAGTTCGTTATCTTTTACTGACGACGACGTCACTACGCCACTGAGTCACGTGACGGTATGTCTAATCAAGGAGTTTTGTTCCCTGAATCCAACCACGACCGACTTGCAACGCCAATCGTGCACGAATCTCCTGCGTAAAAGCCGAGAAGAATTTTTTGGTTTCCCCCTTTTGCATTTTGTTTTGTTTTCGAGAGCGCGTGGCAGCTCCGGGGAGACGGACCCTCTGTTAGCGGAACCCCCGCTAACCCCAGCGCCGGGAGTCTGATCCCGAGGAAGAGTTCTACTTCTGTTGCTGGCTGAATGCTATAGTTGCTACAGCTAACCGCTAACTGAAGGTCTGTCTCCTGAAGCCTCCGAACAACCTTCTCAAAGCAAAGTAGTCGTCTTGTGGCGGGGAGGACGAAACGAATCCACTTTGGATTTAATCAAGTGAACAATTATCAAAACGGACTCAAACCGTATCTGGTATCGTGGTATAAGAAGACCGTTAGCGTGCTAATGTCTGTAGACGTCTTTGTGACATAATGTCAACGCTGTAACTTCTTCACATTTTGTTGATAATGTTTCTTTCATTATTTTAATGTTTTGAATTAATCGTTTGGCCAGATCTTTCGCACTGACAATACCATGCACACTAACTGTGCTTGATCTAACCCTTTATTGATGCTCTCTTGAGAGAGAACTCTTGAAGATTCATGCATCTTTTCTTCACACATTCCCCTAAGATTCTAAATGAAAACGCGGGGATCGTTACAAGAATTTAAGAGAAAGATCTTGCGGTTTAACCAATGCTTGGTGCACAATATGAGTTAGCAAAGGAATCGGAGAGCTTCTTTCCACCCGTTCGTCCGTGAATAAGTTGAGTTGTAACGCAGAGTCGGAGGTAGATGCTCATATATGCATTGGAACAATTAGGGAAAAGGTATGATACCTGAGGATTTAACTTCTTTTCCCCAGAAATAAGCCATTAATTAGCAATAAACAATTTCTCCTCACTATCTAATTGACATCACATTTGTCAAGATACAGTTAAAGAGACTGCTTAATTAATTAAACATGAAATAGCACCTTCCCTGAGTGTTTGAGAATACAGATGTAACCCTGGATTTCTTCTCTTTTTTTCTCCACACACCTCCACCCCACCCTGTAAAAAAAAAAAAATCCAGCACCAGATTCGATAAGATTTGTTCTCTTTATCACTTTAATTAGCACCTCCCTCCTGTCCCCTTTGCAAATGAGGGCTAGGTGGGGGGGGTTTGGGATTTGATGACTTAAAATGCACACAGCTAACGAGTTATTCATACCCTGCACAGCTGTTAAGGCAATTTAACTGCTTCTTCTCCGTTCTCCCTTTTTTTTTTTCTTCTTCTGATGCTTACTTGTCGAGGAGGGAAAGGTGGCAAGAGGCCTTGCAACTGCTCCATTATCTTGGAAGAGAAGCTCTCTGATTCAAAAGAATGGCCACAATTTCCATCATTCACCTGTAACAGTAGAGATTTACGACCATTCACATCTCAAAACTTGCTTCTTTCCTGGAACTTACGACCACTTTTATGCTGCTCCTGCCCACGCTGTGAAGAAGTAGGTGTTACGTAGGCAAGCGAGGTGTTAGAAAATAAATAAAAAAAAGCCCCACACCTGACTGCTTTAAAGCTGTTCCTGTTCAGAGCTATGAGCACATTTCTATGCACGCTGTATACTTGCGTGCTCCACCGTTGCCCATCTGTCGCCGTGCAATTATGATCAGAGTAAAAAGAAGTGCCTGAATGAAATATCCGCACCTCAGCTCCCATGCAGATTGCCGACCAGGACGTGTCAACTTCTCCTGGATCAGCGTGCACGTGATTGAAAGATCACAACTCACATCTACAAACACTGACACAGACTGGCACGTTTTACTTAAATCCACTGAATTAAGTTCAATATGGTTCAAATATTGCAAAGGTTCTACATGGTTTAAGGACATTTAGGAATATCAAAGAGAAAGAGCGAATTGGATTCTTCTCCTTCTTCTTTGGGAATTTTATTGGAGAGACCTTTCGGTGTGCAAACCTCCAAGGAGAGGTTTGTGGAAGAGAGAGAAACTGCCATATTTTGTGAAAACGCACACCTTAAATCCACCAGTTCATCCGCTGAGATGCGTTCAGCTCTCCGCTTTTTAAAATCAGCCTAAAAACTGAATATATTATACACAATTCAGACTGATAAGTGGCGAGGCACTTTGACGCGCCAACGGCCTGAAAATCCGTGATGCAACTTTCGCTGTCGAGTCTGTTTTGGTCAATGCATAAGTGGAACCATTGTGACAAGTGGCGTCTGCTGAGTGGTGTTGTTCATCGATGAGTTATTGCTTTAAAATGAAAGTGGTAAGACAGGTTTGGAAAAGGAAAATGGGTTCAATTAGCACTTCAAATAACAAGAGGGCACTTCAGCTAAATTCCTAGAAAATGCACAACAGGCCGCGGACTCAATAAATAGAGATGAGTTGATTTTCACTCTTGTTTTTTCTCTCCCTCTCACTGCAGGCTGCACAGTCAGTTATGTATAAATCCTTACAATGAGAAAACCAACACATATTAATATTTTAGCTCATGCTGGACTGAATCTTCTATCCCTAAACTAAAATTGCTTTTGCAAAGACCTCGCCTTGTGAAATTCACTGCAACGATCTACTTCCATGCTCTCCCGAAAAGACTAATAGTCATCTGTGAAGTATTTTATCCGTGGCTTTAAATACAGGGCCCAGTGAATGGGGGGGGGGGGGGGGGGGGGGGGCCTTGGTACAGACTTTGAAGATAACGGCATTCTTTGGACGCTCAGCAGATCCATCTGTCCGTTTCACAACATCATGCTCTTGAGATGCTTGAATTGTAAAGAGGTGGAAGGTGTGAGCGCTGCGGAGCCACAGCCGTGTTGTTGTGTCTGCCTACGAGCTTCAAACTAAACTAAAGCTGTTATTGTCTGAGACGGAATAAAAGGCCAGCCAGAGGTGTCGGCCAAACACAAATACAAGACCTGGAACGTGAAGCCGGTTAAATGGCCGTGATTTTTTTCTTCTCTGAGGTGATGAGGCCTGTATCTTACAGGACTCATCCGACTAGAAACGCTGGGAATCGTACTGAGAATTACAAGGTGTTAATAATCAGGATAAGACAAGGGCATGAGACACTTTTTCTCTCCAGGAATCAGCATCCGTAACCACGCGAGCGTGATGTTACGAAATGAATGTGATCAGAAGGACGGATTCAATCCCCCCTGATTTGGTTTGTGTTTAATCTTCTCCTCAAAACCAGAAGGAGCATGAGGAGGCAAAGCAACTCTGTGATTAATGTTATTAATTTCCACACCTCTAACCTTCTGTTTCCGCTTCTCCGCATTCAGAGGTGGAGTAACCATGTTTTTTTATTTTTTTTGAAGACTGTTTGGCTTCCACCAGGCAGCTCAGCAGAGGAGAAGTTTCCGATCTGCATCGGGGTGATTCCGCGGAGATTGCTATCATTAGAATAACTTTATTAGGCTTTCTGCTGCATTTCCTGTTTGATTTACTGAGCAGTCCCAGGGGCTCATGGGTAGGCACTTAGGACTCCGCTTGCACGAGCCAGACCTGCCGATGTTGTTCCGCAACAACCCGAGTGTAACGTCCCTATTAATCTGGAGCTAAACGTAGCAGAAACATCACCAAGGTGCTGCCCAATAAATCTCTTTCAGGGACTTTAAATGCCGCATGTGCACTTGTTGGTGTGTCAGTTGTTGGTGTTGACACAGAGATAACAACCACTTGTGGTCCTGCATAGGATTATGGGTATATTCAGGGTATTTCTCTCTCGCTCTCTCTCTGCCTTACAATGGCGTGTTGTCTAATGGCTGGAGTGTGAGTCCAAAACAAATGCATTGAGAATAAAACTTTGTTTTATCTCGTCTTGTTATCGGCGTCACATGGGACACAAAACAATCCGCACCTGGTTTCAGACTAAGCTTCCACTGCTTCACTTTGTCTGTTTTTTACAGGCGGCAAAGTGAACCCGATGCTTCATGTCTTAAACCTGCATTCACTCTACTGACCACCAGGGGGCGACTCCTCCGGTTGTACAGAAGTCTATGAGAAAATGACTACTTGTCACGGGGCATGACGGTGAACTCAAACGCAGACCAGAAGTAGAGTGAAATGGGAATTTAATAGACACTTAACTCAGAACATGAACACTACAAGAACACACAGGGAATCGACAAGAGACGAGGGGGCAAATCCAGCAGGACGCGGCAGGGCAGGCAGACATGGGGGAGCAGGAGCAGACAAACAATGAGCGGCTGAGAGACGGGGTTTATAAGGTGACTTGAACAGGTGAGGAGAGTTGTGCTGATGAGGGAGAGCTTGATTGCTGATCAGGGATAGGTGAAGGGAGTTGGACTGGTGCTGAGGGAGTGAAGCTAAACAAAGACACACAGAACACACAAGGCAAAGCCTGATCGTGACTACTTCTCTCTTGATTTATTACCTCAGTAAACATGAGTTTATGTTCTCAATCTCTAGTTTCAAGTGTTCTTCAACACAGCATGATGTTCATTTCGTAAATTATGGTCCATTTAGAGTCAAACAGACCCGAAGAGTATGCTTTAGGGCGGGGCTTACTATGATTGACAGGTCGCTACTAGAGCCGTATACGGCGTCTCTACGTCACTCTTCCGCATTCAAAATATGGTGACTTCCGTTTGTCGGTTGCAAAAAAACATGACAGCCGTAATCCAAGATTGAGACGTCAAAATCGCCAAACTCAAGGCTTCAAAACAGCAGTCCACAAACGTCATGATGACTTCTTAAACACAGTCTATGGCCAAATCCCAATGTCCCCCATAAACCCTCACACCCTGAACCCTCAAGGACTTACTGACGTCACCTGGTAAGTGGTTGAGTGTGGGAGACTGCGAGGGCTTGAAATGGTGCAAATAGGAACGGGACAGCCCTTTGCTGCAACATATCACGTTAAAACGACAAAAAATATGATGTATAATCGTGTGTATTTATTTTATACTTCATACTCCCTGATGTGAACGTCTTCAGGCTCTTTTCTCACATGATGAGAGGTAACTTCATATCATCTATTTACTCGTTTTTGTCAAAACAGCTTCAATGACTAAATCAAATATTTGATGTGGCACAGAACAGACTAGAAACCAAAAGCATGACACAAAGACAGTCAGTGTGATTCAAATTCTAATTTGATCCAGAAACTAAACAAGGAGTTGAATCAGTAAAGGCAAACTTAACCAGGCAGGGGGCAGGCGAACGAACCGGTCTATAAACTGGGCTGATGAGTGGGGAATTGGAAGAAGGTGCGTAAATGGGTGGGGAAGGTCAGGTGGTTAAAAATGGTGGCAGGAGGGAGTGGCTGCATGTGGGAGCACATGCGAGTCGGCAACAGAGCAACAGAATGAATGCAACGGCAAAGAAGAGCTCAGCAAAATGTCTTGTTCAGTCTTTCTACCGTTCCAACGATCACCAACTCTGGTTTGGTCAAAATGAACCCATAACGCAAAGAGTTACATGTGAAAAGAGATAGATGTTAATCCTTTTTACGAAAACGTGAATTTTACCTCACTGATCGTTGTAAAACACACTCCATAAAAACTTGATAGGAACAAAACAACTCATGGAAACAGTCTTTGTCTTTCCACTGTTCCAACAATCAGGAACTCTGGTTTGAAAGAGAGGCAGAATAAGTAACAAAGTAAATAAATAATCAGTGTAACAGTTTCACTGTATTCTGACGCGACCAGGAAAAAACCCCGGAAAAGCTTCTTGTCCACTGTCAATGGCAAATAAGTTCATTACCTATCGCGGGTTTCCCCATGCTTTAAAAAATGGCATTTTTGCACTAAGTTTGGTGGAAGAAGTGGAAAGGTGTTGTTGTTGTTGTTGTTGTTTTTAGCTCAATCGATCTTGATCCCCAGGTCTGAACTGTTGCACTCTTGATTCTGCAACATAATAGTGCTAAAGTTCACTTCAAATTTCGTGCACTTTCACATTGCACGAGCTCCTGACAATTAGCTTAATGCTTAATTAACATGAGGCATTCATTGATTTAAAGCCTAGATTTAAAACAAGATTTTCTCCCAACCTGAAAGCTCACAAAAGGAATATTCAAGCTACAAAAGAAACCGTGAAGAGCAAATATGGAATCAGCCAAAAAATAATGAACCCTGCATAAATAGGAAAAAGAACATCTGTACAACTGTCAAGACTCTTATAGATTCTATAAATAAAGTTTAAAGCTGAGATATGTTTTATGGCGTGTTAAGTTATGTCACAGATTTCCTGTTGATTTTCCATCTTACAATAGAAACGGTTATTCATTTCCTCGTCCTCGTGATTCTATGACATTCCTTAACTAATTGTTGAATGTTGTATATCAGGCTGATGAGTGCTAACTCTGGTTTAAAAGAACCACATGCGACAGATTATAACCCGTGAGGGACGGAGCCCAGTTGTGAGGCGTTCCAGTCCTGGTTTGCTCAACAGCGAGACACTTGACAGCCTGGCACAGCCACGAGTTTCAGTAGTTAAGTGATGTACGACACAGGCTGGGAATAATAAAAAAGAAACACACACACACACACACACACAATACAATGCTCACTTGAAATCTGGTTCCACGAAGCCCAAACTCCCGTTCCTCCAGTATTCCCTCTCGTCATCTGTGAAGCGTTGATGTGCTCTGTTGATTGACATCTTCATGACTACTCTGGGGGTTTGCGTTCAGCCGAGCGGGAAGTGTACGTTCTTTAAGTGTGTCCATGCTGCAGATGTGCATCCAGGAAACAGGAAAACAAACAATGCAAATGATGGGAATACCTCATGCCTATTATAAGTGATGAAAGTTTCGATCACGTATTTCGTGAGCTGTTTTGTTTTAAACTGTCGCTTTAGTTCTGTGTCGGTTGAGCATTTTACCAGAGCTGGAAAAAGTACATTAACAGAGGTACTGCGCTTTTCAGGTACTTTACTTGAGTATTTTCATTGTATACTATTTTATACTTATGCTCCACTACAGTTCATATTTTAGAAATATGGTACTTTACTTTCCTGCATTTATTTGACAACTCTAGACACTGGTTACTTTACAGATCAATATTTTACAATCACAACACATGTTGAGTTTATTAATTAAGATTTATTAACGTTTATTCCTGCTTTGACTACCCTTTAAAACGTTATACAATGTATTATCATTAATATTACTATTTTGTTCATATCATTTACAGTTAACTTGAGAGAATGCAGAATTTTTCTATCAATAATAATTGTATATTATTTCACTAAAATGAGGCAATTGTATTTTTTATGATTGAATATTTCACTTCTCAACAGATGATATTCGATGGACTTTCTTGTTGCTTACATCGGTCATTGGGTTGGAAGTGAAGCTTCACGAGTCCGTCACCCTCAGCTTGCCTTTGCATCAATTGGAACTTTTAAGTGGGAAACGGTTTATTTGCTACGACATTAACAATTTCTACAAATATCACAAGAAGATATTGTATCTATTTGATTTCAATTTTTTTTCAAAAGTGGTGTACCGCGGCGCGATCCGGCATCATCGCTGAATGCTTTCTGGGAAACTTGTCTTGTGCAGCCTGCTAATTTAAAAAAAAATAAGCAACAGCATGAGAAGCCCGCGATAACAAGAGTCAGTGATTCATCAGTCACCATTCTTGTCGTAATTATGATTTCTATTTTGACATCTGGGGAAAGTCTTTGAAGTATGTTTGATGCCGTGGAGAGCCAGCGAACAGCCTAATGGAGACGGAGTTTACAAACTGTTGCCAGTCTTCTCTGAGCAATCACCCGCGACACCCACCCGCGGTGAGACTCCAGCGTTCAGCACAAAGCTGGAGCTCGTCATCCGCCAACATGGAGCCACATGTGCTGAAAACTCTTTCAAACTGGATCTGTGGATGCCGCTTTTTTATTTTGCATTCTTTTTTAAGGATATTTCACTTGCTTATTGAGGTCAAAACTTTTTAAATAAAATTTTGTTCCCCTCAACAAATCCTCAAACAGAGTAGCATTGCTATCGGAGAGTATTAGCCATCTGTGTGGAAAACCCTTTTTCTAAGTGTGAGGTAAATACCGCTGATCCGTCTGAACACAGTGATAATGAGGAGGAGCATTACGCTGGAGCTCCCGGTGTTTGTCGGTGCCTTCACCTCCGTTTGTCGCTTTGTAAACGTCAAAATGAGAAAGCGACGAGGCACATTCGTTCTACTTTGTCACGTGTGCGGTTTTTTTGTGGCGACACACCAGACTTCACACTTTCATGCACGTGTATGAATTCTCTTTCCCCCTGAACACACACACACACAATGTTACACTCTGGCTTTTTTTTTTATTCATGAAAAAGAAAAAAAAAAAGAGCAGAACATCAAGGGAACGCCGACCCAGACTGGCTGGCACATATCGCAGGGTGTCATTAACAGGTGAGGGTAATCTCCTAAAGGTGCAGACACCCGGCCTCACCTGGGGTTCACAGCGAGGTCACGACACCCGAGCAGTGTTCTCTCTCTTAACTCCCCGCAGAGGGCTTCGCCATCACAGGTGTTCACACCTCACATTGCTTTATTTCAAGATTTTCACAGGCGCCTCAGATACACTCAGCAGTAGAGGAGCCCAGGTACAGTCGCTCTGACAGGAAGGGGCACGGCAGAGCTTTGATTTGTACGGCGAGCTCTCTTGCACAGACTTTCAAATATATTTACATTAATAAACAATCAATGATTCATAAGATGTGATATTTACAGTTATTACAAAGAACGTGTTCAGTGACTGCGGCTGAGGGAGTCAGTCAGCGACTGGAGTCGATATCTCTTAGCAGTGGATTTAAAAACAATTCACATTGTTTCATCTTTTGTCCGCAGAGGAGAAGAAAAAAAGAAAAAGAATTCCCACTCTGGTGCCAAAAGGAGTCTGGTCAAGTTAATGCCAAGAAATCTGTGGTACAATACAAACAGTTTAATTGTGTAATTAACAATCAATAACCACTTCTAGTTAGAACATTTCTGCAGAAAGGAACCGAGAAACACTTATAAAACAGTCGTAACAAAATAACTGGTGTTCTCCTTGAAATAAACTGATAAAAAAGAAACACTTTTATACAGAATATTTATACAGGAATAGCTTTTTGAATTGGATCGTTAACCAAAGGAAGACACATCGCAGACATCGATTTTCACACAGATTGCATATGTTTTTCTCTCTAAGGTGTTCTATAGGTTAGTCATTTTACCTAAGCTTATTTGCATGATAGTAAAAATTGCATACAACATTAAATTGTGAAGCTTGTAGCAATGAGTTGCTCAACATACAGCACTTTTTTTATAGGCAACCTTTAAAGCACATTTCTCCATTTAAAACGTTTAAGACACTTTTTGTTTTTACTGCCCATCGAAATCACATTTATAAATAGAAAAAAAGGTCTGTGGAGTGAACGAAAAAAAAAAGAATTAAGCTCTGCGTAACAAACTTAAAAAAAAAAGTAATTACATCAGAAACACTGCATGAACTGCAAATAAATAATGTCGGACAACATAAACGTTTCTAACGGTGTGGCAATTCAGAGAGTTACAGTGACAAAGGTTTTGCAAAATAATCTAACATCGGCAGTGCCGTATAGTACAAGGCATTTGTTGGCATAGTTTCTTTAAGACTGTATCTTTTCTTTTCTTTTTTTTACAGTTACAATATAATGTCTATATATATATATTTATATTTCCTCCCTAAACAAATAATACGTAAAGACTGAGCGATCCTCGGAGAGTCACCTGGGCCGGGGATCGCGTTCCAGAGTTCGGAGAGATCCATTTTTAAAAGAATAACTAATCTGCCAGCAGGCTCCAGACTGGACACCTCAGAACGAAGGCCGTGTCAACCACTTGGTCCTTGATTTCATTTGCTGTCATTATTAATATTATTATTTTTTAAATCCAGTTAAACATCACGTACGTAAACACCTATCAAAGTCCTAGCAAACTCCGGGGGGGGGGACTTTTTTTTCTTTTTCTTTTTTTAAATATAATCAGTAGCTGAAAAAGATAAAGTAAGTCAGTGTAAAACAACAGACATAGAGTGCAGTCAGCAAATATCCACGGCAACATACTTAGAATATTTTTTTTGTGCAGATTATTTAAATGATGCATCAGTCTTTACAGTGAATAATACAAGTTTTACAAAATCCAAAAAGTAGTACTTGAGTCCGAGATGGGCTTTCCAGTGTGTGAACGCGTCACATCGTCGGTCTGCAACAGATGTGTGTTTAGAAACGCTCCTCGTATAGTCCGGACGCCGTACTGATTAAAAACACTACTTTTCTTTATTTGCAGTGCGGTGGTTCTGTGTCGGCCGGAGCGTTTTGCATTTAGCACAGCCGTCAGTCTGTGTGTGTGTGTGTGTGTGTGTGTGTGTGCACGAGAGGAGCTCTCAGTACATGTGCAGTGGGGGGGGGGGGTTCTACTCCTTGGCCTCGTGCTCTGACTCCGACTGGGCCTCCGCGCCTCGGGCCAGCTGCTCCTCGATCTTGATGGAGAAGATGGTGCTGTTGGTCTGCGTGCTGTCTTCCAGCTCCTTCAGCAGGTCGCTGCTCTCCCTGAAGTCCGTCAGCTCCTCCTCGAAGGCCGGGCTGCTGCTGCTGCTGCTGCTGGTGTTGGTGGTGGTGCTGTTGTTGGTGGGCTCCTTGGGCGCCTTGGCCGGGTGATTGATGTAGAAGCGCTGGCTCTGGAAGAACTTGATGATGGTGAGCTTGGGCAGGTCCAGCTGGGCCGACAGGGTGTGGATGGCCTCCTCGTCCGGGTACAGGCCCACGTCCTGGATGAAGCTCTGCAGGATGCCCAGAGCCTCCAGGGAGATCTTCCCTCCGCAGGTGCGGGACTTGTTCATGCTCCCTCCGCGGCCGCCATCCTCCTCCATCTCCGCCGGGGAGGCGGTGGAGGGCTGGCGTGGCGGCAGACGGGGGCCGGTGCAGGGCTGCAGTAGCTGCAAGGGCTGCTGGGACAAAAAGGGTTGGGAGGGGTGCTGGAGGGACAGGGAGGGCTGATGCTGATGCTGCTGCAGCGACTGGGGCTGAGCCTGCGGCAGGAAGAGAAAGGAGACGGGGATGTTATCAGTGAACACTTATCGGCGCCTTAATAAGGCCTTTCAATAAAATCAATGGAGTTGTGAGGAGAAACGGGCCCCGCTGTGTGTAGAACACGCACTTGGTTGAAGGAATTCTCCATGTAATATCTCATTCAATGCAATCAGTTCTGCAGATATGAATTTTTTTCCCGTTTTTTTTGGTGGTGGGAGATTGTGCTTCTCATTGTTGGGGTAGAGGCAACACACACACACACACACACACACACACACACACACACACACACACACACACACACACACACACACACACACACACTCACATGAACTCAAGAGACGCACTCAGTGGGAAAATGGCCTCTCTATTATGGCCTCCGCTGCTTATCAGGCTCTATTGCCAGGCAGCGATAAACAAGATCGCTGTGCACAATTCCCGTCGCGATGGTCTGGCTGATTGTCCGCGGGGTGAGAATGCTATCGATGGCTTTCACTCCGCCGTCAGACTCCCGTCAGTGTAAACACACGACACACTGCTCGTAAAATGCCTCATTGTGTGGCTGGAGAGGGAGCGAGTGGGCAACTCGTGGTCCCCATTGACCCTGCGAAATGGGCGCTCTTTTATTTTCATTTCTGAGTCAGACGCTGTGGAATAGGTGTTTCGTAATGAAGTTTGCAAAACAGCACTTTGCAGGGACTCTGCTTGCCAGCTGCTTAAATGCACCCAAAGATGTGATTTTACTGTACCAATAAACCGAGCTATGATAGTTCTTGTTGAGCAAATGGGAGCTAATTTGGCTAATGCGTCGCGTTAGTGAAGGAGAGGCCCGAAATATTTAAACACGAGTCTCTCGTGGACGGTGTAAAACTACACCATTAAATCAGAAATAATCCTATTTTATCAATCTTCTGTTTGCATGCAAAGTGTGCAAAAAAAAACTTCCCTCGTTCCATTTCTGCTGATGTAACTGATTTGTAAAAGAAATCCTATTACCTGATTTATATCCAGTAAATGGCCGCCTCTGTGAAACACTGGCCAAGTAACCAAATAACGCTGTGGCTCAGAAGTTTTATTGTGCTTTATTATTATTTAATTTTGAGCGTCAACCGAGATTGTGTTCTATTTTCTACTCATCGAGAAGACGTCTTCCTATAAAGCAGCTGTTAAATCAGTTCAGGCTAATCTTTGCAAATGGCTTTCGCTGAAACGTAGCACATTGTAATTGTTGCAGTGTTTCTAATTAACAAGTTCATAGAAAGTGTTATTTCATTCAAAGTCTTGAAAGATTTGTAAAAATGAAACGATAAAATGTAGGTAAAATACATTATATATTTTGGATATGGTCCAAAACCAAAAAATATATTCACTTTACAGTCACACGAGGAAAAGAAACAAATCCTCACATTTGAGAATCTGGTGTGTTTCTGTGTTTGTATTCATGCTTCCCGCATTTTATTCATTCATTCGTTTGAGTTGCGAGTTGGGAAATAAAATCAATCAAACTACTAATTTGGCCTTCAGACGAGAGGGAACTTCAACATTTCCCAAAGAACTCTTGCCTGTGCCATAAGGTTGCCTGGTTCAAACCCATGTTCCAGAAAGCCGTCGCGGCCGAGTGCCTTGCCCAAAGGCACAAGCGGCGTGGCGCTCACCTGTGGCAGCTCGGCGGAGATGTGCATCAGGTGCGTCGGCCGCTCGTTGTGGTGCTGCTGCTGCCCGGCGCTGCTCTCCTGCTCGTAGATGGCGTCCCGTTCGACCTGGCAGAGGCTCAGGAAGCGGCGGATCATGGACAGGTTCTCCCAGAGCGTGCGGTTCTCCGGAGAGGGGTCCTCCTTCCAACGCAGCAGCTCACAGAGCCAACCCTGAGGGAGGGATCAGAGGGAGAGAGCAGGTCAGTAACGCTCCGTCTTCTTTGAGGATCAAATGTGAAAGGAATGTATTATGAATTCATGGTTGTTTAAACTCATAGGCCCCCCGTGTATGGACCCTGGTTCACATGGTCACCCAGTTCTACAGTGCTTTACCTAAGAGGAGAACCAGGTTATTCAATACTTCTTCTCGTGTGAAAGTAAATGTGAGTTTACATCCAAATGTTCTTTGCAAAGTATCAAAAAGAAAAAGATTTCCAATGTAAATCACGCAGACTAAACAGCTGCAGTTAGAAGGCGTGAATGAGCCACGGTCAAGCTACACAGCAGGGAGGAACCAGTTAACTGGAGGAGAAACACACACACACACACACACCGCGTACTGGGAGGAGGGAAGTGACTCCCATGTTTGAAACGCTCCAGCAGAGGGCCATGAAAGACAGAGCTGAGGAGCAGCGAGGGACGATTAGAACAGAGAGGCTTCATTTGATCGATGCAACAGAGGCACAGCGAGCCTGACCGGTGAGGGGAAGATTCAGAAACGATTCCTCGACCCGATTTATTTCAGGATATTTTTCAAGCAAAAAACTCCAAACATTGTCTGGTTCCAGCTGCTCATCCCGACTGTGAGGACATGACAGTAAACTACAACGTGAAGATTTTTAGACTGTTCCGAAATCTTCACTTTTCACAATTGTTTTACGTTTGACAAACAGTCAATCAATCAGAGGATAAAGGACAGAATAAACAGCCAAACATATTGATGTATATACTCCATGTTCTATGTGTGCATTTCATTGTGCGACCATGTGTTGTAAAATGAACCTTGGAGCGATATTCGATTTATTCTTTCATTCCCGTACTTGCGAGTGCGTTGGTGTTGTATTTAAAAGTCTTGCTAGAGTCAGGACGTCTGGTTTGAGCTTTGGTCGAGGTCTCAGACGTGTGTTTGTTTGTTCATGGAGCTGAGGGACCATCTGAGGATTCACGACTGTACAGACAGAAGGGCTCAGCGGGGGCTGGGTGACGTGGTCTCACAGCCTCAGACGTGACGACCCAAACCTCAGCAGAGCAGAGTGTGAGTGTGAGTGTGTGAGTAAGAGCGAAGGGAAATAACACACTGTAGTGCTGTGTGGGAGAGCGAAGAGGAGGTAGAGGATAGGACGGGGGGGGGGTGAAGCTACAAGAGAGCTGTAAAGGGACAGAAGTGGATGAAGAAGGACGGACGGCCGCGGAGTCAAACCAGCGAGGAGGAAACACAGCGTCAAAGAGAAGCATTGAGGTGTGTGTGAGTGTGTGTGTGTGTGTTACGGAGGGCTACTCGCTCAGCCGGGTAGTCTGTCCTGGCGCCGTGACAGAGCGGCGCTGTAATCTCCCGGCCAGTGAGCGGCAGCACCTTTCATTTCCACAGGATTACACCGCGCTGCTGGTCCGCACACACACACACACACACACACACACACACACACACACACACACACACACACACACACACACACATACAGAGAGGGCAGAGCCACGCCGCCACACTGCATGCAAGAGATAACTCAGCAGTTTGGTTGTCCCCTGTTCCAACTCCTCCCATAAGCCACATCAAACCCAGGAGGGGGGTTTGGAGGAGATGGGGGAGAAGGAGAGAGAGAGAGAGAGAGAGAGAGAGAGGGGGGAGAGCGGGGTAGAGGGGGCCATAAAGCCTGCGTGCCCACCTTGTTCCTTTGCCACGTTTATTGTTGCGTTTTTAATTTGCATGCAGAGGGATTTGGACGGCGCTCCAGTTGGGCTGTCTGTGGTTTCAGCTGATTCGGTAGTGCAGGCGAACGCGAACACACACGCACGCACACACACACACACACACACACACACACACCGCAAAGAAACGCACACAGACCACCACACACCATCTTGTCAAAGCCAGAGAAACTGTACCCCGGCCCAACGATGGAGTAATCCAACTCAAACACTCCCAAAACCAGCAGGATTAAACCCAAAGTAGCAGAGCCAATCAAACAAAGGCACCACGTGAACTCCATTTCAATGCCAGGAAGTCCATTTGATGAAATAAAGTACGGAGTTTATCAGTGTGAATGCTTCGTGTCTGTGCTCTACAGTTTGTTTTTTGAGCTGACATGCAGCGAAACGAACACACGAACATTTGCGTCACGTTTTTTTTTTTTTCTCCTCATGTGATGCACGTCAAACAGCAGTTAGCGCTGCTCCCGGCCAGCACTGTGGACAGTGGACAGTCAGCATTTTCCATGGCAGTTTCAAGAGCTTTGTTTGTGTTTGTCTAATTGCATTGCTTCCACAGGCCAGGCAGAGGCAGCGGGGATAACGAGAGGAGAGAGAGAGAGACAGAGAGACGGGGAGGAATAGAAGGGAGGGAGCGAGAGAAGTTAGCAATCTGACTCCCTCGTTGTCAGTAAACTTTAAAGGAAAAGAACCGGCGTATTGTGAACGGCATAAAACTTCATTCTTCCACAGTTTGAAGTAGCGTGAATACTATCTGATGAAAAGCTTTACCTCCACATCCAAGCTCTCCCTAAAGAGCGAGTAAACCAACAAGGCTTTACGTCCAACATGGCCACACTGTTGCAAGTCTGTTTTTGTCTCCCCGTTTATTATTTAATGTAATTTGTCGAGCCTCTCCGCCGCGGCCGACGAGCACTACCCGCTCTTGATTGGCTCGTGGAACTTGCTGCCAAGTGTTCCAACACAGTCCAGGGAAAAAAAAATAAAATCTAGGGCTCTTCAATCTGGCGCACTCTGCGTTTTGTTGAAGATCATTAAGGGCACTCTATAAATAAATAGAACAGGTAGCTCAGAAGAGGCCCAGTTGTTGGCCAACAGAGAACACACTCGCCGGGCTTCGACTGCTGCTCGGTAAACCTCATCGCGTCGCAGCTTAACCGGCGAGGCAGCGACGGGAAACTGACTGTGATGCTTGTAAGAATCACTCAATGTTCACCGATTATTTTGTGTTTTTACACAGATAGGAGGTAAGGTAGTCAGCTCACCCTGTCAGACAGCCAGAGAGTAAACGAGCGTCTAGTTAAGAAGTGAATGGCCAGGATGCTGTTATTAATTACACCTTAGCCGTAACAACTTCATCATTTTGTGGATTACTTTGGACTTTAATTTATAGATTTTTTTTTTCCCCTCTAAAATGTTATCTCGTGTGTGTGTGTGTGTGGGGGGGGGGGGGAAACAGACTCTCGAACACAGTTTAGACTCGTGCTAAATTGTCAATCCAAAATAATTTAGATTCTTCAATAAGAAAATAAAAGCGTGAGGATTTACTGAACGTCTTTAGAACGTATACACTGTTGGTCAGAGAAAACAATGAGTGTGAAAACGTCACAATTTTACACTAAATCATAAATCAACCAAGTCAAGAAAAATACGAGCAGGTTACTTGATGATGAATATAATAACTGCAGCCCCTATTGAGGCCATTCATGGCAGAAATCTCATGTGCGAGACATTTAAACACAAGAAACTACTTCAGTTTGGCCTCGTGGAGCGAACCAGTGCAACAAACCGAGATCGCCTTCGTAAATCACAGCAAGTAGTGAACGGGGAAGCCGCTTTGTTTTGATGCGAAATAAATACATCTCTCAGCCGAACCCACAGATGCTGCAAACAGGTTCATCGGAGCAATAAGCACTGACAGGCGAAGGATTATCTTGCTATGTTGGCACACACCTGCGACAATATTGCACAATAATCCGCCGCCTCTAGGTCATCGTTGCTTAAATATTAATTAGTTTCAAACAACGGGACTGGCAAAGGAGAACCACTGGCCTTTTCTCTTGTTTTACAGCGGACACGGATCTGACCGGAGGCTAATGGGGCTCCGGGGTCACGAGGTGCCAAATTAAAAAGGGTAATAAACTCTTCAGCGGGCCATTGTGTGGCCCTGGTATAAATAGCAACCGGGTGTGCTGATGAGAAAAAAATATTTCCCTCCCAAACACAATAGTTGAATTCATGCGCGAGATTCACCCGGCAATGCAATGCGGTACACGCTGTATGTGAGTGCTGCAGTCACAAGCTGCCAATAAGCGCATAGGCCTGCTCTGTCAGAGAACAGCATGGTATTCACCGCCCAACCCGTCCAACCAGCGAACGACCGCTGCAAACAGCCAGCATGGCAGCTCAGGGATGAGCGACTGGCAGGCAGGCAGGCAGACAGACAGACAGACAGACAGGCAGGCAGGCAGACAGACAGGCAGACAGACAGGCAGACAGACAGGCAGACAGACAGACAGGGTGTCACACGGCCTGGCCAACACCTTCGCTCTAATCTCATTTGCTTGTTATCAGTCCCATCAGGCTGACCTCGGCCACTGCAAAAATAAATAAATAAAATAAGCCAACAGATGTCCATCAATTTGCCATTTGAGTTTATTTTTCCCCTCGTTCCTCAGATTACTGCGTGACCAGAAATCATGCTTCAGTTTGCTGCCACGGTTTCAACCCCCGAAGCAGACTATATGCCAGTGTATCGAGTATCGATTGGATTTGGACAAAAAATAAAATAAATGAAAATCGGATCAGATCAGATGACGCATCAAAAAAAAAAGGAAAAAAAAATCCCAGATGAAGACATGATTGGTGCCTTTGTTGGCGGGTTGGAGGACAGGACTGTTTCGGAGGCAGCAGACAAACCTCTTCTGTGTCTGAACAAGGGAGGGAGCTAAAAGTAGGGGGAAGACAATGCGTTGTTGTTTCTCCTCCTCCTTGAACCTGGCAGAGGCCCAGCACTGGCAGACAACACGATGCAGATAAATGCAGCCGATAACACGTTTCTCCTCCCTGAGCAAGCCAAACTGCCGGCTGCACGTGGCGCCTTCACCCCGCAAGGTAACGTGTGCTGTGTTGTAAAAAAAAAAAAACATTAGGCCACGGTGGACGCCCATCTGCTGACGACGAGTGTTGAAACCTTCCCGATGCTCGGACATATGCGGATCTCCCGCAACAATAAGCAATAATTGACAGTGAATTCAGGGCCAGACTTTTTTTTGGGTGGTGGAATAAGTCTCTCTCTGCAAACAGCAAAGCTCTGAGTGACTTCACAAATAATCTGTGGCATACTGTGAGGGCGACGGGGCAACGTTAACGGGGTCAGTGTCATGTGAACAGCACTCCCTAACAATATAGGGAGAACACATTGCGTGCTGCTTTCAACCCAACCAACATCCTATTTATTAGACTGTTAGCGTCTTTATTCAATTTCTTTCTTGAATGTCCACACAGCCATCGGCATCTACAGTTACTTCATACACTGAATGTAACACGGATAACAGGAGCGTTGGAGTAAACGAGCAATAACCTACAGAGATGATTTAGGTGCAATGTGTCTCATTAGATAACGGGTCAGATGAAAAAAGGCCAAAAGAAAAAGTCTATTTCGTCCTTTTAAAAATGAATGCTAGCAAGATTCTTAACCTACTAATCTGTCTCGCTGAAGGAAAGATGGCTGAGCCGTGCATTCGTTACAAACCCAAAGTAATCGCGTTGGCTTTCATTCATTCCCTCGCAGAGAGGAGAAGGTTTGCAAGATCACAAAAAAACGAATTCATCCAGCGTCACTGAGCCATTTGTTCAACAGGCTCCGTGTTCATGAAGCCGTCTCCACGTGGAGAAGTATTGCACTGTTGTTGAGGAGGACCATGTCTACGGAGAACCCGTGATCGCTCAATGCATCACCCACCGCTCACCATTAGGGACGGCAAAGAGAACTCCAGTACTCGACATGGACGCATTACCAGTTACTCAACATATCGAGCAATCAGTTTTCTTTCTGCGTCTAAAAATGAATGCATAGATATAGCCATATGAATGTACATCCATAAAGCAGAAGGAAACATCAGACATAGATAACTCATTCGCTAGCAGCGTTGACATGAGACGTTTAGCCTATTCGTCCTATTAAGGCGTCTGCGAGCTGATGCCGTTTGTTGAGCCGGAGTACAAGCTTCCACCGCGGCAAACAACAACCACGAGAGTGAAGAAGACGGAACTTCGTGAGCGAACCTCGGTAAAAACCGATCTGCAAAGAGCCGCCCCAAGGTAGCCATTACTCGTGGACAGCACTCACCACAGAGTCATTGACTGCCACTTGCCATTTCATTCAGAACCGGGAGTCCTACGGACACGCGGTTCTGATGACCGGCACACTGCACCTTCTACAATAATGTAATCCGAACAGAAGGTGTGAAGAGGTCAAATAATGAAAACGGTTAAAACAGAAAAAAAGGTTTGGACTGAATTTAGGGCTGTTTACCATATGATGATCAAAGAGTTGAATTTATTGTTTCATTCACCGATGCATTATTCTTTATAACTTCGCCATCTGATCCCGATTTACACGCTGGTCTTGAGTATCCATGAGGAGTCCTTCTACCAAAAACATGGCTAAACCGGACACCTTTTTGAAATTACAGATATGCCCTCCGGATGGTTGATGACACCGAGCTGCTTTTTCTTTTTATCCGAAATCTTTTGAAGATTAAAAAAAACCGAGTCATCTTAAATCATTTGAAACTCGCCCTTTAAAAAAAAGAAGAAATACTCTTTTATTGTTAAATCATGTTGACGTGACTCTGATGTCTTGTCAGAGTGGACGCTTTCCAGATCCTGGGTGCCAGATTGTGTCACCATCCTCTTTTGTGAGGATGTCAGTGGCTGAGCTTTAGGGGAGAAATGTGCCAGTCTGAGTCATACATGCCAAACAATTAATCTCTATTCGAGGCGCGACACGGAGAAGTCTTCGCCAAAACTGTGAACGTTTTCTGAAGAGGGGGTCGCGACCTCACCAGATACAATAAGCGAGTCGACAACAATAACAGACTGACGGCTGACACGACACACATTGTGGAGGCGAGGCATGACTGTGCAGGAAACGGCCCTCTCTGTGTCAGCGCTCGCTCCCAGAAACAATACCGACCAGTTCTTGTGTGGCGGTTTACGTCACGGCTGCCGAACCAATAAAGTGTGCGGGGAATTTTCGAGCAACCAAATAGAGGCAGATGGAGCATAAAGAATAACCAAAGGCAAATGACCGGTCCATCTGAAATGGAGCACATTAAACATCTGTGTGGTTGCAGCGTTTTCCTTTTTTTCCCTCCTTTCTTCTCTCTAGCTCTACGTTTTGTTCTTTTCGGCGAAGTTCTTCACACACAAACGCACAGAACACGGTGACAATAGTGGGGAGTTCCCCGGCGCTGCTGTAATCGACTCGTGTTGGATTCTCAGCAGGGTAAGTGCCTTGCTCAAGAACACCAGTAAAAAGACCAGAGAACACGTTCCATTTAAATCCGATCAAGAAATTAGATGCCAGGAATGTTTTTAATGCTCAGTATTGAACAATCTATAAACATTTGCAGGAAACAAACCTAAATCCCTTTAGATATCAGCGGGTATCACATATTAGTGAAATCGTGTTCTCTTTGCCCACTAAAGATTTTTTATGAGTACAAAATGGCGGAAAATGGAGCCGCTGATGATGCTGCAGTCCATGTGCCTCTTCGTAGCAAATATTAGTATTGTTGGAATTGCACCGTAATCTAGTTTATTCTGGTGGTGGGCTGATATTTGGGCGGCAGCACTGTCTGCACAGCAACACTCAATGTGCAAACACTGCTCTCCCACCACAAATTTACCTCTTTTTTTATTTATATATTTTATAATCGTCTCTGTTCAATACAGCGGAGGCAGATGGAGGATGAACGCACAGAAGACAACAAACACACTGAAGATGAGCTCGCGATAAACAACAACGGCGGCAGAATTACAAACACAGAAAGCACCTACATGCAGTCTGACTCCACCAATTATAAGGGCTTGATTGAGATTTAATTCAAAGCTTGGGCTTAATTGCTAATATCAAAGCATAATTAAGCTGATAAATCATGACTGATCTTATTGAATTAGGGATTGAAATAGCAGAGAACTTGCAAATTGTCTATGTCAGCTAAATAAGTCTTCTTAATTGGCCTACAAGTTTGCTTCAGATACTAATGAAAGCGAACAAATTGTGCAGGTGCGCTACTCGTCCCTACGAGTCAGACATGTTTTAAATAATAAGAAAAACTGTTTTCTTCAAGAATTGAAGGTAACACGAGGTGAGTAATTGATACACAAATGGTCATTATTATTATTATTATTATTATTTGTGGCCTTTAACCAGTTGAGCTGTGAGAACATTTTGAGCTCCATCAGCCGTCTCACAGAGAATATCTGAAAAGGGATCAAAATCAAGTGCACACAAGCACCAGCGTGAGCACTTGGATAGCTCCTAATATCTCCCCATGCAATTCCCCTAGACTCAATCTCACACACACTCCTGTATGCACACACACTCTCTCTCTCTCTCTCGCTCTCTCTCTCAGCCGGTGGCTGTAGTTAAATTGAAATATTTCCCGGCGTGTGTCAGAAGCATGCAAAATGATAATTATGACAGATCTGATTAGGCGGGCCGAGGCGGGCGGCTCCGGGCTGCAGGTGCGACCTTGTGCATTCCGGAGTGTGTAAATAAAATGAATTACAAGCGTAGGGGGCGAGCGGCGCGTGACACAGGCGCGCACGGGGGGGACTCCCACGGGGGGCACCCTAATGGAATATTTTCCCCGAGTCTAATAATACAGTTGGTATTGACTTGAGGTAATTAGGGGGATCATTAAAGCGCTTTTCCCGGCGTATTTGCCTGCCTGATCAGATTAGCGGGAATGGGCCTCAGAACAAGCCCTGTGTGGTCTGTCAGCAGGAGTGGAGACAGTGGGAGAGGGTTAGCTGCAGAACATTTGCAGGAAAGAAAGCGCGAGCACAATACTGCGCCTGTCACTGGGAGCACTTGCTAACAAGCAGGCCAAAGGGTAAGGGCTGGTAAGGTTAGGCATGTGGCCAATAGGTTGAGCCCCGGTTAGGCCTTGAGAGCTACGCATAGCAAAGGGCTGGTGAACTATTAGCAAAGTGCTAACTCAGTTAACTGGCTAACACCTGCTCCCCGGTAGAAAACATTTGTCTTGTAATAAATCTATTAGAGGTGACGAAGAGACAATTTGAAGTGCTGACAGTCGGGGCAGATTCCTAGTTTGGACCCCGAAGAGGAGGAGGAGGAGGAGGAGGGAGTGGGTTGCGCAATTGGAGACAGATGGGGTGAGAGGTGGCATGTAAGGCATAAGTGAGAGAGATGGCAGGAGAGACGCAAAGTGCTCTGGGCATGCTCAGTGAGACCCCGGGGCTCCCGCTAAGAGGAGGAGGGTTCTATGAAACAGGCAGCGGAGAGAAAACAGGCTGGTGGGAATTCCACTGTCCATTAAACAATAAGGGAAAGGCTCATTTCAGAGGGAGGGGGAAGACTTACCGTTTGCAAGATAATTCATTCGCTAAATTAATTATTCAGACAGCTGGGTCTCCAGTTCAAGAAATTGTGTCTTTAATAATAGAGAGGATCTGGCCTCGCCTGTTTCCCATGGCAACCTAATAATCAAGCAGGCACAGGAGATAAATAAATAAATCAATTAATAAACAGGCACGGCCCTTTTGGGTCCCTTGGGGTTGCGATATGCTCGCTCTGATCTGCCTAATTTGAGGGAGAGAGAGAGAGAGAGAGAGGTGTGGAGCTGTTCATCTACAAAGAAAAAATAAAGAAAAAAGACACCTTGACGCCATCGCACAGAAAGTACAACTTATGAAAAGTATTCCAAAGCAGATCCAGATATTAAAAGGTGTCCGACCACGTCTTCACTGCGTCATGTTTTGCTGTACTATGATGTCACTTAATGCCATTTGTAAACGACTCTCCGTGCAAAAACATGACTTCTAACACGCCGACCCCAAGTGGCTTCTCAGTAACAGACAAACCTCTGAGCGGCCACCATCCAGAAACAGACACCCAAAAGGTCAGCCATCTGCCCCTCTTGTTCAGCAGCCATTGGATGGAGCAGAATGATAGAAGTGGTGTGTGTGTGTGTGTGTGTGTGTGTGTGTCGTTGGTCTGGTTGGGCGGGTCATGCGCTAAATATCTGAGATTAAAAGCTAAGAAAAGCGCTCAAGCCCCCATAAAACATGTACGACCAGTAATGCGATTCAACCCCAAACAGGAAATAAGTCATTTTCCAAACATGAAGGAAGCAGCTCCCGTTATTCTGTCACCCTCCCTTCCTCCTCATATCAGTGTCCCCACCCACTCCCCCACCTCTCCAGACCAACAAGGCACTCACCCCCCCCCCCCCCCCCACCCATCCTCCACTCCGGGGACTGCCGTGCCAGGCGGGTGCAGGGTGACAGATGGCATACACCAACCTCCCCCCACTACTGCGCCAGCCCCCCCGCCCGGCCCCCCCGGTGGCGCAGCGGCGGACCAGATCAGTGCCATTCTGTCTCATTAGAGCCTGGCTAATTAGCGTAACCTCTTCCAGGGGAGAATGGGCGATGTGAGAGATGGAGAGAGAGAGAGAGAGGGCGGTGTTGGTGCGCTCTGCACTCTTCTGGTCATTGAGGAGTCTGAGGGCTTTGAGCCCCGTGGCGCGCGGGGGCTCCCGGGGTGCTTGTTTTGTGACAGCAGGGACTCTGATTTTTCGCCCGTTGCGCAATTCCTCCCAGGAAGTGTCGGGGATGTTTGGACATAAAAGTCGTGTCAAAGCGACGCCCCCCCCCCCCCCTCCGACCCCCCCGCTCAGCTCACCTCCAATCGCTCATCTGAGCATGAGCCGCCCCCTCTGCCGGGCTAGCCGACACAGCGAGCCTCCCCTGAAAACAAAGCACAGTAGCCTGCTCGGTAGCCGCTCTGGCCACTACTGCGGCAGTGAACAATGCGGACATCAACTCCATCCAGATCATAGCTCTCACCTCCGCGGGGCTAAAAGCAAACGGGCCTGTTTGGCGAACAGAGCTCCTTCTGGCAGTGTCCTCGCTGGATTCCAACCAGTAACGCACAGTTGTTTTCTCCAAGTCTGACATCTCCCGGAGCTAAATGGAAACGGAACATTCTTGGAGCGTTCGATCAGTTTGAGGCCTTGAGGAATGGAGCATGAATAATGATTCAGATTTTATTTCATCAAAGCCTGGGTGTAATATCTGTCCTAATAAATCAGAATTGCTGCATGGATTACTTAAAAAATATGTATGCCCAGACTTGAAGTGAAATGGCGACCATCAATCTGATGAAGTAATATGGAATGGGTTAGATTCACTGCTCTATAGTTACTACTTTGAATATGTGGCAGTAAAAGAGTGATTGAAATGCAACATTGAATATGTGAGGGGGGGCAGAGGCCTGCAGTGGTTACGAGCCCGAAGAGAGGACGGGATGGCTGCGTTCCAGGAACCCCCTCAAACACACACATTCAAATGTGCCTTCACATAAACCCGTATCTAAACGCCATACACAGAAATACACACAAGTAAGAATGCGCTCAGTGGAGCACGCACCAATCAGTGAACAGCTTTTCTACCCAGGGCACCACTGTTGCCTTTGACCTCCTCCAACTCTGCATCTCTTATTTCTCTGCTCTCAAGATCTCCCTTTGCTCTTCTTCTTCTCTTCTCCGCTGCATCAGCCGTCTTTCTGTGAACAAGGGCAATGTGCGGCACACATACACCCTCATGCTGTACAAACGGGGGTGGTGGGGGGGGGGGGGAGACTGGTACCAATGGATTCTGGTCACCTGATCCTGTGCTTGCGTAAGCATGCTGGGAAATCCTGAGCTGAAGAGGCTGAACTGCACGCCGAGCTGACGGGACGGTGCCAGTGCCTCAGTGGCGAGGCCTCTTCCCTTCCCCCCCCTGCGATTATTTCCCTGGACCCCATGTGGGCATCCTGCCAGTGCGGCCCATCCTCCACACTCGTCACCAGCCACATCCACACTCAGTATACCAGCAGTCTCTGCTGGCACGGCACTCAAACCCAAAGCTCGGCGAGTGTTGTTTTCTTCCTGCGCGGCTGCAAAACCTCTCTGGACTTAAGCTGTCGTTTACAACGTGTCGTTTAAAAAACACATTTTGCGATTGTTCCTGGACGACTGATTCACACCACAGGAAGCTCACGAGCAATTAACACCCAGTATCGTAGCTCTGGTCACATGAAGTAATCGTCTCTTTAGTTCCAGCAGAGGCACCGGTGCTTTTAACAAGTGCAATCTAATGTGCGACCTTAAACACCTTAAAACAAGACCACTTTATGAACAGTAGTCATGGCTGCAACCAACTCTTATTTTCATTTTCGATTAATCCACCCATTATTTTCCAGAATAATTGGCTGGTTGATAAAATGGCCAAACCCAAACATATCTAACGTTCAATGATATAAAACAGCAACTGAGAAACAATGACAAAAGCTACAAATACCAACGTTTAAGAAGCTGCAACCAGCAAACAAACCAGAACTTTTGCTTGAAAAGTGACTCAAATGATGATCAGCAAAATAGTTTCTGGTTCATTTTCTGTCGATCAACCGGTCGATTAATTCACTCGTAATTGTTGCAGCTCCACTGCGATCAACATATTATAACAATGGCTTGTACGAGGGGAAGGGACAAAAGATACAACGTCGAAGAAGAAGACATTTGCGCCCGTAAAGATGGTCTGACGCCAATTCTGGAAAGTTAAATCACGACAGAATTATCTGCCCACAGCTACACATAAACATAAAACTACAATCTTGAAGCATTTGGGATTTTCGAAGATTTTTCGAGGAAGCTGCGAGTGAAAACTGGTGCTGGTCACTGATTTTTCAGGGTTTAGGGGTCCTGATGGGGAGGAGCAGGCCCGGCCTGGCCTGGCGCTGCCGGTAGCTGTGGCGATGCCGGCTGGGTAGTAAGGGGGGAGACCAGCTGCCCGGGGAGCGCCCATTACGAGATGGAGCCAGAGATAAGTGCTCTCCCAGGCCCCCTTTCACAGGCATAATTAGCACACTTCTTATCTGCTGCTCAATTCACATTCACACCCGCCTGCCATGAATGGAACGTGAAAGAGAGGCAGAAATCGGGAGGAGGGGGGGGCGACGAGAGAGGTAGAGGGGGCAAGACAGAAAGACGGGAGTGAGGTGGAGAAGGCACGGTGGAAACCTGTTCCCAGACAAACCTTCATTTGAGAAGAGGGAGACATGTGCGAGTCAACGCCTCCTCCCTCTCCCCCCTTTTCTCTCTCTCCAATCCTTCCAAGGAGTCTTTCAACTCCTTAACAAAAACAGTGGTTTGTGCATCAAACTGCAATTTGGTAAAACAAAGCTATCTGAGGGTATAATCATCCTAATCAGCAAGAAAAAAATAAAGCCTTTGCAGATATTTCTAGATTATTCCGCCCTTGGTGATCTATTCCCCCCCCCCCTCATCGTCTTCATCAAGCACAATTGTGGAAATCTTCCCAACTCCTCTGTCAGACACGTGAAAACCTTTAATAATAACTCCTCAGTGCTACATTTTAAAATTGCTTTTAATACTCAGTTAAATTGGTGGTGTGTGTGTGTGTTTTCCCCCTCCCTGTTTCCAACACACACAGGCTTGCATTGTGTGAGCGCTTTGCTCTCTGGGAGAAGATAACAGGGGCCCATCGTCTTACTGAACGGAGCTCATATAAACAGGTTTGTTTGGTGTTGAAACACTGTCGACTGCTAAACCTCCAAACCCACAATAGAGAGGACATGTGTCATTATGTGGGTGAATCACAGCAGCGATGCACTGGGGCAAGTCTCTCTCCGGGCTGGATGGATTTCGACTTCTTTGCCTTGAACTGTACGAATATTATGATGCTATATGCATCTAGTATCAATTTCAACGCTGACATCCATCAGCCTCTGTGTCAACGCATCAATACTGCTGCAAGAGCCACTTTACAAAAGATGAAAGAAGTTATGATTAACAGCATTCACACGTTCCTCAAAAGGCAGGTTTGTGGGTGAGTGGGCTGGATTTTGGATATTGAACAAACAACCATGTCCCGTTGATGAAAGAAGAAATACAGCTCTTCGTATTCTGTGAGTGTAGCTTGAGCAAGTTTTCTGGAGGAAGACAATGAGAGAGAACAGCGAAGCAAGCGTGGTCCCTCGCTCAGGGTGCTGTAGTGTCTGTACCTGGCTCTTGGAGGCGGCCACCTTGGCGAACAGGGCCTGGGAGACTTTGGCCCTCTTCATCTCCTGCTGGATCTCGTCGTAGATGGTGGAGTTGATGTTGAGGACGCAGCTCTCGGTTTTGCCGTTCCACTCGCTGGGCAGAGGCGACGGTTTCACCTGGTGAAAGGAGTGGAGACAAAGGAAAATCACAGAAAAATCCCACGCGTGTTTCATTGCTAATACTTTGTCAGGTATTGGATTCTTCTTTGTATTTAACAGGTTTTGGTTGTGTGTATGGAATGGATCACGGTACTCGACCTGAAGATGTTTTCTTTTAATATTATCAGAGTCATGTGTGACAGTTAGTATGCTAAATACGGTGCATCTGTCACTGAGATTTGTCGATATTTTTCCACAGGTTTTGATACCAAATTAGGATAAAAACCCCGAAGAAATCTGTCTACATTAAATGTAATTAAAATTAGTAATAGTGTAAAATAAGGTGGTATTAGACATTCTTTACAAACGAAAACTGATAAAAATGCAAATATTAGCCTTTCAAGATAATAGCAATTAATTGCATGTTGGGAGATAATAAGCCTCAAGTGTGTGTATCGTCTATGACAATGTGTGCATTCAGATTGGTGGAGGTGGAGAGGTGAGGTGGGTGGCGTTATCTGCTCACAGGGGAAAGGCCCACGGGGATTCTGGGATTCCAGTCCTCGGGCCTCACGCTGTTACAGTCTTCCCTCCGGGGCTGCTGTGTCGGGAACACAACACAACCGATATTTGCTCAGGCTCACACGGGGAAAAAAAGAAAGGTAATCTGGCTAAATACAAGCAGACACACACACACACAGGAGTGTAGATTACACCCACGCTCGGCTCCAGCCTTACATTGCTCAAAAACACTGAGATGTGTCGTGAGGAATGTTATTATTCTCATGTCAAACTGGTGATTAAAAAATAAATGCAAGTCAAGTGAAATCAAATCATCTTCATTCAGCGGCTTGTTGCATCTTGACAAAAATCCTTTGACAAGTTAACAAGTATCCTAATAAAAGCATTACCCACCAACCATTAGCCCATGAATCATTCCATACGAGCCCCTTTGAAAGGAGACGGCGGTTGGGTACGAGTACGAGCGCATAGCATTCAAATGAATCATAATAACACCAACAGCTACTAACTCACGACGCACAGTCTGTGATAAAAAAACCCAGATATATTCAAGTATTTGTCTAGACGCCGAATACGGGCTCCTTTACGTGTCAAAGACAATCACGTAATCCTAATATTTGTGGTGGAACCGGAATGCCGGAGCGTTTCTGGGCCTTTCATCTCGACGCGGGCTCGCCGGTCTGAGCGGCGGGTTACCGTGTCAAGCCAATTGTTAAGGCCGGGACATGCGCTAACTGGCTTTAGGGGAGTTGTGCCGACCCATCAGCGCATGTGAGAGAAACATACCTCTGCATCTGTTTTTACGAGGCCAATAAAATCCCTCCTCTGTCTCGGGCTCAATTGCCACCCTGGCTGATTTATGTGCTTAGATTCACACCGCACTGCTCCATAGGAGAGGCTGGCAGATGGCCAGGTGTACGAGTTGTGCGAGCGCGTGTGTTTGTGAGAATTGCCTTGTGTAGCAACGGGCCTGCATGATAAATGTTGATGGCTTTAAGTCATACAGGTGAAGTATATTAGGGCCCTCAAGATATTCTATTGCTGTGCCAACAGGAGTATAAAAAAACCCACAAACTTGAGTTTTGGGTCTTGTTTGAAATAGTTTGTACGTCGTGTAGCAGTCTCTGTGTTTGTTGTTCAGCCGGCAGATCTCTTTCTGTGTTGCTATGGATGTCTACAGCTCTGGAAGCTGGTCCCAGATATGCTACAAGGATCCTTTTCTGTGGTAATTCACCTGATGTGATTGATGAAAATCTAAAAGCTCATAGGGTCCAAATGCCCATTTCTGAATCTGAGATGTTGTTAAAGACATTTACAGTCGGAAACTTATATCAAAATAATGTTTCGCCATATTTGCTGAAACTATAAACTAACAGCTCTTCATGAGGCAGATAATCTGTGGACAAATCTGGTTCCTCTGACTAGTTCTTCCAATGGCATTTGTAAGATTCTGCTGCGCCCGAAGGAAGACGACCAATCAGAGCCGAGGAGTCTGTAACGCAGCTGTCAATCACAAGCGCACACTCCTTTCACACTGATCAAATAAGAATCAGGATTATGTGACTGCATTGCCTATTTCTCACCTCAAACCTTCCCAGGAGCAGATTTGAGTGACTGTTCCAGTAACTCGTAACTGGGTGACAGTCTGATTGGAGTTTGTTATTCTTAACAAAGTTACAGTCTGCAGCTCTGACGGTGGGTTATTACGCCAAACAGAAGGTTCTTGTCTGAAGGCCCACGCTCTCACTCTGAATGTCTGTCCTGCACTGACACAGCCTCTCATTGTAAAGATGAGCTGTGAACTGCGAAGAAGCCCCGTCGAAGCTCAGCACCGCTGCTTCAGAATGCCACTCTTTCTTTGCAGTTTTGCAACAGACAGCGGCTGGCATCATGCTGAGCAGTTTCACGGGGGAGGTTTCCACTTCGGAGGTGTGTGGGCCTGTGCTTCTGTCTGTCTTCCCTCCTCGGCGACGAATAAAAAGCCAAATCTTCCACCGGGTACAGAACAGAGACGGCCTTTGTCGGCCCCTGTCACTTTCAGACGCAGCTGAGCGCTCTTCAAATGGGCTTAAGTGGTAGAAAGTTGCCACATACCTTTCAAATGACGGACACGGATTTACGGCGAGGGTAGAAAGTTGTGCTCCGGTAGGCGGCGATTTAAAAAAACGGCGGACTGACTAAACGACGTTTGATCTTTCCTGGAGCCCGTCGCCGCTGAGAGAACTCTATTTGCACAAAGGGAGGGCAGCTAATGCCGCCTAATGCGCGGTAAAAGGTCAGAATTAGCACAAAAAACGATCCATCATCTGTGCACCGGCCTCACCTGTGTGGTGAGGGGCGGGGACGATGTGGGACTCGTTTACATGCGGGGAGAATGCAAATGTGTGTTCTCTGGTGCGCACGGTGATGGCACGAATGGGCTGATATTTACGACACGTCTTCTCCAGACGGGTAGCAGCCTGATACAATGGAGGGGAATGTGAAGAGTGGCAGGAAAAACAATGTGCCGGGATGGCGCTCGTGTCCATGCTTGCTGTTGTCACATGTAAACAGACATACGTTTTACACTCTAATAGAAAGAGTAACCTATTGCTTAACCTATCGTAGTGACGATGAAACCTGGCAGGTTTGTTACGTGTGTCTGGGTTAAGTCCAGGAAATATCCAGCTCCTTAAAAACACACCTGCATACTTGTCCTCTAAGCCTGACCGCATGTAAACACACTCACTGCTCACAATGTCATGAAACGGTTGACAGGACTAGATCTACTCACACATACGGGTTCTTTTTAATATATATTGAACAAACGCAGTCTTTGCTCCATCTCCAGCGTAGAGATTTGCATTTTGCAAGTTAGCGAGCTGGCAAACTGGAATGGCATGCGACGGGCCAGTTTGGTAACAAGTTTGTACTTCCGAGGATTCTTTAAATCTGCCTTCACCCCGTGACGTAAACTGAAAATACGACTGTGAACAAACATCTTTTTACGTTACGGTTTCATCCGATTCCTAATTAGCTCTGCCTCAAAGAAATTAAACTCCAGTCTCCTAATTATGTCCTTCTGAGTGATAATAAACGCAGGGGTACCACAGAGAGACATGCAGAGGGAAGAATTAAACCCGTTACCTGTACAGGTCGGATGGGCGGCGTGCTGATGAGCGGGGGGGCGCCCATCGCCGAGGCCGCCGTCAGGCTGCGCTCCCTCTCGTCCTGGTAGATGCGGTCGCGCTCAACCTCCGGCAGCTGCAGGAAGTTCTGCATGGCGCGCAGGTTGACCAGCAGCGACTGGGAAGCCGTTTTGGGGTCCTCCTCCTTGCGGAGAATCTCGGACAGCAAGCCCTGCGTGGTGGTGGTGGTGGGGAGGGAGGGAGGAAAGAGGAGGGAGGAGAGGGGAGGGGAGCCGAAGAGAGAGTGACGGGAGAAGAAAGATAGCAGCTTCCAGAGAGGAAAACAGTCGGATGGAGGGGGTGAAGCAAGGAGAATAATCACATTAGAGGATTCTTAAACGGTAAAGGAGAGCCGTGAGTGTAGATGGAGACTTCAATGACAATGGAGATGACACTCTGATACCCACTTTAACTGTAAACTAAGACGAAGACTTCTTCGTCTCCTGATTTCAGTACTTCCCTCATACCTTCTCTACGGTTTCTCTCTGCCTTCCATTATATATATAATATATGTATATGTTCTCTTCTGTTGGTTGGCAGCACTTCATCGACCCTTCATTCTTGGATGACAGAACTACCGTTGAAACTTTTCTTTGTGGCCTTCAGCCCTCTGCTGCATGTGATTTTGCAGATCTTGGACACATTCTCGGAGCGGCGTGCCGCTTCCGATAAGAGCCGCAGCTACTCGCCTGGAATGTGAAAGTCTTGTGCGGCGGGCAATCAGTGTATCCTCTGTTTACTTTTCAAAAGCGCTCAATTCCATCATTACGAGACGCCGGTGACTCCATTATCAGAGACGTGTGATTGGGCCTTTTCATCAGCTCTTGGCCACACACTGAGCAAACCATCGCTCCGCTTCTCTCGCCATCAATAGGTGTGATTTGGTAATAAAACAAGGTGATGGGGAAAACATGCTCACGCTTTTATTTCTATTTTTTTCAGAGCTTGCGAATTCTTTTGGGGAAGGAGCAGAGCTGCGAACATGTGCTTGGTGTCGTTATTCTGACTGTTAAAACTGTCTGCATTCTTAGTGTCTGCGTGCTTATTACTCTTCGCCATCGACCCTTCTCTGTCTCTCTTTTTGGTCAATTAGTTTCCCGAGTTTGTTAAAATAGAAACTCTGTTCTTCCACTTCGTCTCCTCTGATCCACTTCCTGCATCGACAGCAGCCCCCTTCATGTCAACCCCCTCCTTTTATTAACGCAGACTCGTGGAAAAATACACAAGCCTAATAAACAATCCTCCAAAGGCAAACTCTCCAACGGCACATTGGGCTGATTCCTCATATCAGCCACAGATAAGACTCCGTTAGTGTGGGAGCTCGCATGAAAACTGTCTGACACACACACACACACATTTGTTCTTGGGGTTGCTGTACGTTCTAATTCTGATAGATTCTTATCAGTTTATGTTCCTTTATTTTTCATACACAGCGGCTTCAAAGCAAATGGAGTTGTGATGAGGTTTGTTCACCTCCCTCCACCCCCAATCTAGTGCAGACGGTACGTCTTAAGACATAATCGCTGCCTTCTGTGTGTGTGCGTGTGTGTGTGTGTGTGTGTGTGTGTGTGTGTGTGTGTGTGTAAGGCCTCTGACTATGAAGTGAAACCACATATTTTGGCAGGGAGAGAACACACGCCATGACCGCGCCCGGGTCTTTTGCATCATGGCAGGCTGCCAGCTGTCTTGAAGTACAGTAAAGGTGCTGGATTACTGGGCTGAGAATTATGAATGAGATTATGAAAGATTCAAACACCAGGCCTTTCTTAGTAGAAAAAATACCAATAATAAGTGAAGTAGTTTTGTAACTTCCTTGTTGTGACGTGTTTCCTCATCCAACAGGTTGTTGGTGTTGGACAGTGAGGGACGCACTTCAAGTGTTTTTGTGCCGTTTGATTTCAAAAGTTGACACTCTGTCATTTTAGTGCTTTTAAAAGGTACTGACGTACTCCAAACTGACAGACTGGGACATGAAATTAAATAAAAATCTATTTTAAAAAAATGATAGAAAAAACTAATCATCAATCAACCTTAAATGTGCATTTATCAACGTTGATCATGTTTCACATGCCACCTTTTGCCAATTTGATATGAATTTGACTGATATTAAAGTCCGCGACAAACGTCCGTTCCACTGACCAAATTATTGCAATTATTATTATAGCAGAAAAAGAAACGAGGCTTCGGACTGAATGAGCAACTTTTACGTTGTAAAAGGCAAAGAGGTTCCCTGTGAACTGTACCGCGCTCCTCACCTGGGTTCTGTTGAAGGCCACGCGGGCGAAGACGGCCTGTGAGATGCCGGCCCGCTTCAGCTCGTCCCTCACCCACTGGTAAATCTCGACGGACACCTCGGTGTTTGAGGACACCTGTGGCTCCATGGGCTTGTTGTGGGAGTTGCGGTTGACCGGCGGGTGGTTGAGGTACTGCTGCGACAGCGACTGCTGCGCCAGTAGCCGGTTCACCGCGTACTGCTGGTTGAGGATCTGCGCCATCACGAGCTGCTGGTTGACCAGCTGGGGGCTGATGGGCGTGGACACCAGGCCCGGGTGGTGCATGCCGGGCATCTGGGGCTGTCGGCCGCCGGTCTGACCGCCGTGTTGCGGTGGGGCGTGAGGCAGCGGGGGCACCGGCGAGGAGGGAGTCTGCTCGGCCGTGCTGCCGGGGATGGGCTGCTGCTGCTGGGAGAAGCCCAGGTGGTTGTGGCTGTGGTTAGAGCCGGGTGGAGAGAGGTCGGACAGGCCGTCCATCTCTGCAGGAGGAGAAGAACGAGCGAAGAGAGGGCAGAGACAGGGATAGGGGGAAAGAAAAGGATCAGTTTCAAAGTCTTCCTCAAAGACCATAAAAGACAAAACATCACTGGAGAAAGTGCCGGTGGCTCCAAAAAGGTTAAACCGTAATCTCAGAAATCATCGGCTTAATGTCACCAAAGATCTATAATCAGGGAACCAGATCTGCTCTGCATCAGATCAAACTGTGACCTCACGTCAATCTCAGCCTGTCAGCTGACATTTACTTTCATAACAAACGGAAAGGAAAACATTTTGGCAGTCAGCACACATTCATGAATAGAAACCCAAACTACTAACATGAATATACAGAGGTGTAGTGTGCTATTCCTACCCAGAGCTCTTCTCAGGCCTCTTCCCCCCCGACCGGTTGTGACACAGACAGATAAAAGAGCCTCGTTGTGTTTTGACCTGCGTCTTCCACAAGCCATGCCTTCGAAATTAAGTTCAGATCATCTGTGGCCTCATCATGTGAAGAAAATAAAGAATCTCGGCGAGACAGTGGAGTGTGTGTAGGTGTAGGTACAGGATGCAGTGAGGAAGGAAGCACATGGGAGGGTACAGCGTACAGCACAGTGTGTCTGAGTGAACCGAAAAAGACAGGACCTGAACTGTCTGTAAGACAAAACGAAGAAAAGAAATCTCTGTGCCGTCATTTAATGGCGTTTTGGAGATTTTTGCGGCATCTCTTGCTTTGGGTATCTTTAAGTCCATAATGGCTGCCAGGGAATATTTTAAGACGGGTTTAAATGATGTGCTTAGAGGATGAAAACAATGATTTAACATTCAAAGTACTACCCACAGCGAAGTGAACGGCTGAAATGTTTTCAGGTTTCCGCCTCTCTTTAAGGAATTCCGCATATGCCGAAGCTTTCTGACCGGCTGAGTGAGTGAGGGGGCAGCGTTTAAGGACTCATACGGCTGATGGCAACATTAACACCTCAGAAGTGCGCTGCGGCCTTCACATCCCACGGAAAAGCGTCGCATGAGATTGTGAAAAGCGTAAATTGCTGTTGTGGGGAAGAGGAGGCGGGGAGGGGGGGGGGGGGGTCTTCAACAAGCTGAATTTTTCAGCAGATGAAAGATTAAGTGCATGGATGTTTTCCAAAAATACCCACAATAATCGTGCGTTTTGAGCTGCCTGTTTCTTAACTGTCAGCGAGCACAAAACACCCGGCCAAGACGGGTCTATTCAGCGTTTGTCGAAAACAAATGATGTTGGTGGGGGGGGAAAAAACAAAAAAACAAAAAATAAATAAAAAATCTTGGTAAATAATCACATCTCTTCCCATAATCCCTGGCATTCCCTGGCTCTGATGGTATGGCGTTTCTATTCACTCATATGCGACTGTGTGTGTGTGTGTGTGTGTGTGTGTGCGCATATGCTTGCTCGCACGGACTGCTGGGGGGCATGCTCACAAACACACAGGCACACGGAGAGGCATTTCCATGCAAATTGAAAAGAGAAGGGGGTGACAGAAGAGCATGGCAGGCCCTGGGAGGAAAAGGCTGCCACAGAAGCGGGAGTCCTCGTGTGGAATCCTGCCACAAAAGAGCCCCGGATTAAACACACAATGGGAATGGGATGTGGGCTGAAGGGAGGGGGGTGGGGGGTGAGAGAGAGAGAGAGAGACATACAGAGTGACCCAACTCTCTTTCTCTCTCTTGCGTTAGCTTCCCTGCACCGTGTTCGCCGGCGGCCCGGCTAACATCACTTCAGCTGGCAGAGCGGCAGGGTGGCGTGCCAGTACCTGCGACCAGGTACTTATTCCCTCGACTTCGGGCGCAAAAAACGCTCGCTTACAAAAAAAAAACCCGCAGCGCGGTGAAGTAAATGCAGAGTCACATTTGACACCACTTGACAAGGCACAAAGGGATCTCTCTCTCTCTCTCGCTCTCGCTCTCTCTCTCTGCCCCTCAAACTTGGCATCTCACCAGCTCTTTCTCTTCCTGCTCGGTCTCTTCGTGGCCGTGCACAGCAGACAGCAACCCGTCATGAATATTGAGGTCGGGGGGGGGGGGGGGGGGGGCACCTGAGGCTCGTGTGCCAAGGTTTTCCTGTGAGTTTGTGTGAATACATCGTGAGACGTTAGCGCTGCTTCCGTGTTTCGTAGACGTCGGTGGATTTGTTCTCGTCAGGGACTCGATGTCCCCGGAGGGAGCGACACGAACAAAAACCCAGTTTCTGCTTCTTAAAGCCAAAAGGATTGAGCACTTAAATGTGTTCCAGATGAAAAGAGACATTATGTGACGGGTGTGACCATGATGGTGGTTGAAAAAGTGAAGGTAGGATTGTTGAACTGAGTGTGAGCAAACAATGCAAAGAAGTGCTTTTTCATTTCGATGCGACTTTTAAGTGCTATTTGGTTTTTCGGATTTAGACTTTAATTGACATTGAGTTTAGGTAAGAAGACAAGTAAGTCAGTAAGATTAGGTACTAAGGAAGGAATGTAGCTCCTCACAAGTTTCTTAAATTACCGTGTGTGTGTGTGTGTGTGTGTGTGTGTGTGTGTGTGTGTGTGTGTGGGTTTACGTACTTTTGTCTCAAATCTATCAAAATGCGTTCACACTGTGGCGACTGGGGTTATGGTAACTCTCCAAGGAATTAATTCATGTCAGTGTAAGGCCCTTCAGAGTGAAATAACCAAGAGTGTGTGAGTGAGTGTGTGTGTGTGTGTGTGTGTGTGTGTGTGTCCATGTTGCAACATACCTAGTGCATTGGCACGCGGGCTCTCACGGAGGACACACGTCCCCAGGTAGCCCTCCAGCTGGGACGGTTGGCGCATGCCTGCACAGCCGGATGGTAGGGCACAAGCACACACACACACACACACACACACACACACACACACACACACACACACACACACACACACACACACACAGAGTTGTGAGGATAGAAACACAGGGTAAAAGCTTCCTACTGTACTTCTCTCCCACTCCAGCTCAGCAGAAATATGACATTTAAAACACCAGCGTCACCGAGGACGAACCAGCAGCTGAGACGGCCCATTTGTTTTTTGAGGAGTTTAAAACCACATCGAGAACAATCGTGACAGGAACGTGTAGGAGTATGAGAGAAAATACAGCCGGTCTGGAGTAAATAATGTTTCTCGGCATATGCTGCCACTTCAACAGACGCAAAAAAAAAAGCAAAAAAAAACATCAGATAAGATATGATCACAACACGCTATTTGCATGGAGGCTGTGAAAACATTTTGATACAATATCTCATCTGTCATCCCGGCGAGCAGTGTTGCACTGGCAAAGAAAAGACAAAAAAAAGCAGAAGATTGTTCAACGGATTGTTAAAGCTAATATCACAACATTACGCTCCCTCGCAAACCGAGCGGCGTTCTGCTTAATCAAAAGACATAAAAATAAAGCGGCATTCTATCTGTAGCTGGGGTGCTACTAGTATCACATAACCTCATTTCCTGGCGGGTCAAAGGGGATTTTTTCTTTGCGATAATGTAAAGCATGCGTCGTCGGAGGGTTGATAAGAAAATCTAATTGAATTTCAGACTAGGCGGTGGCCGGCTGAAGTCATCGCTGCCTTTTGTCAAAGGAATAGTGAGGCAAACAAAAAGATGAAACAGTCAGAGGCCTCAATTTGGCTCTCGCGTTGCTGTTAGTTAAAGCAATAAATGGATAAATCAGAGATAACGCCGCGTTCGGCTGCAAAAACTGTGGCGTAATCTTGAGTTATTAGATAACAAGATAAAAATGTATTTCTGCTTCATGCAACAGCAGGAAGACAAAGAGACGGTTGGTTAGGGAGCATATTGTAATGACGACTGGTGTGTGTGTGTGTGTGTGTGTGTGTGTGTGTGTGTGCAAGGAGACAAAAGTGTGAGCGCCATACTTTGCGCCCCTCCGTTTTGCTTACCCATCATATCTTTTGTCTTCTTGAAATGTTTATACCAGCGCCCAAATTCCTGACACTTCGCCGCCGACACATTTGCATAGTAAGTGCTGTTCACAATGGAGGAAATCATACTCTGAAAGAGAGAGATTGATTGAGAGGGAGAGAGAACGAGAGAGAGAGACTTTAGATTCTCATTGTGGAAAATGCAGACATAATATCAACGCTTGTGAAACATGCAGTAACACTGTAGCTTGTCAAAACAAATAAAAGATAGGGACACGGTAAAAAACCCAGCACTAAAAAAAACAACAAGAAAAGCAACTGAAAAGTAGCAGACATGCAGTCATTTTTGGACCTCGTCCTCTAAAAGGTGAAACAAATTAAATCAAGCAAGGTTTTATCTGTTCTTCTTCATCAAATGCCGTTGAGTTTGTCGGAACATTTCTTTTTGTTATTTCAGAGCGGGTAAATTATGAGGTCAACCGAGTCCGTTGACATCAAGAGCAGACGGCAGGAATATATATTTCCCTTCAAAAGGCGAGAAGAGAGCGGCTTATTGAATATCAGCATCTGGGGAGTCGGGCGATGTAAACAGATAAACCTCTTTCATTTTCCAGCCCTTTATTTACACAATCTGTTAAAGACAACGACTTCAAGCGGATCGAGGGCCGCACCGAGCGCTCTACGTTTCCTTCCACCGCCTCGGAAAAAAACACAACAAAGAGGCGATATTTTCCTTCCCCTTCCACTTTCATTAAAATGAATGTTTTAACACCTTGCCGGCCTCCGGGCGAATAGCGAGGTTGGTGCGGCAGAAAATGTTTTTTGATTGTTATAAATATTCAAAAGAACCAAACCATCTGTTTTCAAATTACAGGTATGCCATCTTTATCATTTTCTATAATATATGCGCTTGGAGGATGGCGGAGGGGAACCTTCTGGCGGAGCAGCGTGGCGGTACCGGCACAATGAGCGGGATGATTCTGGTTCTGCAGCCTTCCTGCACAAAGGGAGGGTGAAGGACGGCAGCTGTGCCCTGAGAGAGGTCGACCGACCTCTGAACTCCCGACCTCTGTTAAAGCTGCGTTACGCCAGGACACTACAGAGAAATCCACCGCAGTTATTTTCTTGGCCAATTTGGGGTTTTGGATTTTTTTTTTAAAGTCAGACCCACCGCTTCGGATTTTTGCCGTTTCCGATTCTTTTTCCTCAGAGCTATAATGAACGGTAAATCTCCACACTCACTTTTTTCATCACCATCCCAAAAAAGAATCAAATGATTAGGAAATAAAAGATTGTAATTTTATGCTCTGATTAAAAACAGCTCATATAATGTAAAATATAATATGCTGGTTCGAGTCAACATTAGGAAGTTAATGTCCTCTCTAAATCTATATTGCTGTGAAAATCTCTCCTTCAATTAACCGTATATATTCAAGGTTTTCGCCAAAAACACAATTCCATAAGATCTTCTTACATCTTGATGACGCTGTAATTTAAATTTAGCTCAAAACTCATTTTTACTGAATCGAGCTTGAACTCATCATAATGCAACCTCCGGTAACGTCAGCTGTTAGCTCCGTGCTATTGGGCAGAAGAGCCTCATGCACGGCAATGAATTACAATAAAACAAGTGTCTGATGAAGTTTTTGAGGTTGTTCGTGTCTTCTACACTCGCGCTGAAGAACTTCCACGGCGACAAAATGTTGCGTGCGTTTGCCTGTGACGGTACTGCCTGTGCCGCTGTGTGCCGGCACATGTGTGTAAACGCTATTGGCAAAAAGAAAAATCCTAAATATGAGACTGATCGGCCGCTCAGCTGAAAAAAACAGATGAAAGCGCTCCTTGAGTTAACGTATGTCCGACCAGAACACACCACAACACGTTAAAATGTGTCACACGATGCTTTCAGGAGGACCGTGATGGACATGCTTCCTTTGTCACACTGTAGCAGGAAGAGGAATCTGCTCGAGGTTGAGCTAAAGCCAAAGCTAATCAGCTTCAAGCGCCGTTTGTAACCAGCTTCATGTGACACCTCGCCCTACAATCAGTTACAGGACGGACGTTCGTGGCCAATAACACGACTCAGCAGTTTACACAAGCAAGAGCTCTCAAAGACATCGACTGTCTCGGCTGCAACAGCAGTAAAATGCAACAAAGAGGAAATAAAGGCAGCTGAGGAAGAGTTCTATGCGTTTGCGGTTATTTTCCAGCAGAAGTCACAAAAGACTCCACCAACCATCGTGGACGTGACTCCCACCGTACTTGCTGTGTAGTCGGGGAGAGCACCAGCGGTTGCACTTCGTTACGCCTATTCAAGCAGTTGGGTGGGAATTTGGGCAAACCACGCTGTGGTGCATTATGCCGCCATGAAGACAAGAAAAAACAGGAGGGTGAAGAGGTCTGCATTTGGACTTGCACGGTATAACAAAGCAGCCTTTAATAGCTCGACTGAAAAGACTTCATTCAACGAGAAGCGCTGATAGAGTTCAGGTTAGGGTGAGGAAGTCAGAATTGCCCGGATTTAAAGGGTCATACATTTATGCATGAAGCAGCTCCTTTCTTTTTGGATTCGTTATTGGCATCAGAAAATAACAACTGCAACCTTCCATGGTCTTAAAAGTGATAATTCCTGTTCATTCTTTATGATCAGCATAAGTCAGTGTAAATAGGAATGAATGGTTTTCTTGGGAAAAGTGAAGCAGCGAACCACATCTCCCAGTTTAACCTGCTTCTGTTAGCCAACTCCCACATTGATTGAGAGTAAGAAGAGTTCTCCTTTAAGTCGGTGGGATAATGAACTCCTCTCCTCCAGCCTGCCATGTTTTATTTACAGTATATCTGGGCTAAGGCGGCTCCAGGCAACAAAACGAGAGACCTGCAGAACACGGTGTGCCTCTCTCTCTCTTCCCATCTTTCTCTCTATCGCTCTCGCTCCCTCTTTCTCCGCCATCTTTGACACAGATGTTCTAATAAACGCTCCTCATTAATCAGCCCTCTCCCTCAATACATCACTCTACCTCTCACAGGGGGCCCGGCGTGTGTGTGTGAACGAAACAATACACACACACCTATTCTCTCTCTCTCTCCCCACTGCTCTGTCACACACACATGCATACGCACTAAGTGAAATCAAGCAGATAACCAGAGCCTCTGCTGCTACTGCGGTGCCAGCAGGAGGGCTGTGCTGGGGCTTGTCAACAGGTAGCATGGCTGTGTGTGTGTGTGTGGGCGTGGGTGTGCGTGAGAGTGACGGTGAGGGTGTGTGTGTCCGTGAGCATGTGTGTGGACCCTTTAAGTGATAGCCATCTGCAGCACAGAGAGCTTATCAGCAAGACCAGGAAGTGGCACAGGGCTACTATCGGTCCCCAACATCTACTCCACTCCCCATCATGGGAGACAGGAAGAGGGAGAGTGTGCGTGTGTGTGTACACGTGTACGTGTGTGTGTGTGTGTGTGTGGAAGAGAACAGCGGTGCAGCAGGCAGGTACTGTAGGCACCCAGCTGCCAGCGTTAGAGTGTGGTGCACACACTGGCAAACACACAAAGTACAACCCCTTTAAGAAGACAAACACACACGCCGCAGCTACACAAAGGCACACATGCAGAGTAACACACGTGCACGTACACAATTAAATACACACACACACACACACACACACTCTCCAACTTAGCCTGATGTCTTGAGTCAGCTGGGGAAAACGCGCATCTCATTTGCAACACTGCGCCTCGTCTCTCGCCAACATCTCATACAGCTCAATTATGGCACATATTCACCTCAACTGGGATGACCCCCCCCCCCCCCCCACTCCTCCCTGTAATTTAACACACACACACACATGCACACACCAGGTTGCCCCTATGGCTGCCGAGGTGGTAAAGGCCCGCTAAGATGGCATTTTGATGACTATTTGCTGCTATGCAACGCAGCAGCTGGTGCATCAGGGGCCGCCCAGTGAGAGCGAGCAGGGGGTGGGCAAGAAGAGGTGGTGGCAATGGGAATGAGTGGGGTGAGGTGGTGGTAAGGGGGGGGGGGGATCTCGTTTGTTGCCATAGTTTCTGCGAACACGGGCAAGGGGGTTGCTAAGCTTGGTAGCAACCTCTGAGAGAATACGTCTGGCTGATAGGAGGCAGAACCAGGAGAAGTTTAAATCGGGCGATGCATCCCCGTGTGAGTCTTGAAGCTCGCTCAGAGAGCGCGAGCGAGTACATTTTTCTCAAAGACTTTCCTCGTGCCATTTGTAGCCCAAACACACAAAAGCGTGACTCGCCCCTGCTACAAAAGAAGTCAAACTAAATGTGTTTGACAAGACCCCGTACAAAAGCAGCATTTCACAAAATAACCCCCTCCCCCCCGCTGCCCTTGCCCTCCCCGCTCTGCCCCCCCTCTCTCTTCAGAGGTGGGCTAATTCTCTTTCACTCCCTCATCTGTTGACCTCCCTTTTCTGTCTGGGATTACGCAGAAGAATATCAAGGAAGCACTAATCCTTAAAAGGTGCCAATCGTCTGTTCCCGCCTGCAACGCCCCTTTTCTCCTCCCACTCATTTCACTTTTTTTTTTTTTGGTCAAGTCAGAAGCCTCAGAGGGCGGGCCAAATGCGTCCTGGCTTGTCGCCTCCTCATCAGACGACATGGTGACATCACTGGTCCCAGAGCAGGGGGTCCGTGTGTCGGGGGCGTCCCTCAATCGTGACAACCGGTCCACTAAACCAGTCGGGTTTATGAGCTCTACGGGGTGCAGCAGGCCACATGAAACCCCCACAGAGTAACAGATGTCAAACACCATCATGGCAGCCATGTTTGAACAAGGCAGCTACATGTACAGCATCAGGGTGTGGAGTGACCGCACAGCAAAGCTGCCAGTTTCTCTCTTGAAATAACTTAAAATCCGGTTTCGTATTTTGGTTAAATTAGCTGCCTTACAAACAAACATGACAATAGAATAAAGCGATGAAACAATATCCAGGCAAAATGAAACATCCAGGCTTAGATTTGGCTCATGCAGACGTATGATTGGACTCTACAGTAAGCACTGAGTGTTCATACTACGCTTTACAGTTACGCATTCTCTAGATTGTGGTTTCAACTGTTTACTAGCAGGGATGCACAACAACGAGAGCACAAGTGAAGGGCGAGACCACATCACACTGCAAATGGAGACAAAATGACGTGTTACCGGTTTGCAGTGACTGAAGCGATACCGAGCATCTCTGCGTGACAGTAACTGTAGGAACATTTAATGCCGTTTAGATCTGAATTCAGGACCAAATTGGCTGTTAAAACACATACGAGACCGAAAGCAACAGATTCCGTTCAAAACATGTCCAGGACCTTCTTCCATCCTCGCTGGAAAGCTAAAACAACCTTTCGGTTTAATTTGAGAAGTGTGCGTATTTGAAAGTAGTGTGAGGACGAGCGTGCGCTGCCCGTGTGTTCGATCCTCTGAGCGAGCGCGCGCTCTCCTCTGAGCCGTCTTCACATATGGACCGTAAACAGGGTGATTACCAGACCGGGCTGGGCTGCGCCTGAACGCCACCCAGGGACTCTTTACATCATCAGCGCACTGCTCATGCCCGGCTAAACACACAAACACACACGCTGAGAGCAGCCGCTCACACACACACACACACACACACATACACACACATACACAGCGCAAATGAGGGTCTCCAGGTGACCATACGGTGGCCTGGGAGGAGAGCTGGCTTGGTACTGAAGGCACCTACGCACACGCTCCCATCTAAACACACACACGGGCGGGCAAAACACAAATAACGCTTTAGCATACGCGTCCCGTGCGTTCATGCGCGTTTCACAAACATACTCCAGTGAATACACACGGAAGCAAGCGTGTCTCCTCTGCACTGCGAGACGCACACACACACACACACACATCGTGGCCCTTGTGAGAGATATACTGCCGTTTCATTCCATTCACTCCAGAGCTGCCTCCATGATATACTGACTGCGCTGCCTCTTAATACGATATCTGCGCTCGTGCTTTCTGTACAAAGTCCCAGCACACAAACAAAAACACACAGAATACAACACCTGACATGTGGACACATGTCTGGCCTGAAATGTTGAGAATTAACTAAATGGAGGGGAAAAAAAGAAGAAGAAACAATCCAGATCGTTCTGGGTTTGGGCCAATGTTTATCCAACAATAACCATACGTTCAACAACACCTCTGCTTTTTGGCTGCCGATGCATTTCAGTGTGTGTGTGTGTGTGTGTGTCGGGGGCGATAAAAACAAAAAATCATGCGGCAAACAATTGACAACAAGCCATTGATTCAGATTTTCTATGCCGGTTCTCTTTACCAATCGATCAAACTCAGGGCATTTGACAAGTACAGGATAAAAGAAAGTGGTGATGGAGATAGGGGTGTTTGTTTGTGTATGGTAGCAGGGGGGTTGGGGTTGGGCGTTAATCTTTTTTTTTTTTTTTTAAATAAGCAGACTGGGCTTCAGCACCTGTGATAAGGGACATTCTTTAGCCAGAGAGCTCTGATTCATGTCTTTGAGTAACTCCTTGAGGGCGTTTCTTACTGTAGAGTGGCTCCATTGCTCGGGCGGCAGGTCCTCCAGCTTAGGACAACTGTGGAGAGAGAGAGAGAGAAAGGGGAGACATGCGGGGGTGGAGGGGGGGAACAGGGAAAGATAAGATAAGGGGGAGGAAAAGGGGGGAGAGAGAGAGGGATGTAGAGGGAGAGGGGTGAGGAGAGAGCATGAGAAACAATTCAGATGGAGAAGAGACAAAGATGGAAAGGAGAGCCAGCAGCCCCGATGGTATCTTTAAGCAAAATGATAAAATACACAGGCCACAAATTCAGCAACCCAATATCAAAACGATTTTATCTGCATTGTGAGCGCTGGACGTTCCCCTGATATATGGAGCAAACGGGTAATAACACCAATCTTTGAATCTGGGAATGAGTTTGACCCAACCGGCTACTGATTCATGCGGCAACTTAAGGGGAAGTTCTCCTGCAGCATCCTCACCGCCACACTGCAACACTTCCAAACAAGGCTTTCGACTCATCCTTACATTACATCCTCGATTATTTTCATTATCGAGTCACGATAATCGATACGTCTCTGATCAGAGAACAGAGAATAAACATCATCACATGTTACCAGAGGCCAGAAAGACGTCTTCGATTTGTTTTGGAGCAACAGTTAAAACATCAAAGATATTCAATGTATAAAGATGTGAATCAAAGAAAAGCAGCTAAATCCTTAATTTAACGATTATTGGTTGATCTAAATTGTTGATTGATACATGTTCAACTGATGCCGGCGCTACTCAAGTGTCCTGCTTAAGAACTGGCACTTTGGGAACAAATAACTTCGCCCAAAAAGCAGAGGTTTAAAACAGTGTAAAATACATGTTGATGGAACTGGAACGATCAGACGGGCCGATCGGTAGAGACAGCGAGAGGAGACCAGAGAGACGGAGAGCTGAACACACGAGCTCACGCTCATTGTTTTTCTTCCTGCTGCAAGCGCCCCTCCAAGACAGACAGATTTCATTTGGCGCATCAAGCAGATGCATCTGGAGATCTCTCTCTCTCTCCCTCTCCCCCTCTCTCTCTCTCTCTCTCTCTCTCTCTCTCTCTCTCTCCCTCTCCCTCCCTCTCCCCCTCTCTCTCTCTCTCTCTCTCTCTCCCTCTCTCTCTCTCTCTCTCTCCCGCTCTCTCTCTCTCTCTCGCTCTCTCTCCCTCCCTCTTTCATATTCTCTCTCTCGCTCTCTCTCCTGATTGTTCTGATTAGTTAATTACTTTATACAACACATCTGCTGGATTGATGCATGAATTATACATCAGCTGCATGTGGCGACTATTATTTCGTGTTACTTCTACCTTCCTGGCTCGTTGTGCTCGGCGAAACAATTTAAGGTGTTACTGGCTAGATTTCTGCGGCAGTCGGGGCGGGGGGGAGGGAGGGGTTGTTTGAAAGGGATGGCGGGGTGGGGACAGAAAATAGGGGGGGGGGGGGGGAAACAAATACAAAACAATAACAATACTGACAACAATATGCAGCAGAATCAAAATAGATTTATAGATCACATGGAGATTGGCTTTGACGTCGGCTGGTGCGATGGAGTCGTGTGCCGCAGGGATTCAGCTCTACCTGAGAAATATATTGACACGGTGGGCGTGTGGAGGAGCTGCGCCGAGCGGCCAAGTTCGCATCGCGCGCGCGGGACGTATATACACGTTAGACGCGTTGTCGCACTGTCGCCGAATTACTTTTTCGTAGAAACCTGCCTCCGCGCTCGACTTGACAAGGCGAGGGAGACGTCGAGCGGAGGGGCGATGGGGCGCACGAGCACGTGAGACGGCGCGTGTCCATCAATCTGTCTCAGTGGGCGTGTTGGAAACGAGCAAGGGGGCGACGGCAGAGTGGGATAGTAAAACAAAAAAAACAAAAAAAAAGGATGCGCGCAGCGGTCGGGGCTAACATCTGCTTGTGAGAAAACACACAGCCTCGCACACTCGCTCGCGCACAAACAATGGATTTTCCAGAACACCTTAAACTGCTCCAGCAGCTAGAACGCCTCTGGGGAGAAGGAAGTGAACGAGAGGCGGGAAGCAGGGAGAGACGGAGAGGAGGTAGTGGAGAAAGACAGCTATCCGTGCATTCAAGGCTAGCACGCCGGGAATAAACACAACCTTCTGTATTCTGGCTGGTGGACGTGTTCACATCAGGCAGTTGTGTGTGTGTGTGTGTGTGTGTGTGTGTGTGTGTGTGTGTGTGTGTGTGTGTGTGTGTGTGTGTGTGTGTGTGTGCACTTCATTGGTGAAGGTGGGTGGTGGCGATGGCGGTGGGGGGGGGAGACACAGAAGGAGAGGGGAGAGAGAAGGAAGAGAGAGAGGCAGAGCGAGATAGAAAAAGAGTCGGAACAGCAGCTGGCGCAAGCCTCCACACCAGCGCCACTTTGTGTGTGTGTGTGTGTGTGTGTGTATGTGCCTGTGAGCACATATGAGCCTGTTTGCGTCCGTGTCTATAAATGCTCGTGTGCTCTCGCTGGGTGTGTATAAATACGCCGAAGCCTCACTCCTACAGAGTAGCATTTAGCATACAATATGGTGAGCGATGGCACAAGGCAGCCAGCAGTGCTCAGTGTGAGAAGCTTGTTAGTCTTCATCAGCACACGCGATGTAGATTCAGAGTATAATACTCTATATTTGGCTTAAAATAGCCGGTGCAGCCGGGTTTATTTATGGAACGATTTTCAGGTGAACAACCGTGTATTCATCTGCTGCAGAGTCATTTTTAGCCCTGCACAGTCTCCAGTTGCCCGTTGCATTCATTTGATTCATTTTTATGAAAAGAGCTAAAGTAGTGCTTCAAAAACTGTTACTATCACACGTCATTCTGCAAAAAATGCCCGTGTTTTCTGCACATTAGTTCACATCACTAACCATTTAAAGGTAGAGCAGCTAGAGGAGACGCATCTGCTGGATCGCTCATCAGAGTACAAGCTACGTTGTTAGCATGGTATCTGCGTACGGATAGCAATTTCTGTGTGTGCTAACTGGCCGCGAGCGATGAAAAAGCTGAACTTTTGTTGGTCGCCATCTTTCTGTTTATTCCTGTCACTGGGCTTGAAAGCGATTGGTGAAGTTGAAATCAGGAGTCATCGATAAGATGTCTCCTGAAGAAGGTGGCAGCTTGCTTTTGACTGTATTGTATGTCATTTCCAGGATATAAAACTTTATAAAACGTGTGTTTTCTGTTCAAAATGTTACAAACGTGGGAACACAGCAAGAACAACTCACGTCTGTAGCGAACAGCTGATCGGTACGTGCTTTGTCTCTCCGTGACAGGAGGAAGCGCTTGCTGTTGGTACACGGCGTCACTCTCTCTGCGGTGTTCTCTGACATCGTCACGGTTGAATTATTCAGCTTGACCTGAAGTTACGTTTCCATTTCACTGAACGACAGTGACTTTGCGTGACTCTCCGTGTGAGGCAGACTGCTGTGGTACTACATTTTCATATTCAAATATCTGTTTTCATATCTTGGTATTCAAATACAGATTTGAATGTAGAATATTTGTTGACGGCCCTTGTGCCCATCGCGTGACGGTGCAATTGACAAACAGATCTCTGTGTTTCTTTAGCCCCACTAAACGAGGAATTTTTCAGTATTCAAATGGATTTTTCCTGGGAAATGGTCAGTCTGTTACGTGTGTGTGTGTGTGTGTGTGTGTGTGTGTGTGAGCGTAACAGAGCTATTCTCAGTATCAAACACACAGAGGGTATCATCAGATTGGCACCAGCCTCTGGGCTTACAAGACATGCTACGTGTGTGAGCGTTGGAAGCAAAGACTAACAGGTGAAACTCTGCTTCAGTGTGTGTTCAAGCAATCCAATACCTCTGCATGTGCGCGTGTGTGTTTTAGGTTATGACACTGCACTTTAGTGGGCGGTAGTCAGATAAAAAAAAATAAAAAAACTTGTGTGAACACCTACACATATCTGGGATCGGTACACATCTGTGCGTTCATGTGTGTTAGCTTCTAGTGTATACTGTAAAGGGAAACGTGTGTGTGTGTGTGTGTGTGTGTGTGTGTGTGTGTGTGTGTTTCTTACCTGTGCAGCTGGATCTTAAGCGTGACCACGTGGTAGACGTCCTGCAGCATGTCAGCCACTGTAGCGTCCGGTGCGTCTGTCACGTATGACAGGGGGACGGGGTTCCACTTCCCCACCTGAATCATACCTGGATGACGGGACACGTGCACACACACACACACACACACACACACACACGAGATGTGGACGGACAATGGACACGAGACGAAACATTAAAAAAAAAAGAAAACAAGAGAGCACATTAGCACAAAGTTCATTTTAGCATCTTGGCTCGATGCATATAGCTGCTTAACTACAAATAATGACTTTATCATTACCCAGTGCCATAAACACTCTACATATACTCTACAATTTGTCCCTGAAATCACAACATCCATGCCACAATTTCTCCTGAGACTACCTTGAATTCAAGTGGCAGCCCACACCTCGAGGAAGTAAACTTATGGTGTACTAAGGTGTGTGTGTGTGTGTGTGTGTGTGCGCTGCAGTGTGATGGACAGGCTATAATAAAAGAGCACGCTAAGAGGCACCTTGAAACAGCCAGCCACCCTCGGCCAGCGTGTGCTCAAGTGCAATTAGCGGACCCTTTCCTCCACCTGCCCCTCCCACCCACTGAGTCACTGAGTGTATATAAATATATATTGTACGAGTGTGTGTGTGTCCTACTCACTTATATGCACAATACGCAAATGTAAACATTTTAGAGTGTACGCCTGTGCATTTAGACTTTATACATCCCTGTGGGAATGTGTGTGTGACCCCCCGAGAGACTTGAGCATCTCCTGTCAGGGATCAGTGTCAGGATGTGCTTCTGTGGCTTCAGATCTGCTGGCGGGAGGCTATTATGGTCACACGGTGTGTGTGTGTGTGTGTGTGTGTGTGTGTGACAGAAATATGTCGGGGAAACGTTGTGGAAAAGCCAATGAGCATTAAAGCGATCAAATAAAGGAGGGGAAGAGAAGATGAGAAGTGGTGAGGGGAAATGAAGAGACGGTGACGGGCCGTCGACGAGTGACATCATCGGTTACCTTTGGCCTGGGCCGCTGAGCTGTGGGAGTAGCCCAGCGACAGCAGGGCCATCTCGATGAGCTGGTTGAAGAGCATGTCCTTGCGCACCAGGACGAACTCGGCGTGCTCCTCCTTGCTGTCGAAGTCCATGGGGTTCTCGTAGTGCTCGACCACACAGAACACGGGCAGCATGTTGCCTGAGGGACACACGGAGGCGTGAGAAGTTAGAGAGCCGGAGGCTTCGCATTTCTCCACCTGCAAACTTCTGACCTTCAGCTTTCAGGGGACGAGATTAATATTTAGCGCCGACGATTGAGTTACACTTGAGGTTGAGCGCCGAGGGGTTTGTGAGCGGTGTGATTAGATTGCTGCTGAGTGGAAGTGCTGGACAGAAATGAACTAAAGGATGGGTTTGGACCACAAAGGCATTTTTCATCTTTAATGGGGCGGTTTCTATCGAAGCCCTCACCTTTCTGTCTCGATGCCAAACACTCGCATCAACGTGGGGAATCAGACGCTCCTTGGGTGCACAGTAACCTGCACAGTTTCTGAGGCTGCATTTGTTTTACCTCTCATTTGATGTTATTTAGAAGTGCTCTCTTTTGTCATGTAATTCCCAAGTGCTTTTCCCATCTGTAATCCAATTTCAAGACGTGATCTGATCAACTGCTGGAGGATTCCTTCCCGCAGTCGTCTTTTCTCGCTCTAGGTTTTAAGACGATGCCATAATATTACAGAGATGTTGCACGTATGGGCGGTGTGAGTTTAATAAGTGATCCATTATATCACCTTTTAGCTCAGTGTGAACAGCAGCCACAGCACGATTTCCACTCCTATGTCTCCTTTTGGCACAATTAACTGTTTCGTTCACTATCGAGGTTCTCTGATCACAGACTTTCCTTCTGCCTGCCAACCAAATAAAATCATCTTCCCATGATGCAGTGCTTCAAATCCCGTTCCACCTCCGCGCCCCGAGGTTTACTCGTCCATGTCAACAGTGGCTCTGCTGTTCGGTGGAATGAGCAATCCTTGTCCAAAGCCTGGCAAATGTTCTGCAAATATCACCGATATGCCTTTTTTTTTTATCTTAAAATAACATCCCGGCGATGTGAGAAAGTTTAAGTGCGAAGGGACAACTTGGCCTTTTGAAGTCTCGGTTTGAATGAAACAACGGCGGAAAATGCTGTACCTGCAGCTTCCTGTACGACGTGAATCCTTCACGGTGTGGCCCGATACCTCTGCCTCTGCCTCCACTCTGCTCTCACCTCAACACGGACATTTATCGTCTATGCCGATTAAAACCACTCTGTTCTCATATTTTCCGATCCCAGGAATTCCAGAAGATGCACACAGCTCTGGCAAAACAATCAATAAGCCGACAGATGCCAGGGAATGTGCTGAAAGAGCTGCTTTTCGCCTCCCCTGATTTTAATAGATAAAGATCTAACAATAAAGACTGCTGTGTAGGTTCATTTGGGGGGGGGATCAATACCGGCTTTGTCTCCAGGGAGCCCAGCGAGGGCTGCGGTAAATATTGTTTCGGGCTCGGACACAATGCCCACTGTGAGCCTCTCGGCCGCTTCGCCCCTTTGCCCGGGGAAGAAAACTCGGCAAGCGTGAGAGGAGGGCAGAGCGACGAGGAGGCTTTGGGAGGGAATCGGGGCGTCGTAGGAGGCCGAGAGGAGCGGAGATGATGGAGGCGAAAAATGAAGCTCTCTCAGCTGGAGTGCGACGCGTAGATTAAAGGAGCGAATAGGATAAACGGCCCATTGGAGGACACTCACACAGCCACATTCCAAGAGTTCCTGAGTCCCTCCTGGCCAAAGAAAAGCAAACCAGCCAAACAAACAAACAGAAGAGCTGCCAAGTGCTACGACAACACCGAAGCTGCAGGTTTCAAACTCATTTCCAACCCACTGAGAAGAAAACATAATCATAAAAAGCTTCATTTTTCTTTTTTTTGGATCGCTTTACCCGCCGCGTTTTTCACGAGACGACACCAGTTTTATTAAAAAGCTATGTCATAATCCCAAAGTAAAGGCTCCCTTTAAACAAGAATGGCTCTTAAAGGACTGAAAGTTTCCCTTAATAAACAAATGTCGGAGCGGGAGGGCTGCGGTTGGAGAGAGAGGAGCGGTGACACAGCGCTATATAGCCCGACGCAGGGATAACTCTCACAGTGCTCCTCTATTAGCTGTTGTCTGGGCAAATAAGTGGGAGTGTGTGCAGTGTGTGTGTGCAGTGTGTGTGTGTTGAGAGGACCAAAGACACATTGTAAAAAGGTTTAAGAGTCTTGGAGAGCATGCAGGGTGGTGGTGGGCAGAAGCTGGTGTGGGACGGGGCGGGGGGGGGGGGGCGGTATTTAAGGTGCATTTAAATAGCTCTCCTCTATTTACATGGTTTATTATTCTCGTACTCATACACACACACAAAGTTAGTTCAGCTATATCTGTTTCATAATTAGTTTCTACGGACTAAAAAATATATTTATTGTCATTATTTTGATTTATTTTTGGTACCACAACGATTATTCTTTTTAATCAGCAATTAATCAGCTGATTATTTTCTCAAATAATCGATTCAGTCTATAAAATGTAAGAAAAATTGGTGGAAAAAAAGCTCATCACAGATTGCCATATTCATATTGTTCATATTGCCCCGAAAACATTCCGTTTTCTGTCACATAAGACGAAGAAAAGCAGCAAATCTTCACATTTGAGAAGTGGATCAATGCATGGACTACTTGTTCCAGCTCGATCAGAAGTAGAATCCAGGACGAAGTCTTCAAACTGTCCAATAAACGGGGCAAAAGCCCAAAATGTACAGTCATAAGACACGGAGACAATCGGCAGATCTTCACATTTGAGAGGCTGAAAGCAGCACGTTGCCGACACAATTATGAAATAGGAACACACTCGTTCTTGTCCTCCCCTCTCTCACCTCTCTTGTGGCAGGTCTTCAGCAGGTGGCCGGCGGGCTTGTACGGGACCCCGGCGAGTTTGGCCCCGGTGCTGCCCAGCCTGGCCCGGCCCAGTGGGCTGCCGTTCTGCTCCAGCCGGGGCAGCTTGGCCGGCGGGGCCTTGGCCTCGGCCATGCTGTTGACCAGGTCGGAGTTCTCCTTGCCCAAACACGCCTCGCTGAGATGGTCCATCATTCTCAGCGCCTCTGCTCACTATCACCTGGGGAGGAGACGCAGCGGGAGACACTCAGCTATGAAGCGATGAACACAGAATCCTTTGTGCGGGTGTCACCGACGTGATGGGACGTTTTTATAGAGCCCCCTCCAAAAAAAAAGTGCTTTAAGTAATTGAAACCTCTGAGAACGGACCCATTACGGCAATAACTGTCAATTCGCTTCAGTTATGGCGACTCGGGCCACGGTGACGTTTTCGTGCCGCTTGCAATGTTCCCATTTTTCAACGCATGTATTATGTATGGGCGTCCCACTAGAGATTCCCATGCGAGAGGGGGGCAAAAAACAAACCCTGTTTTTTGTTTTTTTAGTGCAAACACATTCATTTGCTGGGAGATTCCACTTGAATGAATCCAGTGCAGTTCAAGGAACAAGGTTCTGCTGCTGTGGCGCACGCAGAGATAAGGGGGAGAAGTGAAAAAAAAAAAAACGTAATTCGGTTTCTGAGTCACTTCGCGTGGCTTCACATATCGTGACGCAGCTCGGGGAGGAAGGGAGGCGACAGGCCGCAACGTCACTGTGTCACACAATCAGCTACATGATGACTTTACAGGTGTGAACTTTATTTTTAGATGTCGCAAGTGCAGAGCGATATTCATGGGAAAGCTATCAGTTTCCAACTTTGTGATGGGGGGGGCAGCTTCTGGAAACTTCAGAACACACAGTTCAACTCATGAAGACAATAACCAAAAAAATAAAAAGTTAAAGAAAAAGGACAAAAGGAGATATGAAGAGGAGAGAAAGATGGAGCCCACAGGTGCTTTAATGCACGGACACAAAGCTGAAGCTATTGATTTGAGGGCTGAAGCTGACAATTCCCACATTATTTGAACTCCCTGGAGTAAACTTTTTAAGATTTGTATAAATCAGGTTCTGCATGCAGGTTAACACGCCATGCAGAAAAAAGCCCCCCCCCCCCCATCCCCATTCAAAACATGCAATGAGGCAAATGATTCCCCACAAATAAGAGGGGCCATAAGGACTCCAGACCCACATACAGTCCGGATCCAGGTCAGGATTTTAGAATGACCTTAAACACACACACACACACACACAGGAGCAATAGTTTAAATGGACACATCACCCCCCTGAAGAGATGGTTAAAGGAGGGGAGAGGAGGGCAAGTTGAGTGAAAAATCTTCCAAACCAACCTGAAACGCAGCACTTCAGCACCGAGGAGCATAAAACACCGGCTGGAAAACACGTCTTCTCCAAGTTTGGCCAGGGTAGTAAAAAAAAGAAAGAAAGAAAGAAAGAAAAAGGAGACAACCCAAAACAACTCCTGCTTCCCGGTCTTGTTATCTCTCGCGCTCGCTCTCTACGCGTGCATGACAGCGAACGGTTATTTAGAAGAAGAGGAAAAAGAAAATGAAAAAAGACGCTTTCTCCGGCTCTTCTCCGACTGGGAGGCGGTGCGAACAAACAACAACCCGGGTCTGTGCGAGAGACGACGAGGTCGAGATGGACCGCGATAGGCGAACATTGGTAAGCGGTTATGTTCAGCGTGTCTCTGTGCGTGCGTGTGTGTGTGTGTGTGTCTACGTGCGTGCGGTGTCCGTCAGCCGATTCCGTCCGACTGGGAGGAAAAAAACGGCCACGGGAACCGTTACAACCGGCGACATTTAGCTACAGAAGTGAGTCCATCGGTTACAAGTGAAGGCGACTTCTTCTGCTTTAGTTCGCACCACAACATCCAGATCGCTTCATCGGCGGCAGCCGCGTGAGCCGCGCAGTTAGCAGCCGCGCGGTGGAAAGCAAAAGAAGCACCTCGGACACAGTTGTAGCGATAAAAAAAAATAAACCAACAACCCGCCGTGCGAGACCCAACGAAGAGACGGACTAACGTACCCAAACACGTCGGCTTAGCTGAGATTTGACTGCCGGCTGACTGAGACAGAGAGACACGTACTATTAGTAATAATAACCCGACAGCGGGATCTCGCTCTCGCGCTGGAGGCGATGTGTGGAGACGATATCTGCGGACAGTCGGAAAACAGGTTCGCTCCAAATAAAACAAGGAGAGGGGGGTCAAAAAGTGCGGGTTTACTTTCCGTGCGTCGTGCGTCAATAAGGCTGCTCGTGGATGCACCGGAGCGCTGCCCCGCGGTAGTGATAGTAGGAGGTGTCCTGTTGGTCGGGGATTGGCGTCCGGACGGAGCTCCTCTTTCTTTCTCTCTTCTATCGCCCTCTCTGTCTCTCTCCCCCTCTCTCTCACTCCGTCTCTCCCTCTCTGTCCCCATTAAATTATTAGTTGTATTGACTCATCACTCCCCCCTCTCCTCTCCTCGCTGCTGGTGCTGCCTGTGCTTCGCGTTCCCTTTTCTCCTCCTCATTTCAAATGGCGTGGTAGCAAGAGGGGGGGGGGGTGTTTAGGAAAAAAGAAGAAGATAGGAGGATGTGTGTGTGTGTGTGTGCGTGCGTGAGAGAGTGTGTGAGGAATAAATAATCCCCTAATAATAATAATAATTTTAAAAACAGAGGATTCCTCCGCATCTCAGGCCAAAAAAGTCCTAGCGGAGACAAATAAAAGTGGAGAAAGTGGACGGAGAGAAATCACACGCACACACACACACACATGCATGCACACACACACTGAGAGGAACGCTGGTGCGATTTCCGGCTGTGCGCGCAGGAATTTTTAATCAGCTTGATTAGAGTGAGGCGGTCCTGCATTTATTACCGGGTAACACACAGATGCTCGCGCGAACACACACACACCCACTCACACACATCTTAAATATTATATATTTAAAATATACTTTTGCCCAGTAAGTAGTTTTTATTTTACTAGATATTTTACATTCATGATTTGGTCTGAAATAGCTGAAGTTAAGGGGAACTATTTGACCTCCAGTCAGTTCTGAGATAAATAAAAATTAATAAATGAATTATAAACATCACAATAAACTAAAGGGAACCCAAAAATACATGTTGCATTTACAGAAAAGCTTTCATGTGTCCCCCAAACACCAAATTGAATAACTTTTGGAACATATAAACAGTTTGCTTGAAATGTTTTTGCATGTGCAATGAGAATACAGACTGTCTCAAGTCTTCTTCTTCTTTTAACGAGTTTGTTACTTACTTCCTATTATACATATATGTTATGAATCAATATCAGAAATCACAGATCAGTAAGCCCAAAAGGGGGGTAATATCTTTATACACGACTTCATTTCTTAGACAAGGACTATAATACAAAAAATGGAATATTAATACATTGAAATAGGTATTCATTTATATCTTGAACGATTAAAAGACCAGATCGTGGCAATACTTTACACATTTAAATATGTATGGGAAATATAATAAAATTCATATATTCTGACACAACATAACTAGTATGCAAAAGGTTGGTTATTTCCCTTTATTTGCATATAATACAGGTCAGTGTTGCTTGGGCCTAGTGTTGATGTTTGCTTTAAAAATAAGTAGTTTAACCTCTTATAACATGAATTTAGGTGAGATGTCTCAACACTTCATCCATTCACACTATATGTTCTTGTCAGCAAACAATAAGACTCAAAGATGGCAGACATGTCCCATCTCACAAACTTCACAATACTGGATCATACCAAAATATTTGACGAGCTAACCTCTGTTGTCCCAACACAACCCCGAGCTGTCAAAGTGGAGGACGACCTGAAACGAGGTAAGAAAGAAAGAGAAAAGGAGGAACGTTCAGAAGCTGCAGAGCGACTCCATCTCTGCAAACAGCCGCGGAAGCTGGACAGTTTTGCTCAAGTTGCCGCGTGAGCTATTGTCATGATTCTGTCATTACTTTGGTGAACCCGTCACTGCTGCCGGCCTTTGTTGCCCTCGAGCAAACTGCAAAAATATCACACCAGGTAATCTCTGTTGACATTGTCAACAAAGGACCTGACATGTTTGTGCTTAACCTTAAGGTGGCTTAATAACAACTGCTTCTCTCTGACTTCACGAGCAAAGCTCGGACTGATATCAGGTGGACACACACACACACACACACACACACACACACACACACACACACACACACACAAGTGACTATAAATGCACCGACGCTGAGGTGTACATGTAATTCCATCTTTCGGTTGTGTGACGAGCAAGAGAGGTAATGGTGTGTGAGGCAAAGTTCATTGCCGAGACCACGGAGGAAATGCTTTTTTTTTTTTTTTTACACATGCTTGAAATGCACCGATATATAAATAGTATGCATGATGAAAGCGATGACACGCAGTACCAAATAAGTGTTTGTTATTCACATTGCTACCATGCCGCAGCCTTTTGTCTCCCGAGGTATCTTAACGCGCAAGGCGGGGGGCTGACGTGACCCCCCCCGACCCGTCTGTCCGACGTCCACATCAAACAGACAGACAGGCACGTCTGTCCAGGTTGTGTAAGAACAAAAACAGGAAACCAACAGAAAACAGGAAGTCTGTGTGTGTGTGTGTGTGTGTGTGTGTGTGTGTGTGTGTGTGTGTGTGTGTGTGTGCCCAATCACGACTACAAAGCCAGAGGTGTGTCGAGCCCGCAAGGTCAGGCGCGTGTGAAATGCTTCATAACGCTGCTTACTAATAGATATTTTCTGTGTGATGGTTCATCGTCTCACACACAAAAGCTGCTGTTTTCACAAACAATGCAACACCACTCGTCAGCTAAAACCACCGTCAGGTGACGCCGACAGTTGCAGAAACGCCACGGAACAACTGTGGAGAGATTTATGGAAGACGCTCGCGGCTCAGTTTGAGAGGAAAAAAGTCCCTTTTAAAAAAAATTTAAAAACACTGCTGAAAGTGGATCAAGAGATCAAAGAGCCAATCACGGTAAGAAGCGATGCATCACTACGTAGTAGAAACGGTGCAGTTACACACTCATTCAAAACTGCAGTCGTGACACCGAATCTTTGTTCCGCCCACCGCCCATGTGAGGTCAAAAGTTTGCTCATTTCAAAACGTCCACAAAGAGGTGCATTAAATAGTCACCGCAGAAGCTTTTAACGGAAAAAATACAACGTGAAACTCACCTCTCGGACCTGAGATGGAACAATGTCTTGAGATATTGACTCCCAGTCAGCGCGAGGTGTGAGTTTTTTGAGGGGGCGGCTGCATTTTGAAAAAAGGGTCTCAGGTCTGTGGGTTTTTCAATTTTTTTTATATATAAACAGGAAACGGAAGAGTTGTTGAAACTAAGACCCCGACACGTTTGTATTCACGAGCAGAGGCTGCTGCACAGATTCAGTGATCGGTTCTCATCTTAACCATTCTCGGGGTTTCAGTGAGCTGCCAACACTGTGTACTAAACACAGCTGCGGTGTGCCGCGTGGTTAAATGGCTCTGCTATGTGTGTGAATAAAAGGACCCCGACTGTGGAGTAATTACTGCATTTCCAGAGATTCATTCCGACACCAGATATCATTCAGCTTCAGAAGAAACGGGACAATAATTCCCACAAAGTCACCGCAGACATGAATGCAAAAGTCAGGAATGAATCAGGTTGAAGCTACAGTCTAACTCGAGCTCTTCTGCTCCACGATCGGTGCATCCAAGAGGATGAAATCCTCCTGTTGTCTTATTTTAGAAAGAATTTTTTTTATTTTGAAATATTGAGTATTTCGTCTCTGAAAAAGATGTGCAGCGTCTTAGACTGTGCTGTTCAGGTTCACTGTGATACGTCGCAGCATGAATCACACAGACAGGCTGCAGTTCCCCCCCCCCCACACACACACACACTCGCAACCCACCCACACCCAAACCTCCTCAGCAGATCACTTTGCATCACCTGCACGGCGTCGCTGCACAGCATTCTGCATGTTGACATGTTTTACATGATGTCCACCACAGCTCCCGCTTCGCTCTGTTTTTTAGATTTCTTTTTGCGTACGTGTGTTGTTGTTTTTTTCCTTGGCCGCAGATAGCAGCGTTCGGCAAAAAAAAAAAAAAAAAAAAAACAGGAGCGACGGTGAAAGCAAGCCATTGTCGGCAAATGCTCTTTTCTATCTGGCATGACGCAAGCAGCCGCAGTCATTTCCACTGCGATTGTCGGGCACCATCAGAGAGCATCGATAACCCCTGCCAGGCCTTGGCACCGCCAACAGGTGCCGGCACTGCCAGATAGGTTGGCACTGACGTGGCTGCGAAAAACCCTCTGACATCCAGAAGGGCACAGATTTGCACTGAATGCACCACTGAATCAACACTGCTGATTATCAATTAACATATACCGTTTTGTATCGCACAGAAAAGAGGGGAAAAATGGTTGTTTTTTCTAACCACAGGAAGCCTGTTTAAAAAATACTAACCGTGTGCCGTCATAATCACGCGCTGAATACAGATTTAGCTCTGTTCAAGGTGGGTTTTTAGAAGCCCGTGCGGCTTTGTGTCGGGCAGATATACAGTGCTCAGGCAATTGTTCAGGCAAGATTTTGTGCCTGTTGGCTACATTTGTGCAGGAAATGACAAAAAAAAAAAACCGACACCAGGAACATGACAGACTGGATGTTAAAATCGCAACAAAAGACGCCTCGTATTTAAATGTCAGGAGTCATGGCATCACACCGCAGATAGATTTCACCTGCACTGCGTATTACCACAGGTACCGTGTGTTTACGCCATAACACACTTATCACAGCTATCGCATCTGGCCTGCTTTGCTTTTTTAAACCGCGTGTTCGTGTCTCAGGAGGAATTAAACGTTACGTGTCTTTAAAACGGACACCAGTAATCAGCACACAAAGAAAGAACATAAATGAATCAGAAAAAACGCATCATTGTTGGCTCGACGCGGAGAATTCTTCACGTGGCGTGTCAGGCGAAGCCGGCGCCATCGCTTCACTGCACGTAGGTGTTGTGATGTCTTCATGCTCGCCAATTGTGATGCTTCTAATGGGCATTAATCTGATTATTTGGATTACTAATACAAATTAGTCTGAGCGCTGTCACCGGTTCGACTTTGAGCTCTTTTCTGCGAGTGCCTCCCACAATGAAAACACACACGCAACGCAAACATAATAGTATTATTAGAGGCTGCAAGGGATTTAATAATGTGTCTGGGAACGTGTCAAAACACGGCAGGCACCAGTGTGGGTGAGCGGATGAACCTCGGCGAGACACGAGGGTGACGTGAGCGGGAGGAAGTGTACAGTAGACGCCGCGCAAAAACCAACAAGCGGCTAAATGAGTCGCGAAAGAGACGCAATCAATCTGTTGTCGAAACAAAAGCACAGAGTTGACATTGTGTTTTATGCGTTGACGGTTGTCTTCTTTGTATTTTTTCATTGTGACTGAATTGACACAAATGGGAGGCTTTTGCCTTCAGAGCCGTTGGCATTTTGTAGGTCACTATGTGGTGAAATGAGTTGCAAGATGTGTTACAGACTCCAGATTAAAGTGGCACACAGTCCACGAAGACAACAATACTTTTGTTTTCTGCACAAAAAAAATCAAATCTGATGATTTCTTCAAGCACAATGCGTCATCTTCTCCGTCCCCTGGAGTCTCACTCTGCTGGCTGTCTTCTCAGAAACGCGATCGCTTGCTTTCTTTTCAAACGACTGATCTTTCCGCACAACTGTTGCACAAACGCTTCACTTCCACAAAGAGTTCAGGGTCGAGGCGCTTTATTAACGCTCCCTCGCAAGACATCTGAGGACCACGAGAAAGTGCTTAATCAGTCGCTGCGAGGTAAGCACACAGATAGACTAAATATTCCACGATGAACACATCATCCGGATCAAATTACTTTCCTGTTCTCCATTAGCCTCTCGTACAGCGAGTGTGGCTTTCAATTACTCGCGGAATAAGGTGATTTCTGCATTTCTCATATGTCCGCGCCTCCCGTGTGGGAGGACGGGGGAAAAGAGAGAAAGAAAGAACAAGGTGGGTTGTGGGGGGGGGATGTAATGAACTGAGCGTCGACTCCTAAGTGTTTAATTGTTTTATAATCACATGGAGTCGACAGAAATAGAAGCGGAGCGGAGCGGTCTGCTGACAGGAAGGCCTTCACGCCAGTCGGGCCTTCAAAGGGTCTTGGCGTCGCCGTGGAGGACGGTTTTTCTTTTCTTTTTACGGTTTTATTTTTCCTCCTCAGTCTGAAAGACAAGCAGCGCTCCGCTCTCACATCGTACGTCTCCGCTCTCGACACCCACCCCTTAGGATGTGTGGTGTGCACTGTACACAATGCGACTCCCACGCAGACACACGCGCATCCGCTCAGGGGCGGCGTGAGCGTGCTTCGGTGCTGGAACAAGGCCTCTGAGACGCCTCGGGCGTCGCCAGGTCGACGCCGGCTGTGACTGACACAGAGCCGGGTCGGTTCTGGCTTTTTTTGTCGGCCTTCTTCAGAGGAGTGAAGCTTCAAATCTTGCATCCCTCGTCTTATTTATCAGCCCGCCCTCCCTCTCTCGCTGTCTTTATCAAATCACAAAACCAAATCAGTCAGAGAACAATCAACGGGCAACAGAAGCAGGATTTTCAAATAAATCACTTTTCCGTCACGGCTCGCTGCACTACGGTCATCACACGACACAAATAATTAACCTCTGCCTCGTGGATTGCGACAAATAAACAGCTAACAGAGTTGGAAATACAGAAGTGTTGTGTGTGTGAGAGCGAGAAAGAGATACTGAAGGTGGATCTGTGGCACCGAGAGGAGGAGGAGGAGGAGGAGGAGGAGGAGGAGGTGAGAAAGGTCGCCTGGGTGAAGGGCACGGTGCCCCGGCCTTGTGGGGAGTGTTAAAAAGAAACGAAGGCAGGTGACGGGGACGGTGTTACTCGCCTCAGTGTGCGAGAATTGGAGCTACAGTGCTGAGATGAAAGCAGTGATGGGATGCGAGCGTGCGGGGGGGAAACGGGCTCTTAATATGGAGGCTTCGGCAGAAGTACTGAATGAGAGGTGCAGACTTAAGGATGTGGCTCTTTGTCTACATATTTTTCTTTGCATATTTAATCCCTTGTCAAAGGATGCATCATCCGTCCTCTGACGAACAAAACAGTTGATAAGGCAAGGGTGTGTGTGTGTGTGTGTGTGTGTGTGTGTGTGTGTGTGTGTGTGTGTGTGTGTGTGTGTGTGTGTGTGTGTGTGTGAGACAGACAGAGAATACAGTATCTGTTGAAATCGTTTCATTGGAGTATGTGGGTGGGTATTAACAACCTGATCTTAGCGGGATGCGCTTTCCTCTAAATCGCTCTTTTTTTTCTTCTTCTCGCCGAACAAAGGATTCAGAAAAACCGACAGATTGGATGAAGACAAGCATCGGAATAAAAGACAATGAGGGTTTTTTTTTGTTGTTGTTGTTGGTTTTTTTCCCAAACATAAGATGAGACTTGTAATAATGTGATTTGTGAATCGTTAAATAAAAACTTAGATGTATGTGCTTGCTGAAATTATATTTGCCATGGTGGCATGAAGCGCGCTAAACAAGAACAAATAAAGAGAAGACAAAATGCAAACATAGGAGGGATGTCATTTCGTAAAAAAAGCGTGACAAAACTGAGATGACGGACTTTGGTTTCTTTTTTTTTTAATCTCCCGGGGACGACACGCCAACCCTTTCAACGACGAACGGGGCTGATTGTCAGGACCCAAAAACAATGGGACGCTTTTATCACTAAGCCAAGGAATCTGGATCAACAGTATGCAAAGCATATGCCAAAACAAATGCAGTCAAACATGTTGGGACAACATTACACCCCCCCCCCCCCCACCAATTTAGAATTTTTATAATAACTTTCCAGATAATGACAAAATGAGCTGTAACTCCCGAATCACACACACACACACACACACTCACCCAGGGTGGTATGTCTGCAACTGTCTTACGACATTTTCTATCCCTGGAATGCAGCATTCCTTATTAACACACCAGCCATTTATTTTTCCAAACCAGTTGCAACATGTCACCCAAAAAAGAAAAAAAGAGACGCTGGGAATCATTGTCATCTCGCTGCTCTATTAGCAATCATAACAGAGCTATTTGATACAGAGGAGAGGTGGGCGGAGGGGCGGGAGAGCCACACATTAAAAAACGAGACAGGCCTCTTATTTACTGGCGACAGTCTAATAAATACATTTGCTGGCAGCTAAACAGGTATTTACTCTGCTCCCTACCACAGGTATAATTTCACTGTTTGCTGAGCTGTTATTTTGCTACAGAGATAATTATCGAGGTGGTGAAGAAAGACGATTAATGGTTTTGGGCGAGCTATCGGTTCTCAGCAAAGTGAGGCTCTGAACTCCCAGCACACACCCAACAAGCAAGCGAGCGAGGGGGTTTTAAATCGGCATCTTTGGCTGCAGGGAATTCATAAGCGGTGCGTTACAAACGTATACAGATTTCTTTTTTTTAACACCTTCCCCGTAAGCAAAAAAATAAATAAAGTGATGATTCTGGTCGTAATTCAATTTCAAATGGAGGCGACGAAGCTTTCTTAATGTCATGTCAGAGTGTGGCCCGTGCAGCAAAAACAACAAAAGACATCACAGCTCTCCGATGAGCAGACTAATTGGTCTCTCGGGGGTCACGGGGGAAACTTTGTCGTCCGCTCTCATCCGACAACCGGCTCTTCGGCGTCTCACCTGAGAGCGAGGTGAGAGGTTTCGCTGGCGACACACCCACACACACACACACACAGAACTCGCCGCCCGCTCCCGTATTACAGTTTACACACCGCCGACCTCACAACCTGAAGGGACAATTAAAGGAGGTCGCGATGCAAAAGTGTCACCGGGATCTCACAAGGGAAAGCCAGCGAGAGGTCCCTTACTGTGTGTGACCCTTGGGGTCCCTTTGGGGCGACCGTGGCTTACTGGGTAGAGAGGGTTGTCCGCCAACCGAAAGGTCACCGGTTCGATCCTCGACTGCACCGTGTCCTGTGTCGAAGTGTCCCTGAGCAAGACACTGAACCCCTAACTGCTCCCCGGGTGCCTGTCATTGGCAGCCCACTGCTCCCTACACATACAGGGATGGGTCAAATGCAGAGAATAATTTCCCCACTGTGGGACTAATAAAGGAACGTTTCTTTCTTCTTTCTTTCTTGATTTCCTGCTACGACACTACTACTGTACAGTAAATGCAACGTGCACTAGTTTCGATTAGTTATAATGAAAACAAAACGAAGCTCTGAGGAGGGGGGGGGGGGGGCGAACAAAGATCAGAGTGCAACAAGGTAAAAGCTGTAAGTCAGAAGAAGAAAGGTAGAGAGGTGGAAACGCTTCGGTGTTTTCCGAGATCTCTTCCTGATGGTTATTGTAAGAAGCGTGAACGCGACATTCAAATGAATTAATTACACACTAATAAGCTGCGACAGATGTTGAGGCTTTTTCTGCTGGATGTGTGTGTGTGTGTGTGTGTGTGTGTGACCTGGCACTACCACCATCCTCACACGCTGATTCTTATCGCTGCTGCCAAACAAGTTTATGTGGAGACATTTATGACAGGCATCGGTGATATTAGAGCCTTTTTTTTTGTGCCACTTTCTAACAACCACAAACTGATTAAGAATGAAGAGTCAGAGCCGAGGAGTAAAACCGAGAAGTTGTCTTTCAACGCTTTCAAGCTGCCGTTGAGTCTTTCGTCTTTGTCTGAGGACTTTTACAAGAATGGCAGCCCGAGACAGGAAACGGGCTATGTGTCATTGCTGTCGAGGGCATTGACCAGATAAGCCACAGCACCTTGAACTGCCACAGATCTGCAAAGATTAAAGGGACAAAGCACACCGGTTGTTGTGCCATAACCTGTTTAAATTGTATTTCCCCCCCCCCCCCCAACACAGAGAGGTGCCATGCTCGACCTCGAGATCGCACGCCACGAGATGACACTTACTGACGGCTGAGGATTACTTCGGGACCATCGCCCTTTATTCATCCCATCAAGTTTCTGATTTCACGTTAAATTCTACACCAGATTTTATTGTGATTTTTCTGTGCACTTTATGATCATTTTCAAAGAGCATCATGGCTAAATTAGCAAATATAATCTTCCAGACATATTAAATCTAGAATACAAACTCTGGTCTATGTTAGACAAGTATATATATATATATATATATATATATATATATATATATATATATATATATATATATATATATATATATATATATATAATTATCAGAATAACTGGCCATGCTGGTGAGTGAAATGTCAGCTATTTTCTAAAGGAGCAGAACGTGAAGCCTTTAAAAACCTGTAAACCACAGAGCATCAGTGCCCACGCAGTTTTAAGATGGCAATAGATATTCTCATAACTGCACACACACACACACACACACACACACACACACACAGGTCTGGTTGTACCTGAATTTATTTTATCAGCACTGTGACAAAAGCCACAAGGCAGACCAGACAGCATTACTGCACCTACTCTGTATCATCACATCCATCTGACTGCCTCACACCAAGTCAAGCAGCAATACATTCTTTAACTCTGTGTTTCCCTGTGAGTCGCACCTTTTTTATTGTTATTATTTTTACCCCACTGCTGGGGCTCAGTGTGTTTTTGAGGAGTTACACAAAGTGCTTCATGCTACAGCAGTAAAAGTGTTGAAGCAGACTGACACGTAATTAAATAGTAAGTATATGGAGGGAATAAATGAAGTGGCTCTAATGGCCTAATAAAAAGTAGTAAAAGAAGATGGGCAGTTGGGCTGCAAGAGCTTCAGCATTCCAACTGTCAACACACACTTCATTCTAATGAGTTAAAATATATACATATATAGGTTTAAAAAAAAAAAAAACCGTCCCGACGAACAAGATGTAAAAATAATCGGAGGGATAAATAATAACTTTAATCACCACAGAACACCCTAAAACCATCGGGTCAGGAGCAGCGATGGCAGGCAGCATCACGTATTGCTCCTCTGCTGCGCGCGGAATAAGTTGTTAAATGAATTAGAGGAGATGGATGTACTTAACCCCGCGAACATCACGAGTGCTTTGCTTATTCGTGAGAAACGACACAGGCCTGTTTCTGCACGTTTACAATTAGATGGCAAAAAAAACAAAAAAGTTCTAAATGCGTGCGTTTGTATTTACCATGAAACATGACATTCACAGTCGGTCTTTTTTCTTCTTCTTCTTTATAAATATTAAATCCATAGCCGCCACTTTTGGTCTGCGTGGGTTTTAAGTGATTTTGGAAGATAGGTCTGTAAATTGCTTTTAATTCATTTAGAAGCGACTCATTTGTCCAATTCCGAGGAGGTGCACCTCATTTCTTTTCAGCCGTGCTGTTAGATCAACGTGATTTAAAACACATCCGGACACACAAGTGAAGACGCACGTGAGAGAATGAGACGGATCGTACCTTTAACGTCAGCAGTCGCCCGACCTCTTGTTTTCCATCAAAAGTTGAGCGACCTCTTGTCTCTGCTCCACGAAGAGAGATCCAAAAAAAATAAAAATAAAAAAATAGGCAACTGCTCTGTGGGAGGAAATACTGTTTAAAAAAAAAAGTCAAAAGTCCCGTGGATGAGGAGTTTGGGTGAGGAGGGGGGAGTCGGGGAGAGAGAGAGAGCGAGAGGGAGAAAGAGAGAGAGAGTGTCGTCTTGTAGAAACCGCACGGGTTGAAGTTTGGGGGCGGGGGGGGGGGGGGGAAGCGCACACGGCGGATGGAGCGCAGAAATGTGAGCAACCGTGCGCTGCGGGCGGCGGAGGTGAAGTAGCGGAGAGGAGAGCAGCGGCATGTGAGGAGGGCTGAGAGGAGAGGGCGGCAGGTAAACGAACCGCCCCTCCCCGTTTCTGATGCTCGAATCGATGATTTGCCAGCTGTGGCGCAGCTTGTCTCATTGCCCCACTTTGGTTTTTACAGCCGCTCCTCTCCGACGCGCTGCTCTCCGGGGACACCGAGGGAGAGAGAGAGGAAGAGAGAGAGAGAAAGTCAGTGCCAGGAGAGCTCTCACACTCATTCATTTTCATATTTACACGCCACATGTTTGCATGTCAAGAAGAAGAAGAAAAAGAAGAAGGGGGGGGGGGGATCTGGTAAAGAGTCGATTGCGCGCGGCGCCGCGCGTTTTGTTCCGTATAGAGTCAAAGTCTGTTGTTTAACAGCGGAGGGCAACGTGCCAGATCTGCTCCCCGCACACCTGAGCGGAATATGAAACCGTGCGAGTCTGCTATACATCACATGCAGACGGGAACAGATGACTTCTTTGAAAGAAGAAATAGGATTTAAAAAAAAGTTTTCAAGAATAATTAAGTTTTGAACAATGAGAGAGAGAGAGAGAGAGCGAGAGAGAGAGAGAGAGAGAGAGAGAGAGAGAGAGAGAGAGAGAGAGAGAGAGAGAGAGAGAGAGAGAGAGAGAGAGAGAGAGAGAGACTAATACTGCAGTCTGTTTCCTTGCTGTGTTTGCCGAAAGCATTAATTTCTCCAATTTAAACAAAGCTTTTAGTGCGAAATAATAATAATAATTATGACTTTTCGGCAGGGAACATTTTTAATGCATCATTGAACCAGACTCACTTTTATTTCATCAATGCAAGCTGTTGCTTTTTTTCTTTTTCTGTTGCTTCGTTTAACTCCGGCCATCACACACACACACACTCTCTCTCTCTCTCTCTCTCACACACACACACACACACAACCTCTCCATCACATTTAAAAATCCTACCGCGGGCCTACCCCCAAAAAAATTGAAAATAAAAAATCCACGCTTTAGGAATGCAAATTTATATTAAAATAAATACACGAAGAGCAGAATAATTAGATTTTTTTTGTTCTTCTCTTGGACATCTTTAAGAACACAGCCTGAAGCAGAATCAGCCGAGGCACAGAGGACAGTGACAGATAACGGAAGAAAAAAAGCTTTTATTTTCGCCCTCAGTGTCAAAATGCATTTCAGCTATTTCCATTGATTTCCAGCTGTAACTATACTGACTGCTGTATGTGCAAAGTGCAGAAGTCACCCATGTTTTTACTTGTCAACGCCTGATATTAGACGGGGAAAATAAATCTCAAATTCCAGAGAGAGGGATACATTAAATTCATATTCTTAATGTAGAAGATATGACAGTGAATGAGGGATGTCTCTCCACAGTTATGTAACCTCTATGTGTTGTACATTAACAATCAAATCGTAAAAAATAGGAATAACTCCACGCATGAATGAGTATTTCTCTTTCACTCGTCTGTTAGATTTGATCATGCCTGTGTAAATCATGTGTGTCAGTGACATGTGTGAGCAGCTCCTACACATGGTGACATGCTGTATATACAGTATATATATATATATATATATATATATATATATATATGAGCCTGTATAATGTGAGTGTGTGCGATCACATGTGTGGTTTGAATGCACATTTTGATTTGTGTCATGTGTGAGGTTTTCTTTTGCATTTGCACGCGCCCTTGCACATTTCTATCCTCATTTGTTGTATCTTTGTTTGTGTGCGTGCATGTGTGTGTGTGAAAATGATTGACAGTTTGCATCTGCACACAGGCTAACTGCTCTGCTCTAGCAGGTGTGCAGGAGCCCACAGGTAATGCAGCTGTTTACTGCCAATGTGAATGTGTTACTCTTGCCGGGTTTAGCATAAATAACACACTGATCCATTTACATTTACACTTAATTTACACGTCCCATTGAAAATAGAATTAGTGTGTGTGTGTGTGTGTGTGTGTGTGTGTGTGTGTGTGTGTGTGTGTGTGTGTGTGTGTGTGTGTGTGTGTGTGTGTGTAAAGCCGACACAAAACAGCAGAGGGTGAGAGCGGATGAAAAATCCTTCAGATTGTCGGAGAAGACGCAGAAGGACCGGAGCCCTTATCGTAAGCTGATATACAAATACTTCTCAGAAAAGTTCATTTGTTGTGGTTTTGGGACTCCACAAAAGTTTCATTGTGAAGCATCTGAGATCTGCATTTAAAAAAAAAGAGTGAGAAAAAAACACACACACCCTCTCTCACAAACACTCGCACAGAATCTCTGCATACGATTCACACCGGCTCTCTCCTGGGAGATTGAATGGGAATTGAAAAGTTCCAGTAAAGAGATTCAAATTTGCTTTCTGCATAATTCTAAATGCATGCTAAGTTAGGGATGTGTTCATCATTACGGACAACAGCTGGTGATTTCAATGCAGCCTGTGTTTTATCCAACACTTCATGTTGCTGCCTCCGAAAGCCCCTGTGTGTACTGCAGTTGTCACCTAGACCACAAGGGGGACCGGTGAGTCATCTTAAAGAGGCACAGAGTGAGCGAAGAGGAGAGGGGGGCAGCTAATGATCCCCCCTCTCTATACCACACACTTGTAATACATTGGGTTCTAACAAGCTGTCATCCGGCTGCTCGTGCCGATATTCAGGATTCTCTAGACGAGTGAAGAAGCAGCGAGCCCTGACCCCTGCATTCAAACCAAGAGAAGATTATTAGCGCGGCGGCGACGTGTGGGAGCTGTGGACGCGTTCCAAAACGTTAATGCAAAATTGATAATGTGCATCTATGTCGCTGAGGCAGAGAGGGCACGTGTAAACCACACACACACACACACACACACACACACACAAAAACAGATATAAATGTGTGTGAAGTGTAAACAAATCAAAGCAGACCTTGAGCGGAGATATTTCAATCGTCTACACTTTTTCTTTTTCTCTGAAAACAATAAACAGCACTTGGAAAATTACAAGGGTTATACACCCCAGAATTAATCTTTCCAACCCATAACTAAATAGAGAGACACTGTTGCCTCTCCATCAAGCGGGTATATTTTAATTACAGGCTATTGCCTACTGAAAGTAATTTGTCTCAGAAAGATGCCCAAGAGCTAAAAGACAGACGTCTCGTCTCGATCTGGAATGCTCAGCCACTTTGTTTTTCTTCCCCTGCTCTGGTTTTGTGGTTAGCCTTTGCAACTTTCTTCAGTCGCTCTTTTATAATTGCTCACCTTTTAAAGATTAACAAGGATTCCCGAGGAGACTAACACTTGTCTCCTGGCTTTATCCGGGGTAAGCACTGGATTTTCAGATTATTTCTCCCCCCCCCCTGTCTGATCACCTCAGCGAACAAATCCTCGCTTTTCTACTCTTTTGAGTTTTGCAACAGAAGTACTCCACCCCTCAAATGAAACTCTATTAATCCTCATTTGCGCGCTGCCAAGGAGGACAGTGGAGATGAGAGCCAATCCAGAACGATAAAGGCTGACCCACAGCGGCGCCTCCAGATGTTAATGGGGTGTCAGTCAGCTGGGCGAAAGAAAAACCCGCCCAGAGGTGTAATTACTGTCTGGTGTGAACTCCCCCGTCAGCTGTGGCAGCTTAGTGTCACTTAGTACATTACTGCATGTGGAGATGCAGATGTTAGAGGAAAGTTGCTGGTTTCACTCTTCAGGTGTTTTCTCAAACGCACTTCATCAGAGATCACCTGTCGATCAGATCGTACTTTGATGTCTCTGCCTTCATGGTCCTGTCGATCAGACCATCCGTTGGACCTGGATTATCTTTAGACAGCAAACAAACTAATGCTACGCTCAGGTGGACCGACAAGGATCATTTTGAAGCTTTTTACCGAGCTGAGTTTGGTTAAAAGTCGTGAAACGATTTGAATCTTGAGGTTATGTATCAACAGTCCCTCAAATTCAATTAGAATTGATTTTTCTTGATTGCTTATTTCTCGGGCGGCAATTCTTTCCTTAATGTAATTATTTGTCTTAACCACAGTAATTTCTCTGGGAAACAAGTCCTCCAAATTAAATGAAAATCATCACTTGGTTAGGATCCTGACCCCCCCACCCCCCCCCCGGTATCGTCCCTCTGATCACCCCCAAGTGAACACTGTTGTCATTGTTTGCACTGGCTGCGCTGTTAGCTACTAGCAGCCATGTTAGTTGTCTCCATGTCGAGAGCCACGTGGAGGCAATGGATATGTTCATTTGTGTGTAGAGCACCTTTAGTCCGGTGTTTTGTTGATCCATTTCTCTTTGGCACTTGAAGTGAAGAGTAATCTCCAAAGGTAGCCATTCAAAACACCCAAATGTCCCATGATCTATGTATTGTGAACTTATGTATCAGGGCCTCCAGTTTTACTGTGAGGTTTCTAGTCTCACTCTGGGTATAAAGAGCTTCGGTGAGCGGGGAAAATAAAAACTTTTGTCCATAGAATCTCTGACGTTCTGAAGTCAGTTCGTCTACAGCTGTTCTGAAGATAATGAAGCTGTAACGGAGGTTAGTGTGGATCGAATGCATGGACGCCTCAGCGGTGCTTGAGTTCATTTAAAAACAAACTGCTTTTGATGAAACATAAAGTTTCAAGTATGAAGGGGAGCAACCAGACAACAGGTGTTAAGAACCACTCAGCTGAAGGGTTTCGTGAAGTGACAATATGTTGACTCATTAAAGCAGACATTTTGTTTCATGCAAACAAAGATTATTTACTATAAGAACGATGCGCAGAGACATTCGACTCTCAAATGTTTCTGTCACGGCAGCGTCAGGAGGGAAGCGCGTGTACGTGGCGCTGCAAAATCAATTGCACATTACAACTGCCACAAAGGGAAATTCTTGAGAGACATTGACGCCCCATCCATTCCACCATCTGTAACCTCCAGCATTTAACCTCCAATTTGTTTGTGTCAGGCTTGCGAACACGGCTGGATGTCGGGCACGTCGTCAAACCGCCACAGAGCCGTGGGAGCGATGCCGGGCCTCTGTGTTTGACACGCATCTCAGTGCAGCGCCGCTGTCACAGTGAGACACCCTATCTCCTGGAGAGTCTATTAGCTGTGCTTAATTAAACAAATGTGATTAGACTGATCCCAACTCACACAACTGAATCCCCGGTAAGGAGTCAGCCACGAGAGGCGGCGGCAGAGAGAAAGTCGAGTCACGCATGGCTCGGCTTTATTAATAGCGCCTATTACACACTAACGCACACCTCGGCGAGCTGCCGAGTTAATGTGCGCGGGCAGCGGCGTTTCAGGGCCACTCCTGAAGTTTGTCAATCACAGTTTAGTGCTGCCGGTCGGAGCTCGGAGGATCAGGATGAAAGCGATAACAAATAACAGATTGATTACTGGTAATTTAGTGCGAGATGTGCGTGGGTGGGATTTAGCCACGGCTGTCAGTTGTAACCAGGTGGAAAGCAACAGGGAAATTTCCACTAACTTGTAAAAGATGAATCACTGACAGAGAGAGAGAGATGAGAGAGAAACTAAAGTAACTGTGTGCTAATATTTTAGGGGGATTTTTTTGACTCTGAGTCATTTCAATTCACCATCAAGTTTAAACCCTTTCTGTCAACAAAATAGAACTTGCTGCTCAGAAGTACTTAGTTGAGGAGAGAAGTTGCAGAAATATGCAGGATCTCGGAAACTCAGTTAAAGTTTGAACTTCCTGTGCCCTCTGCGTCTTCTGAATTTGATTGTGCGCTCGTTACTCAATCACAGCCGAGCAGTGGACATCCAGAGCAGCGCTGTTAAAAACAACGGTCTGTCTGTGTCGGAGTGAACCGAGGGGTTGTGATGAGCCACCGCAGGTAATATGGCTCCGATATGTCGTTGGGTCGATGCCAATTCAAACTAATGAGGCCTTCGACGGTTTCTTTAAAAAGTTCACCGTGTTTGGTTCAGTTACAGTCAACGATCCGTTCAAACTTTTACTTCTTTTGAAAATAGCTGAGTCCTGCTCTTGTGCAGTATATAAAACAGGTTCATCCATCACGACACCGGTCATTTAAAACTGCAGAGGAGCTTCGTATCGTTGCATTTCTGCATTTCATTCATTCGTTCTTTCGGCAGGTCGGTGAAGCTTTCGATTTCTCCACAAGCAAACAAAGGAGCAAAAGTGAAAGGCTTACAACATTAGCATGCCATGCTAACTAGCGTACTGTAAATACAATAGTAACCTAGTGTTACTTACTGTAAAAGGACACCTTGGAGTTAAAGGCACAGACTATATACAGAATAATAAGTGGACGTAGTCATTGTGACGTCACTCATTGATTTGCGGACTGACGTTTTGAAGCCTTGGGTTCAGCGATTTCGCCATCGCCATCTTGGATTACGGCCATGGCCATGTTTTTTTTGCAACCGATAAACGGAAGTTACCATATGTGGACTGCGGAAGAGTGAGTAGAGACGCCGCATACGGCTCTGGTAGCGCCAGCGACCTGTCAATCACAGTAAGCCCGCCCCGAAGCATACTCCGCTTTATGGTCTGTTTGACTCTAAATGGACCATAATCTACGAAATGAACATCATGCTGTATTGAAGAAGACTTGAAACTAGAGATTGAGACCATGAACTCATGTTTACAATGTTTACTGAGGTAATAAATCAAGAGAGAAGTAGAGTCATTTTCTCATAGACTTCTATGCAATCTGTTTTCTTTTTGCAACCGGTTGGTTCAAGAAAGTTTTCACAGTAGCGATTCAAGCGAAAATCATTTTACGTTTGTTTCCCAAGCTCAAGCATGATATCATGTACGAAACGTTAGCGATTAAGTGAATATTGAAGATCTCTTTGTGTGGTTCTTGCTTTTTAAAAAAAAAGTAAGCTGGAAACATGAACAAATTGCTGGAAACAGTTTCTATGAACATATGGAGTTGGCTTTAATTAGCTAGCCGGCTTCCTTCATGACTTACTGACTTGGGCCTTTGTATTGTATGTGGGACAAAGGTTGTTGATGAAAGGTTTCCACCCGTGACTGTTTGTCCATTTTTTCCAGCAGTTGCCACGTCAGTCCGTTTTTTAGGTACCGCTGCTAAACATATGTCATATTCCGCTGACAAAATCAACGACTCAAAATGACAGCTTGCTTTTTTCTTCTTCAGTGTGAAATCAAAGACACTTTTTAAGAAAATACTGAGTGTAAATCTGCTGTTCGGTTATCATTGTAAACTCTGCATGAGCCGTGCCAAAAAGGAAAGCTCGACACTAAGTGGAAAGCTTAGCGAGGGGTCACGACTGCTTGCTGCTGAGTCTGAGCTGTTGATGGTTGATCTTGGTCACCTGTGACGATGGCAACCACAGAAACCAAACTGAGGATAAAAATGGACACCGTTTCACTGTGAGCTCCCTGTATTGTGCACCTCTTTACCAACAGTAAACAGACCAAATGTATCAATTAAAAGAGGTCTTGAGCAACATCAGCCTCAAAATTGTATAATCCGGACAGGGTCAATAAAGAGTTTAGCTAAACGTGCTTTATCAACCAGACATATACTCCATCTTAATTAACAACCTGCTCAATTTATAATAATAATAAAGATTAATATTAATGCTTCGAAAAATCATAAGTGGTGTTCATTTGTAAAGATTATTTTGCAGAACAAAATGTACAAGCATCATAAATGTTTGTTTGCCACAGAGCTCATTTTCTGCAATAATCCAAAATCCAAAGGAAAAATCCCAGTTGGCTTTTTGTCGAGGGAACCAGTGCGATGTTAACGTCCAGGGTCGGCCGACACAAAAACATCATCCCTGCAGCAGTTTAAAGCAAGAACCCCCAACGCAGAAGACACTTCACAACCTGCCAATTTTCCCAGCAGATGAGTGAGGCACGGTTGAAGTTTAAGCTTCATTGGCGACGTCAAAACACTGAAGCGTAGCATTAAGACTCTGATTCAATTAACTTTTTGTCCAAGTATGAGACTCTTTAAAGGCACAGCGGGAATGTTAAGGACACAGATGTTGTTGTTAGGTGACCAGTATGTTCGCTGGAGAGGTTTAAATTACGCAAACTAATTTCTTCTAATGTACATCGACTCCATAATCACGGACAGAAGAAACACGTACCGGTTTTAAGCAGCTGCATGGTGTAGTTGAAAAAATAACGTGGTTCCGATTAAATAAATAATTTCTCATAATATAATTTTAAGAATAAACACATGAATTGGAATTGAACGTTGCTTAACCTTGACTTCATAGCGCACCATTAACTCCACAGAAGAACATTTTAAAGGTTTACTTTTTTCAAATGGAAACGCCAACTCCACCGTTAACGGAAATACGTTACGTATACGTCTACACTACAATGTACTGAGAGCAAAGTATGAATGTTTGGATTTGAATACACGAGGAACACCACTGGGATGCTAAAGAACGATAAAAAAAGTCACAAAAAAGAAAACATAAAATAATGGACCCGTCCTTTAAAAATAAGGCTCCAACTATATTTCTTCCCACTGACTGCATCTCTGAATGAACAAATGCATTCTAAACTCACAGAGGCTGCTTGTGACTATCTTTTAACAAGGCTATATCTGTACTGAACCATTTATCCAGGCCTGCAATGCCATTCTGCACTGCTGCATCCATCACATCACCATTAAGAATTGGAATGCCTTTAAGCCTCTTATGCACGTTTCCTTTTTAGCCACCATGGCTTTTTGATACCACTGCAACCAGAAGAATTTCTAATTCTGCATACAGTTTTTAGCAAAGCTTGGCTAATTGTGTTCTTAATGTCTGTTGCTGTGCGAGTACAAGACACAGCAGGTCAGGTGAGTTTAATTCATTGTTCGATGGAAGTTAAGGCGGCATTAATTGCGCACTGTTGCAACTGTTACCGAAGCTTTGAACAAAGCGAGCTGTAGCATTCTCCCGCTGAATGTGACTGGATATGGTGAAACAAATGCTAAAAATGTAACCAATTACAAGATCAAAAACAACTGGTTGTGTTTTTAAAACCATGTCGGACCCTGAATCAATGACGAGCATTGAGATTAAGGGTCAGTTCACCCAATTTACAGAAATGATTTCTCACACCAATACAATAGAGGTGAATGGGATTTTATTTGTGGTGTGACCAGCACGAAGAGATAAGAGCCAAACTACTTTCCACTGAAGAAAGAGTCCATTAACCTCCATTGTATTTGTTGGGGGGAGGAAAAACCTCGAGACCTGCAAAATAAAAATCCTGGTAAATGCCTACGTCTCAAACTCCGTGCCCCCTGTTTGTAACACAGGCTTTCTTTAAAATGTTTGAAGTCTCAACGCTAATCTGAAAAAAACAACCCACCTGATGTCGTTGTGTTTTTTTACCGTGAGACGTTGGAAAGCTCTTCCAGAGCCACAGCAGACATTCTACAAGTGTTTCCACAGGGTGAGTGGTGCTACCCACGATGTGTAAAATACGTGTCAAAGCAGCGTCTCACGAATTAAACATTCGCCTCCTATTCACTTCCATTCAACGCGAGCAAAGGGGGTGAGAAAACATTCGCTTCCGGTGACGTAATTCGCATCTTCACAATCCAGGTGAACTTTCAGAACGAACATCGCCTTGCTTGCATTCGCATTTGTAAGAAAGTTCCTTAACTTTAACACGCTGTTTTTTTTTTTTTAACCCTTTAACGTTTCCGTGAGAGACTTCAGATGGTTTTAAGAAAGCCATCCTAAAACAATCTCCGAGAAGTCGAGCGATTCTTTCTTTTTTTTTTACCGCACATGGAAGCACTGCTTCATCTTTAAGTGTGCATGGGAGTGTCACTGGATCATCCGTCAATCCGGAGACGTCTCCATACTGCTGCGATGCATCACTTCATTCCTCATCACTCACACTCGTACAGTATTACTCAAACAGTAAACCTCGACTCCAGCTCACGCTCTCAAGTTGCCTTTGACAGCAGCTTAGCCGCGCTGCCATCCAGCGCAACGCAGCGGGTGAGGAGAAGTCCTCGGGGGTGAGATATCCTCCGCCCCCCTCTCACCTCCTCCCCAATTGCCCCCGGTGACAGTGACTGAAGTCTGTAATTGCCACCTCGTCAGACGGCTTCATGAAGACGAGCATTGTCTTCGCAGCTGAACGGCGGTGGATGGGGAAGAGAGGAGCGAGGAGCCGAGGAGAGGAGAGAGCCCACAATGCAATTACTGCATCGCTGTGACAGGTGGGGCCTCCGATGCTCTGCGTCGGTGGGGCCCTGATGCGTGTTGGGGAGCCGCTGTGGGCTCGCATCATTTTTCACCCACCCCCCCTGTCATTAGTTGGTAATGATTGGATTATTTTGCAGATGAATCGCAGTATATGTCTTGCTCACAAACATTTCCTACCCGTATTCATCAAAACCATCAAACTGCAGAGGCAGTCAGAGGGAATTAAAAAAACAACACGTCTAGATTTAAAATGACCGTAATCCTTCATCGTTGTGCCTTTTAAATGAGGGGGTCTTTAGAAATGTATTTGACATGATGACAGTCTTCATGAAGTGTAAAGAACCCAGAATATTGATAATATTAAAGGTTCATTTATATGAATTCTGTTAATTCTGGACGATTCTGCAAACAATTTACATGCAATTGCAGGAAATAATGTGCTCTTCATGTAGCAAGGTTTGCGTGACCAACAGGGCTAGCTGAGCTGCTAACAGGCTAACCTGGTAGCAAGTTTAAAAAACACTTTTGGCTGTGTGAGCTCTTACAGTACAATTACGATTTTTTTTAAAAATAATGTTACAATGAACACATTTCAGTCGGAATTGTTTGATAAATATAAATTGCTGTCTTTATTACTGCAACGGCATTAAGCTGTGTCCCCTTCATTAGCTGATACATCTGAGACGTTAAAGAATTTAACGGGTTACCAAAGAGGAACCTACTTTGTCCTTCAGCACAGCAGAAAGTCAGTTTTCTCCCCCAACATTTACCAAACGGCAGTCACCTCGAATGGACATTGTAGGAACACATACGCTGAATCACCATCAATGTTGCGTGGCAGCTGATTTGGTCGGGCTTATCCATGTGAAGTAAATGCATTCGATGTTATGCAGATTTGATATGAATTTAGCTGAACAAGCTAATTGCAATGGCCACTAAAAACATGTTCAGACATAATTTTGTCAATGCTTATCTTAGGAACGACTAAAGAGAACAATTTTTTATTTTTTTGTAAATGCAACATTCCATAAACTAAACATAAATGAGATGAAAGGCTTTACTGTCATATAGGTGAATGAACCTTCAATGCCTTTTATATTGTATAATAAATTCCCTCTCCTTCAGATAAAAGATGCCCTCTTATTTCTGCTGTGAGACGTGTGGAAGCAGCAGCCTGCCTTTGCTCCCGTTCAGTCCACCCCCAGCGAAAAAAGAATTCCTTTCATTCATCGAAATTCCACATGATTGAAATTGCCCTCGGTGGAAACGTATCATAGCCATCCACGGCTCTTGGATGGCTCCCGTTGGGCGGTTTCGGCCCATGCCAAGCGTCTGGGTTGGCCGAGAGCCTCCAGGGAGGCCGGGGCTTATGTCTCGATGGGCCAGTGAGCCCAGGGGCCCCGTAGCCCTGGGAAACGTAGCAAATCAGGGGAGCACCTTGGCAGTGGCGGCCCCCTCCTCCTCTTAGCCTTAGGAGTGCCATAGCTAAAAGAAGGCTAATGGTGGCCAACTGTGCAGCGAGAAGGGGTCTGGGGTGTTGGGGAAGCGTGTCTGTAGGTTCATCTGGATTGGCGTCGATAAGGATGTGCGCTCTTCGTCCTCTGCCTATCACTGCCGTGCACAGGGTGGGAGCTGAGTGTGACGTGTTTATGTTTCTGTGTTTGTGTGTGTGTGTGCTGTTGTGCAGCAGTGGCACAATGATGAGGGGCTGGCAGGCCGTCTCCAGAATGCCAGCAGTGACTGATGCCACACCAGACATTCCTTTCAGAGTAAATGGCGGCGTGGTCAGCACCATGCCAGCTTCCACAGGCCCTCAGGACCCCCCCCCCCTCTCTCTCCTTTAAGCAAAGACCACGGAATGATGGCACGAGCTTCCAACGGATGTGTGGAACTGTGCAAATGGGAAAACAAACAAAGTAGGAAGATGTGCTTGCTCTCAACTTTTCAGAATTGAAAAAAAAAGAAGTGCTGTAGTTTTGTTTCTCTTTGTTGAAGCAAATTATGTTACATGCCGACTACGGCTGTCAAGCAATACTTAAAGGCTTGGTGGTAACCTCAATAATAAAATATTCATCCACTCCACTCCTGGCTAATTGCTTTCGAAAATATCTTCTGCCACTGTGTCTATGATGTGCCAGGTGATCAGAGCTGACACTGGTTTCACTCGGATCCATTCAGATCCACTCTGCTTTAAGTCATATTGACGCACAGATCCGAGGCCTGTGGCTGTAAAACCGTAGACCTGAAACCATGGCCCCGCCCTAAAGCATACTCTGCTTTCTAGTCTATTTTACTCTAAATGGACCATGATGTACTAAATGAACATCATGCTGTGTGAAAGAAGACTTGAAACTGGAGATAGAGATCATAAACTCATGTTTACTGAGGTAATAAATCAAGAGAGAAGTAGAGCCATTTCCTCATAGACTTCTATACAACCAGACTTCTTTTTGCGACTGGAGGAGTCGCCCCCTGATGGCCAGTAGAGAGAATGCAGGTGTAAGACACTTCCGCAGAGGCTTTACTCGGCAGAACCCGAGGATGCCAAAAAGTGACACCCATGCGTCAGCATGCGACGAGTTGGAATGAGAATGTGTTGGAAACACAGTGTGGCGTGTTGTAACTGACAGGTGACATGGTCACTTATATTAAAGAACCCCTTTCTTTTTGTTCCTTTCCTTTTCACGAAAACATGAATTATCAATGTTATTTTCTTTTCTTTTTTACACAGATGTCCATCTAAAAGTCACGTGTAAGAATCTTTGTTTCCACATAATTTGGGGGACTTGACTTGTGCCAGATGTCCAGTCAAACTGCACCTGTTGTAATGACTTACAGTTGTTCAAAATGTGCTTTTCTTTATGACTGGCAAGATTGAAATGTTTTTAGAATTTTAGGGGAAATCCATTGTTGTATGAGTGGTGAATAATCTTTGATGGTTTTAATAACCTTTAGCTCTGTTCCAGGCTTTAGAGATTCACTGAAATATTTCAAGTGCTCACTTAAAAACAGTCAAGTGGCTGCAGCAGATCCAGGTAACCATCTGGATTGGACATTGTGTTCTGTGTTTGACACATTATCCGAGGTGATACGAAAACTAGACCATCAAATGAAAAGTCTACAAAATGCAGCTTTTTCACAGGGAAGATTTGTCCTTTTTTTGTCAAACATTTGCTGGAAAAGTAAAAAACCTTTGAAGAAAAAAAATAAAGAAAAGGAAAACCCACAGAGCAGAAGATATCATGAGCCGCCCGGCGCTCTTCCTGTCAGACGAACCTCGTATCTCAAATTATTCCAGAGGTTAGGGGGGTATTCAATCGTCCACAGCCCCTCATGCTCCACCAGGGCTTAAGTGATGACACAGAATGATTATAGCACAGTTAAATACCTGGTCTAATGAGCCAATTAGCCCTATTGACATCCATGGCTGTCTCAGAGGTGGAGCGAGTACCACGTACATGCCCCTTAATCAGAACCGATAACACCATTTAGCCTTCAAACGCTAATCCTGACTCCCGGGCTCTCTCTGGAATCCACTGTGATTTCTCTGTAATCACGCTGAGAAACTTCACGCCTGATTCATTTTCAATTCCACTCTTCCTGCACAGTTGTGTCTTCGCTGTGGTTTTACAACCATTATGACTGGAGAGTTTTGATATGATTTTTTTTTTTTTTTTTTTTTTTTTTGCACAGGATGTTACTCAATATCTTTTGTAACAATTTCTACAGAGAAGATCCCTTTTGCTCTGACAGTGTTCATTTATATATTTAAACCGCAATAAACCACATCGTTTTTTTAAATTATTTGAGATGTTTTGAAGACGTAAAAGTAGACAGTGGAAAACCTTTATTCTCGGTTGATTTCCGTTTAATGGCCCATAAAAAACGAAACCGAAAAAGTGGTGACAAGTGCTTCAGGTAAATTTGGGGCATTTCATTAAAACCTGCGCCACAACAAAGGGACTGAAAGACAAAGTCTTATCCGCTGGCACTTGTTGAGTCACAATGGTGTGAATGTTTTGATATTATTCAAGTAACTGTAAAAGAATTATGCATCCTCAGCCTTTCAGCACCGTGAGAATATCTCAACGTGTTCATATGAAACCGTTTTTCTTTTCTCGGTGTTGCATTGTTGCTCAGGTTTATCTTTAAAAAAAAGTGTGAAAAGAATCACTTTGACCAGAGGCAGCAAAAAAAAATAATCCTTCGCTGACTTCTAGCTCTCTTACAAAAAGTTTACCTGAAGAGATTTAAATGTCATATTCGAGGAAACGGGCTGGTTTTATACCAAGCGCAGGCAGGAAGCAGCATGGGCTGAGACTTCAGTTTGATAGGGAATAAAATGAACATCTTCCGTGTCTTTGTGGTCGAAGGGAAGCGAGAAAAGAAGAACAACTGAGGTGAAAGACTGCTGCTCATCCTCACTTCAGAGTAACAGACATCAAGGTTAGTGACACACACACACACACACGCAGACCTGCTATGTCCTATCACAGTTGGGCAAGCAAACACACACAAATGTAATACATGCTTGCAAACAGTTTTTTGGGCATTTGTATTTGCCACATGTGCACACAAGCGTGCACGAAGCGGACAGGTAAACACCTGAAACACACAAAAACCTCACTTTCACGATTCCCACTTCCTATAAATGCAAAACACGTCAACACACCTACATTAACCAGCAAACACACACAAACAGTGAAACCACAACTGTTCCTCCCTCTTAATGAAACCTGACAGGCACACACACACACACACACAGGCACACGCCATGCCCACAAAATACACGACCTTTAAATCATCCCATATACTCCCACACCTTCTCACTGTATCTCTCCATCGCTATTCTCTCTCTCTCTCTTTCACAAACACACACACACGTTTTGTCCTTGACTTGTGAGGACCTCCACTGACAGAATACATTCTCAGCCCCAAACTTTAACCTAAACTTCACTTCACTGCGCTCACTTTTTGAACATTTCTACAGTCACTTTCAGAAAATATTTTTACTTTCCAAAAAGTGTTCTCACTTTAAAAAAATCAAATAAAATCCTCACTTTTGGAAAATATCAATCTCCAAAATGTCTTCTGTGTTCGAAAATTCACCACCTTTCATAAACATCCCCTCTTGTGGTAGACACTTGTTTCCAATATAAAAAACATGTCCTTACATCCTTACTTTCCAAAAACATCCTCACTTTTCAAACAAGCCCTCACAAGAGCATCCTCAGTTTCCAGAAATAACTCCCAAAGTCTTGAACACTCAAGCTGGTCCTCACGAAGATAGAAATACAAATACATACACACCCGCCAGTCTGAACATACAGAGGTGTTATGTTCTAAATAATCACGTCGAGTCTCTCAGGTCTCAGTCGGTTCGTCGGTAAATCTGGTGTCCAGATGGTGAAGGAGGGAGACATCAGACCCACCGAGCAGCGTAGTCGTCGTGAATCTCTTATCCGTTGTCGTCCCCGTGGACCGGCAGAAGTGTCTACCGGGCCACGTCTGCCTGCTTCTCCAAGTGGCCACGGGGGACGGCCAATTAGCGGTTCCCATGGAGAGGCGCTGTGGCCTTAATAAGAGACGGAGGGAGAAGGAGAATCAATTAAACCTGCGCTGACCCCCAGAAACAACACGGGAGGATCCGCCTCCACAGAGGCCCCGAAATGAGACGACAGCATGACGGCTGGACTTTAACTCGTGTCCCGCTGAATGTCCTCACTTTCCAACAATATCCTCACTTTTTAGAAACGTCCTCACCATTCATAATGGCCCTGCTTTCCAAAAATGTCTTCACTCTCCAAAAATGTCCTCAGTTCTTGGAAATGTCTTCACTTTCTAAAAATGTCTTCACTTGTAAAAATAGTCCTCACCTTTCAAAATGTGCCGACTTTACAAACATGTCTTAACTTTCCAAAAATGTCCTCAGTTCTTGGAAATGTCTTCACTTTTCAAAATGTCTTCACTCAACACAAAAAAACGTCCTAACTTTCCCAAACGACTGCATATTTATATAATTTCCCAGAAAATCTTTGGAATTTCAAATATGGCACTGATAGCAACACTTTTCAGACAGTTATCTGCTCCAGACGGAGCTAAAAGTAGAAGCTTTTGTTTGTTAAAAACAAAAAAAGTTCGACAAGAGGAAGTAGTGTATGAGAGAAAACGTGTAGATATGCAGTGCATTGTGGGTAGCTTCCTCTCATTTATGCTCTGGGAGCATATGTTAAGAAAGAGCCAGCGGAGGCACCTCAGGAGGGAGGAGAGGATAATGAAAAGTTTGATTGTCGGAGTTGCACTCTGTTTTCGACAATAATTCAAACCAGAAATTAAATTCTGCATACAGTTCTCTTAATTTGACTTTAATTAAACAATACTCTATAAATGGTACTTTCAATGACCAAATGTTCCCATGTAGCCAGGCAGTGGGTCCCCAGCCATTAAGACTGGTATAAAGTTGGTCTCAGGGGGGGGTGGGGGGCCGGGTTGGAGTCTGATTTGCAGGATTGACAGCTGATGACTTCAAAAAGTTAATTAACTTTTCAATTAGGGCCGCATCTGACGCTGCAGTTGTGTCTGCTGTAGAGCAACTAGACTGCTGTTCAGGGAGAAAGCGACTCTGTGAAATAGATTGATGCACTTCAGCGTCTTTGAGCACTTGAATAATGGTTTGTAATGTGAGCATGTGGCATTAGAGTGAGTGTCCGTTTATTTGTTTTCAGTTACGTATCAGACCGTTGCTGTCATTGTGTTTCAGGATGATAGGAGTTTGTATCGAATATCAGATATTTGTTTTGAGGACTTTATGAACTGCTGTTGCTGTATTGTTTTGAACACAATGTTTGTCTATTTTTGGGGGGGTTTGTTAATATTACTGTTACTTTTATAATACTGTAATATTACAATATTGTAATATTACAATATTACTTTTGGAATATAACACTGGTAATATTAGATTTGTTAATATTACCTGTTAGAAAGGTGTGTGAATTATTTAAATATCGTAAACCACTCTGTCAACCCAGAACCTGTCAAAGACGTATTTTCGTCTGGCATTCGCTCATTATGTGAAAACTTAAACATATCATTTTAACTTTTACACTTTATTAGAACATCCCTATTTGGCATTTACAAGCAGGATTTCAACAAAAACATACGAAAGCGAACGTTATGACACATTTGTTGTGTTTCTTTTGTAATGTGACTTCATTTTGAATTAGTGGCCTTCCTGTTTTGGTCAGGTTTTCTTGTACCGCTGAAAGTCTTCTCCTTAAGAAACAGTCCAGATGTGTTCCACCTGTCCTCGTCCACGTTATTGCTGCTCGGTAACACGCAACATACTATCTCCATATTCTCCAGAAACAACCATTTGTTTTCCATCAGATACCCTCGCCATTTGCTTCTTGAATGCAATGTTTTCAATTTGCGCATGAATTCCTCAATTTCCGGCTAATATTAAGGCGCCGGGCTCTAATTGAAGTGGCTGTGTGCACTGACGTGGGGACAATGTGCTAGCGTGGCGCTACTCATTAGCCCGACAGTGCCTTACACCTGGGGTTCATTCAGAGCACGGGTCAGAGGGCACAGGAATTTGTGCGATAATTATTGACAAGCAGATGTTATAAAATCATTTATGCTAATGCAATCATAATAAATGGGCTTTGTGTCGCCGGGCAGATGAGCGGAGGGGGAGAAAGTTTATGCGAGAAGGAGAGAAAGGAGGGGAAATTTACACCAAGCTGCTGGAGTGATTGCATTAAAGCCCATGGAGATGATGGGCAAATGTATGGAGTGAAGAGCACCTGCATGTAGCGCGCACGCACACACACATATATTAAATTCAGACATTTTGAATAAAGAATGGGGGCGGAAGCTGCTTTAATGTTGCCGTCTTTGTTGCCTGTAAATTTACAAAAATTTAAAATGAGCAACTATTGAGCACAGACACGTTTAGATCTGTATTTATTGTGTTCAGGAACCTGGTGGGATGTTGTGTCGCAACAAAATCACATTTTCTTTATGTCTGCAGACCCAACTTTAAATGTGTGTTTCGGTATCTTGCTGCACGTCGAGCTGCTTTTCATCACAATGCCGCCATTTAATTACAAAAATAACCTCTATCCCCTGCTAAAAGGAGGCTCCTCACAAACAAAATATTAGGAACTAAAAGGGTGAGGGTGAGGGTGAGGGGGGGAGGGGGGGCTAGGTGTCTTTACATATATTGTCATTTGCTATAAGACACCCTATCTGTCTCTCGAAATGTGTCAGGAATTACCGCCAATTCCAAAAACATGCATTAGCCCCCACCTTAGGTGCGCTGGTTCTTTTTACAGCGGGCAAATATCGCAGCGGAACACGGCGGTGCGAGGCAGCGAACCTGGCAGCTGGCGGAGAATAACCCTGCACAGGAAGAAAGCCACCATGTTATCATGCACACACATGTGGCCTGGGTAAAAGATTAAGCCGTATTCATCCCTGGCTGCTTTCGCTCTCTCCTGCCTCAGTCCATCACAAGATATGGCAGCCGTTCAGCCAGGAAGCCAGGAGAGGTGCCACGGATTTCACGGCGTTCCCAAATCAGGCCGTCTGGAGACTCGGGCGAGGTGCTCCGCGCCGCAACTCGCCTCGGCTTTTCCCACAGATCATAAGCTCTGTACTGATGCCGGGGGTTTGGAATTTTGTTGGATGGGAACGTCAGTGCTAACAGAGGCCTCGCCTCCACCCACCCTAACACACACACACACACAGCCTCGATACAATCCCCTGTTGTGTGCATGGAATTGGGAATCATCTGCTGATTCATGCTTTCTGAGGACTATTGTTCGGCAGCTTGTTAATATTTTCTGGGAGTTTTTTTTTTTTTTTAGGGGAGTGGATTTACTTGAATGAAAGACAGCGTGTAAGAAAGAAAATGATCATTTAGCATGGAGAAGTGAGGGATCACGGCATGTCCCTGCTGACATGTACATCATCACTGAATGGGACCGGGGGCTCAGAGTGCTGCTGGCCTGGACTCGGGAGAGCGGCTTACACCCCGAGAGCTACTTAGGGGCCTCTCGGTGCTAAGCCGCTAATAATTCCTGCAGTTCCCTTCAAAAAAATAGGAGAAACAAAGGGGAAGCGATGAACGTACAGGAGGGCTGTAAGGTAAATACATCAGGCCGTGTTCACCGGGAACTGGAGGCTTCCACAGTGGAGGTGGAGCAGCGAGAGCAGTCCACGTCAATATGAATGAAAAGCAGATTCAAAGAGGAAGGAATAAAAACAAGTCAGACTCCATCCATCAACCACGAATGATTGTTTTCATTATCGATTCACCTGCTGGTTATTATTTGGTACAATCGATCATTGTGTAGTCAGAAATGTACTGAAAAAATGCGTGTTATCATTTTCCGCAGCATTAGATGATGTCTACGAATCACATTTTTGTACCGACTGACGGTTCAGAACCTCAAAATAATCAGTTAAATATCACACAAGACAAAGATAAGTTGCATATTCTTACAATTGAGAGGCCGGAATCTAAGAATATTTAGAATTTTAGTTTGAAAAATGACTAAAACAATTATTCTATTAGCAAAACAATTGCTGAGAGATTTTCAGTTAATCAGATATCTGATGATAAAACTAATTATTTCAGCTCTAATTAACATTAGAGCCTATATTAACTTATGTTAATGGTCTGTAGTTTAATGTAGTTTCATAATTTCTTTGCATACATTCTCAAAATGGACATAAGGAGGAGCACAGCAGAGCTACAAATGGGTCAATAAAAACAGCCTGCATGACAATGATGTGTAGATTTTGGTGTTTTCACGTGTTCTGTAGGACAGAAATCAAAGAGCCATGCACACACAGCAGCATGCACAAAGTGACGGTGTTGGTGTAAAAGTCAATGAGATTTTGCTCATTTGCACCAGCTGTTAGGTGGTGAAATCATCTTTCTCTTTTGTCATTCCAGACACACTCCTCACCGGGGGTGTTTGTCACAAAACCGGAGACTGGTTTTGCACTTTGCACAGTTAATCACAGGTTGTTAAAAGCAGAAGAAATAACAAGCGTTTGGTCCAAATCCGTGGCGTTGAACTTCAGCGATACGAGTCCCATTGTGTGGTCGAAACTTTTTAATGGAACTAAATGAAAACAAAAGGCACGCCGCGATCGCCTTGAGAGAGCTCAGGAGTGATGCCAGAGGAGCCAGGTAATCACAATGGTGTATCCAGGCATAAACAATTAGCTTACCCATCTGAACATCCAAGGTGATGCCCGAGCCATTTGTGTTGTGCTTCCTACATCCTCGCTTCAGCACACACAGATGAGGGGGGGGTGCAGCGCTGCGATGGCAAATCCAAAGTGGTTTCCCTGTGTCAGTGATTTTTTATTTTCCAAAAAGCCAGTGGTGCAGTGTATTAGTCATAATTTATGTTTATCATCGCTTGTACCCCGGCTGACTTCAACACACCGTTTAACGCTCCAAGCATATGTGCATATGGCTGCTTTAATAGCTATTCTGCATGGAGGAGCACTTTAAAGACTCTCAATCATTTCTTTGGACAAACACTAATGAATTATGTCACCACAAGTGCAATGCAAAAGTGCAGGGGAACCAGCGGTAATTATTGGGAGGCTTGGAGATTTTAATTATGAGGAGTGGGCTCCTTTAAAGTGTAACTAACAGGATTCAGAGGGAGGGCGACGACGGGACTCGTCAGTCATTAGATCCTCCGATGGGAAGAAAGACAACTGAGTTTCACCCCGAAGGGACACAGACTGTCTGAAATAAGTCAAATGTATTCAACAAAATATCGAAACACACAAAATATAAAAGAGATTTCTTGATTCAAAACAATATCATTGTCTGAAGTGATGAAATTTACACAGGAATCATTTTCAACACAACTTTTTTTTTGTCACTGTGGGTAAAAATAAAAAGCAGTTCCACCTAAAAAATCCAGAGTTGAGGGTAAATTGTTCCTCCTCATGAATGAATCAGAAGTTGTGTTTGTTTCTTGCATGCGTCGAGGCCTCGTGTCGCAGGGTGAACAATGGTTAAAGCGTCCTCTTGTATGTAGTCTTTAAATAAAACATGAACGTTCCTGCAGTGTAAAGCTCACGTGTACCCTCTGTTACTCAAATAAACAATACGCTTTTTGGATCGAGCTCTGAAATGTGAGAAAAAACATGTTAACATATTAATGAGAAGTGATCCGTTCGTGCTGATTTTAAGCGCCTTCTCTCGGCTGTCTGCAAACAGTAACTTGTGCGGCGTCTGAATTCTGCACCAATTTCATCCCCTAATTTATTTTTGAATCATAATTCCAGACATTTTATGAAGTTTGTTTATGAAGCCGGTTACAGCTCTGAAGAATCTTCTCGCCACACGATCCGTATTTATGTCTGAATACGGAAGCAGGACCATTATGAATGTCCTGAAATCTGATTTATTCCGGTAAAAATATCCTCATTCCAAATCATTAAAAATGGCAACAAGCTGTGTTGTTTTTTTTTTTTTCACACAGAAAATAGCTGAAATATGGCGCGTGAGAAATGTGCAAGGTGGCCGTCTTACAGAAGGTGTAGAGGTGGGATCAATTTAATTACAGCTTCAAATATTCATTTGGCAAATATATCAAGGTTGGAAAACACAGGCCCAGAAATGGCAAGCCAGTCTGGCAGGCGCTCACAATAACGGATGGCAAATGACAGTAATCCATGAAAGGAGACCAGACATTTATAGAATTTATAGAGAAGGACTCGCCATCCCAGATCTCTGATGTTTGTGGGATTTGCTCACTGGCATGTTATAAGTAGGGAAACGTATTATAATAATCCCAACCTGTTTTTCTTTCCATTACTTCAGTTGCTAAATTTCCAAAATTGATTTAATTATTGAGCCACATGTGAGAACAACTTACCTGCTTTTTATTTATTGTCCTTTCTTTAACCAACTTGAAGTCCTCCACACACTCATGGTGTTCTTTTGAGGAGAGAATATGTTTAAGTTCGGAGGAATGTGAATTACAGTTTTACTGTAAGTGTGGAATGAACACAGAAACACACCGAGACCTTCGATCGACGTTCCAGTTGAAACAGACACCTTTGTCTCTGCGTCTCTTTTGCTGTGAGGCCTCAGATGGTCACTCGACATGGCGGCGGGGGCAGGAAACGCGACACGTGAGCTTCGCTGTGCTCTGATCCGACGCGCTCGCTGTCTCGCCTCCAGCTGTGAAACGGGGTTGTAGCGGCAGCACCAGCGAGGCACCCAGGCACAGGTGAAGGTACACCAGGGCACTTCCTCTTCCTGTGACAGCGAGTGAAGGCGGCCTACTTTGCCTCTGTTATCACGCTTTGCCCTGCGTAGGGTTGATTTAATCAGCAAGCTGGTGTGTGTGTGTGTGTGTCTTTGTGTCTACCTCACCTTCCAGAGCTTGGAACTGGAGGAGAGCACGGGGGCGGTAAGTGGTTCTCCGAAGACCACACAGTCACAGAGAGTCCCGGTACCGTTGCCAAACAGCTCCCCAACATCCCCTCCTCCCACCGACAACCAGATTAGAGCAGATCAAACCTCACCCACCTCGCCTCCGCCTCCAGGGGGCTCCCTCTCCGACTGCTGCTGCCGCTCCGAGCAGGAATTGCTTTATCGGGAGCTGGTGCTGAGGCTGCCGGTTTCGACGAAGCTCTATTAAACAAACGGGAGCAAAACAGTTCAGTCAAAAGGTGGAAACTGACACTGACCTAGATTGCCAAAGCCACAAGCTATCTTCTGTTCACATCTTGCCTGCATGCAGAGCTGTGAATTCACGGGCACACGGCGAGTTCAGTGATGTGAAGTCTGATTTTGAAGAAACAAATACACACAAATGTTTGTATTGTTGCTCTTTTTCACCGACCAATGTGGGACGACAGTGAGCAAATTTTCAGGTGAACTTCGGTCACGTTAACCGCATTTGTTCTTTGAGATTAAAAAAATAACCAGAAGAATTGGGTTATCGTCAGAATAACGACGCGTCCCAAAGCAACTTACGTCTACGTTCAAGCGACGAAGCCCTCTAGTGGTGAGAAGGGTGACGACAAACCCCACGTAGGGCGTGGATGGATGGGTCAACAAAACATCTGGGAGGTGGCTGTACATTTTCAAACTGACAGTCATAGTTGCTTTCTCTTTAACAATAGTTTCCTCACCTCAACCAGTTCTGTATTATTGCCATAACGAAGACAAAGCTGCCCTAACCTTAACAAAGAAGTTATTCTCATCCAAACCACGACATTTCCCTGAACCTTACGGAGACATCTTTGGTCTTTAATCTGAACCGTATTAATCAGCTTTTCCAATTTTTGGTTATCATCTACGGACACTTCAGCATCATCAACGAAACAAAAAAAACACATTGAGACAGTGTCGGACACGGTGGTGATTTCGACACTCATTCTGACTTGAAATTGCAGGTTGTCAAACTGCGGCTTTGCTTACGAACATCTACCTGTTCACGCAAATCTGCTCACCACACGTATCAAATCAAAGCCACGCGAGAACAGGCACACAGAAAAAAGGTCCGCTCGCAGGAGCCAAATCGTCAAACGGCCTTCCGCCCTCCTGCTGCTGCATGAGCGGTCCGTGTGGAGGTATGGGAGACGCTGGCGGGTAGGAGGGCGACGGGCGGGGTAGAGGTGGTGGTGGTGGGGTACTAATCGGGGAGGGAAGGAGGGATGGATGGATGTAGGAGGAGGAGGAGGAAGGGAGGGTTGATAAAGCCTGATCTGTGCCACGGGGCATTTATGGCTGTTGGGGAGGCAGGGAGAGGGGGGGAGGACGGGTGGGAGGAGGCATTGTCTGCTGTGTCCGCGCGTTTATAGGATTGAGCTCAAGTTTCCTTTGTGTTTCAATTTTGTTGAGGGATTATGTTCTTTGAGAGAGTTGTGCAAGCAGGCAGGCACACAGAGTGGAGGCGGAGAGAGAGAGAGAGAGAGAAGATGGGTGAGAGTGGGGGAGGCACGAGGAGGGAGGGAGGATGTCTTTGTTCTGAGCGTTGATCATGAACAAGACAGATAGCAGAGGGTGTGTGTCTGCATGAGTATGTGTGTACAAGTGTATCTGTGTGTGTGTGTTTGAGCGTGTGTGTCGGAGAGCAAAGCAAGATGTCAGGACATGTAACCAGCCATGTAACAATTTAAAATCAATTTGCCTCCCAAGAAGGAATTGCTCTGCGAGAGGTTTTTTCCCCCTGCGAGCCGTTTGCAGGACTTTCATTCTATCTCAATAGATATCAGTCACATAACCGCTCCTCTGCTCTCCGCCCGGCCGCAGACTGGAAAGTTTGTCACGCCGAGCTGAAAGGTAATTGCCCCCCCCCCCCCTCGCATGATGTTTTGCGATTGCTCGTGACATTTGTAGTGTCATTGATCAAACAGGGCAGAGTCGTAATGAAGACGCCGAACAGTGCGACTGGAATGGAGGCGGGGGGGGGGGGGGGGGGGGTGGAGGTCGGAGGTGTCGTCGTATTTCCTGCTAACTGTGTCGACTGAAGCGACACGTTTCATGTTGCAAACCGCCCTCCTTTCCCTTTTAAAAAGTCACATCCAAAACAGTTTCCCCCTCGTTAATCGATGGGTGACGGAGGAGAGTCTGCGCCTCTCCACCAACATTCAGAGAGGAAAGAGGAAAAGTAACTGGAAGTGTTCACTGGTGATAATCTGAGCCGCTGAAAGTTTTCCAACTCCTCTCATTTAGAAAAACAGAAAAAGCCGCCCTGGTGTCTTTACCTTGTTCCAAACCCCACCGGGTAACCGCCCACCCATTGTGTTCTCCCCAACTTGTTAAAACACCACATGGTACATTTGCATAGGATAACCAACATACAGCGAATCATTTGCATGCCTGAAAGTGCACTTGAGTAACCGTAATTACACGTGACACCAATTACTCTGTTACTTTGTATTAAATTATAATGGAAAATTCCACTGGAGAATTGGAGCCTAATTGCATCTTAATTTGCATAATTTTGCACATTAATCACATCTCAGATGAATAATAAATTTTAGCAGATTTTTTAATTTATGCATAGATCCAAAAACAAAGTTGAAAAACAATTTGTGAGTGAAAAAAAAAAGCACCAGGACCTATTACTGAGAGCATTTGTGCTGATTTCTCTCATTACCCCACGCTGGAGTCAAAGATATCTGTACTCTTGATCAACAATCACATTTTGAAATGGAGAGTTCGTAAAAAGCTCCAGCAGAAGAAAAAAGAAAAGACACGGAGGACCACGAATTTTGGAGATATCCATGCATCAATTTTCACATAAACTGTGTGGCTCTATTTAAAGCTCCTTTCCATGGCAGAGAAGCCAAATGCATTCTACGATGATAATTCTAATCACTTTCTGCTTTTTCTCTCCTCCTCTTTGTTTTTTGGTCAACACCTGTGCTGCTATTGTGTGTGGCTCCCTGCCAGCAGACACAAAAATCCAATACCTGTAGCCCAGATTCAATTCAAATTTACAAAAACAACAATGTTTTTTTTTAAAGATGTTTTCCAGCGGAAAGTTGAGCAAGTTATTCTAATAAACCTGATAATGAAGAAAGGAAAAAAAACAACAAAAATCTGCTCTTTTGAGTCCATTATCACTTCGCTGTGAAACAGTTTTGAATAATCTGTTCAGTGTGAATCAGAACAGAGAAGACATAAAATACATGAATCGGTTTTATATTACGTATATGTATCAGTACCGTGTAACCGTGTGTGGCTTCTTCTGACCCTTAAAACACAGAACAGACGTCTACTCGTGGCCCTCTGTGACGCAGGTGGCACCTCTTTGTTGCGCAAGACTGTCGTTTCTTCTCTGATTACATTTCTGAGAAAACGTTCATGAAAAAAACAAAGATAGGGAGGAAAATGTGAAACAAATAATAAAACGGGCCAAAATCACTCCCTCGACACGCGATGGTTTACTTTACAGCGAGCAGTAAATTGAGATTTTGGACACTGGCAGCTTTATTTTACTGCCTTTATTTCTCACTTAGAATAAGGACACAGTAAATAATGTGCACCGCAATGAATAAGGAGTTATTTCTTTAGTTTGAAACGTGTTTCTACTTTCTCATCTTCTGTCTCCAGACCCACAGATTTAGTTTGCGACCCCTTTTTAAGGGTCCAAGCCCAGCCTGTTTAATCTGCTATTACCACATGAACGTCATATGCTGTATATTCATTTCCATGCATCCAAATGCTGTTTTCAGATGTCTTGTAAAGCTGTATTTTTTGTCCAGAAAGCAGCATGTCTTATTGATGAAGTTTCCTCATGAATATTGACAGACCAGGCCTCAGGTTTAACCAGTCGCCTGCCTTTAAACACTCTGGAGGATCAACGAGACGTCTTCGTCGTGCTCCCGAGGAGTTCAGCCGTGGACAACAGTGCCTTTCAGTGGCCCAACGGAGGAAAGAGCTCAGTGGAGACGCAGAGGCATCTCCACGACACTGAAACACGTTCGGATGCTCTCAGCAGGAGTGTCCCGGTAAACCGTCACGGCCTGAAGCGTTGACGTTACAACCGGAGGAGGAAACCTGTCTCAGAGAGCGGAGTCAAGGCCAAAGAGTCATGAATCCAACTCCCCCATTGCAACCCTCCAACAATCTGCAAATGTCATCAATTCAATTATTATATTAAAGTTATTAATGTTATCTTTAAATGATGGTCTAACTGCTCCCACATGGTCAGGAATATAGATTCTGGGGGGGAAATACTACATGCCTTCATTCTATTTTTAATTGAATCTGTGTTTTTCATAAATAGGCTACAGCCACATGTAAATACATTAACACTGAGGAATAACAGAATCATTTCCAAGACTATACCTGAAGAAATGTAAACTTCCCAGAAGGCACAGCGGTCATGACCTCAGTGCCCGTACAGCGGCACCTCTGGGTGTCAAGCGGCTCATGTGGTCTGACTACATTTAAGTGTTTCTCTCTCCTAGTTTTCTTTCTCTCAGTGCTGTTGTCTTCCCTCCTACCTTCACTCCTTTAATTCTCTCTCCTCTTCCTCCTACTCACTCTATTCTGGTCTTGATTATTGGGGCGTAAACAGCAGCCTGAACTCAAACTCTTCTTCACTTGTGCATTCATCTGCAGATTCCCCAACAAATGATTCTCTCTTCAGTGCGGAAGTCGTTAATATCGACGAGCAGATGTAAAAAGCATCAGGATTACTGTGACACGTCGCCGCAAAAGGTTTCCGTGTCTGAGCGTGATTTCAAATAACCAAGTGCCGCGCTGCTAATTATTGATAAATACAATTAGTTTGGGAGAACTTCAGGTGGGCGGGGCCGCGCGCAGGTGTCTGCTCGCGTGTGTGCGAGACTGCGAGCGCGCGCTGAAGAGGGGGGAGAAAACGGCGCTGACCTGTAATCACCGAGAACAGCGGGGACTTAATGATGTTTTGGTCTGCTGATCAAATTTCACATTTTCGCACAATCATTTTGGGGCACCTGCGCAGAAAAACAAAGACTGGGCGGAAACTGCTGGCCCGAAGGAACAACTTGGTGTGTGTGTGTGTGTGTGTGTGTGTGTGTGCAGACATCACTGGCTTTTGTTGTGATAATAATACATGCACGCACAGACACACAGAGTTTGTTTTCTAGTTTCCTCTATACTTTGTAACACACACACGACGTGAGGCGGACAAATGGATATTTATCTCCCTCTACTGGGAAAAGTATGTACAGCAACGTTGCTGCCTTTAAGTGCTGCCTGTACATTTTAAACTTACTCAATCATGAAGAGAGAATATCAGCACAAATACTGACCTATGAGACCTTTGTTTAATGTATGCAGCAGAATGAATGGAAGAAGATTGAACTGCTAAATTGTGGCCATAATTAATAATCTGTGGAAATGTAGTTGTAATGTAAATGTGTAAAAATATATTTTACACATCACATGTTGTAGAAAATCAGTCATCCTGTTAGAACTCATAACCCCCACATACTATACTAATCTGTACTTACAAATACTGTTGCATGTACATTTTAACATGTACAATTAGCAACAATCTGTTAATTCAAGACGATATTATAAATTCATAAAAACCGAATACACATATTGAATAATATACTCAATATTGAATCATAAAAAATAGCACCAGAAAAAGAGCCAAAGAAGTGGAGAAAAAATGATTGTTCCTGAATTTCCAACAGCACTTGAAGGCAGCAGTCATGTGTGTTTACGTCGGAGTCGCGATAAGGATTATGGGTACAGCATGGGGTGAGTTGCGTAAGGTTACCAAAGGCAACGGTGAAGATGGAGGCTCCAGCCCCGGTTCGTGGATGAAACGCCGCCGGTAACGCTGCGTCCTGCTCGCGCTGATGCAGCGCATCACCAGCCTCGCTGCACGCCGCGAGCTCGGCGGCCTCGCGACGTGCTCACCTGGCATCTGCGCCTGGAAGAGGGGCCCGACCTGCAGCCGGCTGTGCGGCGATGTGCGTGCGTCCTCCTGCGCGTCCTTTCACCGGGGTGTCCGGACCCGCAGCGCGAGGCCGGAAGTTGTGCAAGCGGAGGTTCGTGTTCGCCGGTCAGAGACACAGACTGTTCGGCTCGCAGCCGGACGAGCCGCGGGGAAGCTCCGCCGGGCGGCCCGGTGTCTCCGTGGTTGGCATCCCGGACCCGATCACGTGGATCCGGTGCAGAGTTATCATGTATCTCGTCGATCTGCACTTTGAGTGAGACTTGAACTCTGCGGAGTTTCAACAGGGAGTAAAGCCGGTAACTACTGACTGCAGCAGTTCTAAACATCCGGGTAACTTTTCTATATATGTGGTTGATAGAGGTAGTTTTGTCTTCACACTTCTAACATTAAAGGATGCAAACACCTTAAAAATCTTAAAAATACGTTTATCAACTGCAACTCTTAAATACCACTTTTAAGTCGACGTTAAACTAAATACTTCCTGTTGAGAAAGCGGAAACTAAATACTTCCTGTTGAGAAAGCGGTCTCACCTCAAGGTCTGTCCAGTAGCTGTTGGGGAGCTTTCGATCCTATCACATGATCTTCATCAGCAGGTGGACTTTTCATCGTCAGGGCTTTGTAAATGTTCAAATTTCCATTATTTCTGAGCGCTCAAAGCTGAGGTCCATAAGGTTCTCGGGAAAAGAAAATGGAGAACCTCACTGATACAATTGCCTTGGGTAAACTCCGTCTGCTTGATTGACAGCTCCAGAGCGATCTACTAAAAGGATTTATGTCTGAAAATCAGACCCTGGGAATACCAACATTATAATCAATTTCTTTCCCAATTACCATCCTTAAGATAGAGACATAAATTCCCGGCCTGGTTTGAAGCGGAGGCATTACAGTTACCACAAGCAGTGTAGCCCACTAACGCATATCTCATAATGGCAATAAGGGGAAAACAACATGAGTCACTCACATCATCCACCATGATGCAGGTGAATAAATCACCTTGTTGTTCCTCATCCATCCCAGGCTTTGGTCCACATCTCCAACCTGATGTCCAGTGGCAGATACCACAGTCGAGTGGGGATTGTGTCCAGTGAGGTAGCACGTCATGCACAGACAGTACGTGCACAAACGGTACGTGCACAAACAGTACGTGCACAGACAGTACGCCCACAGACGGTAGGCCGACATGTACACACTGGAGATAAATTCAAATGAGAAGTAAATGTTTTCCCACTGACTGTTTTACCTGCTGGTACAATTCAAACTTATTTTAAATAAACATCTTTATAATGCGTATAATGTAATTGATAACCCTAAAATGTAGGTGCAAATCTATGACCAAGAGTCGCAACCGTCGAAAGTAGTGAATTTGTGGAGATAATGATTAATTATCACTGTCGGTTTTAGTTTTGATGAATTCTTTTGTCATTTCAGACGGTAGATTACGTACAGACGAGGTGCCGGTCCCTCAGCGAGGCTCGGAGACAGCAGCTCGCCGTCACAATGGAGGACATTATGTTCATGCTGCCGGAAGACGCGTCCGTCGTCTTTGATAAATTTGGTGAGTTTTGGTCCTCGAGTGACAAAAGTGATTTCAGGACATACGTATTCCATCAGGGTTTCCTTTATCGTCCGTTCAAGTCTTCCATAACCGGAGCAAGCTTCTTGAAATTGATGACGTTGGTCAAATGTCATAAAAGTGTCCCCGCCGTCTTCCCAATGAAGGCATCGTGGACTCATAACCTACGGGGGTTTTTTTTAAAACCTTTTTTTGAATGAAACTTTATGAATGAACCTCCCTCACCACTTGAAGGTTGTCCTCAAACCTCTCTCTCCCTCAAAAAATAAAAATAAAAACCTCACTCCAGATCCAGCTTTCAACCACGTTTCTTGGACTTCCTCCGCATACGGGGTTCGCTTTGCTGTCATGGTGATGTCACCACGTGACCTGAAGTATGGTCATGTGACAAAAGTGACCATACAAACACCTGTTGTCACGTGACTAAAGCTCCGTTCATACTGTCGGTCTCAGTTGTGCAAACTAAATGTTCTGTGAAGAATCAATAATACGAGTGTAACGGGCAAACCGGCATGAACCAAACTCCCCGATGCCGAGGAGGAATTGTAATAACTGTGAACTCGTCTCACATTCGTGAACTTCTTTATTTCCTTATTACAAGCCTTGTAAAGAAAGACGTCAAGTATTACGCATTACAACGAAACAAAGGTTGAACGTTCTGTGAACTATTTGGCTGCAAAATATTTTCAGCTTTTATGGGTGAACCATTTGTGACAGTCATGTCTGAAACGCTCAGAGCGCGCACCAATTTACAAACGCTCAGAGGTGCGCGACCAAGCGGCGGGTCCACTCGTGTGGCTCCTTAACAACAAGCAGCGAGATAATCCAGTCTCCACAGTAAGCAGGAGGGGCGTATGTTCTGGTCCATGGTTATCAGAAAAAGCACTTTATGGATCGACAACACGAGTGAAAATACTTGTATTCCATCGCTGCAAGCGAGAGTGACGCATTCTACCAGAGAAATTGCCGCTTAACTTCCGCTAACGCAGCCGGTGTCTGAGCCCACGGCCACTGCCAGAAACCTGTCACTTGTCAAAGAGCGTCCCGTTGTGAATGCTGCGTGTCATCCCATTCTGTTGAAAGCGCGCTGCAATATTATTGATGTTGACAACATATCTGACAAACGGAGGATTCTGTCATTAGCGGCTGCTAATTCATGCATAATGGAGTACGCGGAGGATTATTCTAATTTCCCTGCACAGTAATATGTGGTCTGTGGAAGTTTGCGTGGGGGTATTTTTCGGTTCCAGTGGAGCATCTCGCAGAGTCTTAATGAGATTAAATGAGTGCGGTTAGCTTAGCACATGTCAATATGCTCATGGATATGGGGAGAGCACATTAAATAATTCACCACGCCCGTGCATCACTCAGTTTAATGGAAATTAACAAGAAAACAAAAACAAAGTGGTGAATGTACAAGAAGCTAATGGTGTTTTTTATTCGTGATTTCTCTGTTTTGTAATCTGCAGACATGTGCAGCAGTCGAGGCGGCGTGCCAACACGTTTCATTAATCTGGTTAGCGAAACAGATTGCAAACAATTGCTCGTGGCTCTTTGGAAGTCTGCGTCTGTTTGAATGTCTCAGCTCCGAGAAGCCGTCCATTCATTTTGCTCTCTCTGTCAGAACTTTCCATTTCAAGGTTGATTAACAGCATTACAAGGTGAAGATGCTTGGACATCAAACTCTGACCGAACAAGGCAGGAAGAACGTACCGCTCGGTGTTTACTCCGGTCACGCCAACTCTTATTGTTCAGTCCAAAGCAATCAATTCAAGATGTGACACTGGTTCACAGCAGCTTAGGTGTACCAACAAAAGATGACATGTTGACATGACAAATGAGCTGTTGCTGTGCATGAAATTATATTTTTCATTTTCAGACATTGATGCTCTATAAACAGACATGTAATTGGAACAGTTCTTTTGTTTGCTGACATGTTTATCTCTGAATTTGTGGCGTTACTAATAATTTGTGTTGTGATTAATTGAATACTTAGTGTATGTTGTCTATTGTGCACAGAGCTTAAATAAAACACGAAGAATTCGTTTTCATTTGATTTTTTTCAGCCTATTTACCAGTTTGTCTGTATGCTATGCAGTCTGATGTGCAGGAGATTCTCCTGTGTGCGTTTGTCGTTTCTAAATTAGTGATGACAGAAAACTGGTTCTAATATTCAGACCAGAAGAAAGAATGTTTGAGTCAAAACAAGTCACAACTGAGGCCTGTTAAACACAATCTGTTATTTTGAAACCAGAGCACACACGCCCTTGAATCAATCACAGAACATATTAAAGATAACGATGAACACATTCTGCTTTGCTCCAGCAATATGTGCGTTGTTGTCATTTCCCTGCATGCTAATGTGAAAATATGTGAGAAAATATGAACCTGGTTGCTGGTTTGTATTTAACATGAAAACCCACCCATATTATACTTATTTATTGATGTAAAATGTGCTCCATAATGCATTATGTGACTTTGAACACGGCATGTAATACATCACACAGGTTCCTAATGATGGAGACACAGTTGAAGGAGCAGGCCGGTCATCACATGAGAGCAACTTGATGCCGACTAAGAATTAATTCCACATATTGAAACGTGTGCATGCGGTACAGTATGGCTCTCTACAGTATCCTCTTTTGGGCGGGTCCTCTGCAAATAGAGGCTTATATGATCTATAATCTGATGTTAGCCATTAATAAAGGTTCATTTTTGTGAAAGTTGTATGTGTTCCCCTTCTGCATTTATTGTTTAAAGATTCATAACCACGATCATGATACAGTAACGGTGTGAAATAAAAGTTGAAGTCAGTTGAAGAGAATAGCAGCAGTGATGGAATATGTGACGGCACAAATAGATTGCGTGTTCTCAGTATTACGTGAGGTCACATACCAGCTAAAATAGACTGCTGACGCAAAAAACATTGAAATTAAACTTGTTTCTTGGGAGTTCTCATATTAATGCATCACTTCAAAGAAAGTAAAGCTGAATTTGTTCATTCAGATCCAAAGTAGCTGAGTTCATATCAACAATGTAATGACAAAAAGTGTTGTGTTGCTCTAGATGTATAAGAATAAGTGTCCCACTTGGAAAGGCAAACTAAATGCAAAAAGATTGGATTTGCATTGAAAAAAATGTATTTTTTGTTGCTCTTTAAAAACGTTTTTTAACTTGACTTTGAGGTTACTGAGAACGGCGGTTCAAAATACAGAGATTTTCACATTATGTTTGTCATGTGAAGGTTTTGGGCGGGTAGTGGAGATATCGTTAACACAAACGATGAGGAAACACTGTGCCAGTAAAAATATCTTGAGGATCATATTGCTTTTATTTCCTTGAGTACGTTGCGGAAAACGTGGACACAAACCTCCCCGGAGGGATGCTTCATGGACGCCAGCTTCCAGGCTTCTTCGAACGTCTCTTCAGAAACATGAACGCCCACATTCCTGAAGATCTCTGCAATCTGTGAAGAGGAAGATGAGAACGTTCATAAACAAAAATTAAAACTGATGTAAATATTTTAAATGCAGTGAAATGAATAACACTATTTTACTTTTCCAACCCTGGAAAAAGCAATTTCCATGATATTCGTAGTTTTTTTTTTAATGACGGTACAACCCTGGACTTACAGTAAATCTTATTTTGTCATTTAGTTGCACTGTACGGTGGATCGTGTGCGTACGCACCTCCTTCTTGGTGCGAGGGCAAAAGAAGTGTTTCTGATGAACACCCCGGAGGGCATGAACCGATGGATACAGGAGGTCTACAGCTGTCGATGTATCGCCGTAGTCCTTCTTGTCAGTGACTCTCTTTATGCGTGGAGCTGGAAGGTCGCAGCGCACAGTCGGGATCCCATATGTGCGGCCGTCTATGAGAAGACACACCACATGCTGAGTAAGGGTTTTCAGAAGAGGGGAGTGAATAGAATATAAACGTGCTGAATTGGCGCTTATAAAACTATAGATTAGTAGAAATGTCCACAAACAGGCCTGAACATTCGGTGATCCAGAAGACATGAATGCAGGTTTATAATATGATTATGACTCTTAGAGAAAGACAGGATCTCTGTTTCTGACGTACTGGATGTGGGTGGATCACTGACGGAGCCGATGAGGGTGGAGGAGGTCATGAAGTGGTCGGGGGCCTCCCTCGGTTGCCTCAGGGTCCTCAGGGTCTTCAGTGAGCTGCCTGGCTGAATGGGCTCCAGGTCCTCAGGCTTAATTAAGGCCTGAGAGGCAGGAAGCTGTGCCGGTTCTGACTGAGGCTTCCTCTCTGGAGCCGTGCTGCTTTGAAGCTCTGCAGGAGGCAACATAAAAAGAAACTGTTCAGGAAAATGAGCCTCCACATGTAGCCTCTGCATCGTCCTAATGCAGAATTATAAAATCTTAACTGCGACGCTTTAACTACCACGACTTGAAAACTTAGGCTTCCGCGTCTTTTATTGCCAAATTCCGATATTTGTGTTGTGTAGTAGTCTGAAATACTGTAATAATAATAAATCAGCTGCATTTTAATTCAGCCCCTGAGACCCGAGGGAGGGAAAGGCATTCAAATTTGAAAGTGAGGCAGTTTGTATAATTGATACGTTACAAAGCAAAACTGACCATTCGTCATAATGCGTTGCTCTTGACTGTTGATGGGCATCTTGTCTTTCCAGTTGAGGAAGTTAGCAAACTCCAGGAAGTTGATGAGTCCGTCCTTGTCTGTGTCACAGTAGTCCATCAGGTCGTCCAGAACCGGCCTGCTCACGTCCAGCTGGAACTGACCACACACCGCCTGCAGGTCCTCTTTGTCGATCCTTCCCTTGCCCGCCTATGAAGCAGATACACTCGTGAAAAACATGTTGTCGCTGAGCCCTTTGTGGGACTGAGATGGGAGAATTACAGTAGCGTTGTTACTTTATCCCGTCTTATCTCAAGCCCTGCAACAGGCTTTCTCACAGGAGACATTTTGACTTGTCAAACACAGGAGTAACCAACGACATCTACAATCACTGCCGACATGGAAAGTGCTCATTCATGTTTCTCAGTACATCTGTGACAAGTAAAAATGTCCACTGTGAGAAAGGACTGTGTGCTCTTATTCCATTGTTGATTTTCTTATTCTTTTCTTACTCAAAAATGTGTTGTGAACTTTGAAACAAGGACTTAAGTGTCACTGTATTCTTTCAGGTTAAATGTGCCGTTAAATGTGAATGGTTGAACGTACCTTGTCATAATGTCTGAACGCCTGCAGCAAGGAGGGGAAGAGGTGGAAGTTGACCTTCTTCAGGTGGAGTTGCACTGCGCTGACCAGACTGCGCTGGCGGTCTCCACCTCTCACGTTCTGGCCTGGCTGTGTGGAGTGGATTAAATCTCCAACACCTGTGCAGGAAGTGGAGCAAATGCTATTTGATAACTACAAAAAAAAAGCTCCAGTCTGTATTTTATTTGAATTTTTTACACAAACTCTACCAAATTCATCTGCAATGAGTTTTCCAAAGGTGTGATCTGGTGGAAGATTCAGGGTATTTCCTCTCCTGAAAACATGGGTTTAGTGAGAGAATGAAGTTAAACGTTAAAGTATCGTCAGATGTCACAGAGTCGGTCAGAAAAGGTGTGACAGAAAAACGTACACGTTGTTCGTTTTGCCAATTTGTGCCGCCATCTTTTCCTTGGTCCCAGATCTCTGCCAAACAGGGTTTGGATTGGAAAACCTATGGCACAGGGAATATAGGAATGAATACGTGGAGTTGTGGAAATTGAGAACAGAGCACTTGCACTTACTTCTGAGTCTCCCCCAGCCAGTGGAGGGCTTTGCCAAGAGTACGTCCGTCGGTGAAATGAGGTGTGGGGATCCCAAACCTGCTGTCTTCACTGTAGTGACTCCGGTCGTACTTCCTATCGATCCTCTCACCTGGAGCAGAGCACGGTGATTTTATGGGGATGAAGGCCATCAGTAATTTTTCCAAGATGATCAACACAATTCAACAAAAAGATTGTTGGTAGTGAAAGTAAAGGCGCTATGCGTAATATACATTTTTTTTTCCCATTCTTACCAACAAAATAGGCGTTGTGGGTGCGGAGGTAAGCCTCGTGTCCCTCCTGAGCTTCCCTCTCCACCTCTTCCACTGTCTTTGAAGGGTTAATAAACTCACGCATATCCAACCCTGAACAAAAAGGAATGTGAGACACTCAAAAGAGAACAGACCAACTATTCTCACTGTCACTATAAATATGTATCGACCTAGAACATAATCATCAGCATTTGTGTCTTAACAGACCATTTCTTAGTTGTTGTTTTTTTTCTTTTTAACAAAAAAATGGTACCAGCCATGACCCTGTTGGACGAATCGCATACCTTTAACAGTCTTAACACCATATGTAGTTTTGTCATTGTACCCGGTGGGAAGTCCACCATGCTGATCACGTGACTTTCCCAACGGTGCCTTTTGAATGGAGGTGTACGCTGCTTCACTGAGCTCTTGCAACTTCTGCTGGAACACGGTCTTTGGGGGAGGATTTAGTAAGCTTTTGCCCTGTTGGAATCATGTAAAAATGAAGAAGGTAAATCCATATTCTGGATGTGTTTGTATGCAAACACCAGTTTGGGGGTAGTAAAAAGTCAATTTTGCCTCTTTAACGTTAACCCACAATATGATGTGTGTGTGCTTTTGTGTGGTACTCACAGTGAGACCAGATTTGGTGCTGATGCCATGAACAAGGGTGCTGGCAACAGTTGGATCATCGGCCTTCCCTCGGTGCACTCTGACAGCTCCTGGCTCTGGTTGGATGCGCTTGTGGAATTTCCTTACCCCCGGTGGGGTGGGGGCCTGGAAAGTAAAAGATATGTTGATATGGCATATGAGAGAGAATAAACATGCACCTGCAAAGCTGTCTGCCACATTCAATTATATGTCATACTTCAGTTGTGCCAAAGCACCCAGAGATAAAACTGATAAATATGTGCACTCCATAGATAAAGATGAATAAATTATCGTCCATATTGGATAACCCGGACCACCCTCTCCACCACCTACTGCAGGGACAGCGGAGCACTTTCTCCAACAGACTCATCCAGCTCCGCTGTCACAAGGACCAATGCAGGAGAACACTCCTGCCCTCTGCAAGAAGACTTAATAATAAATCACCTCCGGCCAAATCAATCACACGACTACACCGCTATGCCGTTGTTTGTTTGGTGTTTGGTTAAATCTTTGCACTATACTGTGTAGTGAGTTAATTTAATAGTATTCTATTTACGGTAATTGTATATATTGTGCATTTGTATACTCTATTTTTTACTCTGTTACTTTGATCATATGCTGCTGTAGTGAATAAATTGCCCCTTGCAGGATTAATAAAGTATCTATAGCCACACACACACACACACGTGAAAAATGACTTACCCTTGCAGCTTCTTGAAAGCAACATTTAACTCGGTCTCCTACAGGAACAAGCTTTCCTGCCTGGTGTTAAGAACATATTAACATTATAGTATTCCGTGTAGAGTATCGGCCAAGACAAAAAGGTTCATCAAAGGTAGCATCTTAGCGTGAACTGACCGTCGGTATGTTTGGACTTCTATCTGTACATTTCAGTTGGTAAGAAGTATTTCCGTCCGTCATATTCAACTTTAATTCACGTGCATAGCAGCCAACCGGTAAAAAGAAAACCGTCAAATTGTAACTCTAGTTAGTTTTAACTTTCTTGTCGCGTATCACCAAATTATTCAGCTGGACGCTCCCTTGAGTGGCGCAGATGTTTGGAGTTCCGTATCCTAGCAACGTCAGACCGTTCAATTCAAATGGTTAATTTATTTAAAAAAACACTTTTCGTGGATTTAAATACTGAAATGAATGTAGGTTAGTGTCTTTAAATTAATAGTCAATCACATATATGTAAATAATTGTTTTGGTATTTCTTAATAATCAATTATGTATTTGTCGAAAGCACGAGACAAACAGTTTTTTTTTCTTCTTTTTATTCCAATTTGTGGCACATTATCTTGCTGAATAATAGCATTTTCATTTTCTATGCCATTTAATTTTTGTTCGGAAAACAGGAGGCCTACATCGCTTTTCTGTTTTATTTCTGATTTATTTTTATTTGTTGATTTTTCGAAATTATTTTACTAAATATATTTACATATATAGATATATTATTTTATTTATTTATTTGTTGATTTTTATCATATTAACTGTCTCACTAAGCGTTCTGTTATTGTTATTTTATTGTCTTGCGTTTGCTGCTTTGTCTGTCAAAGCACTTTGTAAACTCTGCTTTTAAAGGTGCTATAAATAAAGTTATTTTTATTATTACATTAGGAATAAATCCCAAGCCTATGATTGGTCCGTAGCACCAGTACGTCATCATACGACCTGTCATCATCCTCCTTCGTACAATGCGTTAAAGGGAAGTTGAAATAAGTGTGAGAGGGACATCACGGAGGCTTTTATGACATCTAATGTGACGGCTAGCTAGTAATCGACTCTCTGAACGGACACTGGCACTGCTCTGAAGACACCATTCATAATAACTAGCCTTCTCTTTCTGGTAGGTAAGTAGCTATTATTAGCGCTAGCTAATGGCTATCTGAAGGGCTCCTATTGATGCTAATTATGTTAGCTAGCTAGCTAATGGCTATCTGAAGGGCTCCTCCTGATGCTAATAACGTTAGCTAGCTAGTTGATGGCTAAACAACGTCTGTGTTAACCAGCCCAGTGTCTATTATCTGGCTAGATGCTAACGTTTAGCTAGCCGACACTGGATAGGGCCAAGCTAGGTAACGTAAAAGCATTGTAACTTAACGTTGTATGTAACGTTTGGTGAATCCGGATCAGTGGTCATGTTTATTAGATTGCCTACATTTAAACTACGTTTAATACAGGCAACAACTGCGACTCTATAACACTGATTGATGAGGGACTTCACAAAATTAACGTCATGCAGCTAATATTAGCTAGATGTCACTATTAGCTGTACACACCCTAAACTGCATCATCTGTTTTGGCCATTCTCAAACGTTACGTTACGTATGTCAGACCTAAGCTTAGTGTGTGCGGTACTATTAGACAGACTATGTTTTCTGACAGTTGACGTTAGGTAGTAGTTTGTTCTAACCTAGACATTTTGAACTTACTAGGTAGCTTTGTTGCTAACGCTAGCAGTCGTTAGCTTGCTAATTCGAGCCAGTCAACAACAACATAACAGTTTATTTGTGGTTAACTCTGTGTCGGATGCTCTGTGTGTTCTTAGTCGGTGGCAATGAATGCAACATGTCTTAGAGAAAGATTGAATATAGTGTCGTTAGTCACCTTTAAATCTACAGATTTTATATATATATAATTAATTAATTGATGATCTTATCATTTTCATCGAAAAATGTCTCACTCATCCGTGAAACATTTTCCGCGATACATGCCCAGATCCATACGCCACTAATCCCCTTTGTGGCGCTCTGCCTCACAACTTGAAAGCTACAAGTTGCCAGAGGGTTTGTCATTACAGTTACACCAGTTGATCAACTTTTACATTTCTAGATGTTGTTTTAAGTTAGTACAGGTGAGAAACTATTGCAACTTTGGAAGCAGAAGTTCAGATGCCTAAATGTTGGGGCCACTGTCACGCAAAATAATTAAAAAAAGACTCCGCCTAGACTGTTTTGCCATACCTGTCTGCTTGTTATGGCAAGAAACCAACTATTGTGTGCAGAGAGAGGGGGGGGGGGGGGGGGGAGTGTGGCTGGTAATGTGAAGCTCTTGTTGACTTTGTGTGTAGTTACCTACAGTAAATTTTCCTATGTTGTCATCGTTTCATCGGTTACATTTCTGACCTCTGTGTTTGGACCGCTTTGTTTTAAAAGAGATATTGTTAGCACAGTGTAAAACTATGACATTAAAATTCCTGAATATTTCCCCCATTCTGCAAACAAAGTGTGCATAAACATTTTAGTTTTTAAAAGACTAAAATGTTTATCTTTGTGGTCGACGATTCCTGAAATCATGTTTATCCAAATAATAAATCTAAAGCATCACATGAAGTATGGTGTTAATGTATTCTGAATTCTCGACTATAGCTAGATAGGTCCAGAGTGAACAGTGCACACATATGAGTTATAAATATCAGCTGCAATATTAACCAGATATGCTGCTTTAATATATTTCATTTGCAAAAGTTATAAATGAGCTGGACAATACTTTTAATTAATTTATTTATTTATTTATTTACATAAAACCTAGTGTTTTCTGTACTATGGACACTATGTTAAAGGCTCATTCACCTGCAGAGAAAATACTTACCTTATGATAAATAAGATAACTATGTTCCCATTGCTGTTTGCAACTAAAAGCTAAACAATTTAAGAAAATTGTTTGCTTGTCGTAATCACGATTCATAGTTGCAGACAATATGTTGCTTAATTTTCTGATAAACACAATTAACCTGTGATCTCCTGACATTGAGTTTTTGTTTTGTTTTTATGCGACACTGAGCTTTATTTTCTCTCTCCTGCTCAGATATTTTCGACAGTTTTTCACAGTAAGTCAGCCTCCAGAAGAAGAGACCGGGCAGTGTGACATGGCAAGTAGAGGCGGAGCTACACGACCCAATGGGCCAAACGCAGGCAACAAGATCTGCCAGTTCAAACTTGTGCTTTTAGGAGAGTCCGCTGTGGGGAAGTCAAGTCTTGTACTTCGTTTCGTCAAGGGGCAGTTCCACGAATTCCAAGAGAGCACAATCGGAGGTACGTGTCTTTGTTAGGCCATGATGTTGTGTTTTTTTACCCTCTTCCAGAAGATTACGTGAGATTAAAGCAGTCAGTTATCATCTACATACTTATTGGCCTTACGTGTTGCTTACTGGATGTCATGTGGTTGATTGAAATTCAAGGTGTTTTTGACTCGAGGGTCGCTGGTTCAATCCCCAGAGCGGCAAATGTGAAGTTCTGGGTAGTTTCCAACAGGGATGTGTGGAACTGACTGAATGTGAAAATGGCGTTTGCCTGTCAATTAATCCACCCAGAGTAAATACAAAAATCCCACCCTACTTAATGCTTCAGCACCCATCCAGATTATCAGTGTAAAACATGTTTGATTCACTCGGGTCCCGTTTTCCAAACGTGGACTAAGTCAACCAGATAATCCTGTGTCTGCCTCCAGCACTGGTCTTTAAATGATCACCTTCACAGAAACATGTTTTGTGGATCTCCAGTAAACACATTTGTCATGGGTTCCTCTGCTTTGTGCAGCTGCCTTCCTGACTCAGACGGTATGTTTGGACGACACAACGGTCAAGTTTGAAATCTGGGACACAGCTGGTCAGGAGCGCTACCACAGTCTGGCTCCCATGTACTACAGAGGGGCCCAGGCAGCCATCGTGGTGTACGACATAACAAATGAGGTGAGTTCGGGTTGCCAGGTTCTCACGCCATGCGGTTGCAGCTATCGAGGTTGCTCTCATTAAGCAGAGCTGGGACAACATTGTTGTGAATGATGACTAGCTTGTAGCCCAAGTTTTGTTTCTTCCTTGTTTGTGCTGCATAGCTTCCTAATGGCAGTATCACCCTGCCTCCCACGCTGTACAAAATGCTGCTCCCACTGTACTCTTTGTTTAATTTTTCATCAAAAGCATCATTTAATTGTTCCCCTGTTGTGTTTTGATGAAAATATTAGCAAAAGCCCAGCCAGCCATCCTGGGAAGCCTCCTGTCGTCCCCATCGTTCCGTCACATGGGTCTCATTGTTGTTTCTCACTAACAGTCATCCCACCCCTCCCTGTTTTGCTTGCCAGGAGTCATTTGTACGGGCGAAGAACTGGGTTAAAGAGCTTCAGAGACAAGCCAGTCCAAATATTGTAATAGCTCTGGCTGGGAACAAGGCGGATCTCGCAAGCAAGAGAGCACTGGACTTCCAGGTTTGTGTTCCTATTGATTAATTGTGGAAACAGAAAAATCATAACAGGTCTGTTAAAGCTAGCGTAGAAGATTCAGACTGATAATTGGCCTTGGTCCTGCCTACTGTACCTTCCCCACATTGAGTGTTTTGAGCATGCAAACTGTGAGCGACTAAAAGTCATTTTAATGAAGGATTTCCTGGTTTCACTTTCATAGGATGCACAGTCATACGCAGACGATAACAGCTTGCTTTTTATGGAAACATCTGCAAAGACCTCTATGAACGTGAACGAGATATTCATGGCCATCGGTGAGTTTCTCTCATATCTTGTGTCTTTTTTTCATATGAAATAAATCCAAGCCGAGCTATTCACCACCTGCCTTGTTGCACCAGCTGTGGACAGACAGCGGTGCATTCTGGTTGCTCTCCTCCACCCATACATTTGGGAAAATGCACACATATGTCTGCCCAACTCTCTGTCTGCCCAACTACAACCGTTAGAACGGCTTTCATTTTTTGTGACCATAAGTGACACAAGAGGGTGGAGTTCAGTACAAGGAAACACGAAATCATACATTTTTAGGCAAACAAAATGTTTCATTAAACTCTGATACACTGAAAACACTGAAAGAGTTTAAGTTGTGAAACGAGAACATGGACGACTCCCAGACCAACACTGTTTACTCTCAATAGTAATAATGAACATCATGCTGTAATGAAGAAGACTGAAACTGGAGATTGAGACCATAAACTCATGTTTACTGAGGTAATACATCAAGAGAGAAGTAGTCATTTTCTCATAGACGTCTATACAACCAGAGGAGTCGCCCCCTGCTGGTCAGAAGATGGAACACACTTTAAAAACACTTCCCCATTGGATTCACTCTTCAGAACTGGAGGTTGCCGCCTGGTCTGGTCCAGCTTTACAAGTTGAGCAGTTGAATCGGGGGTGTGGGGTCGCAGAGAATGTTACAGAGTTGTAACAGTTTGTCTGGAGGTGTCTAGGGGACAGAACTCATAGACCTTCTCTGAAAAATATTTAAATATCCTCTGTTGTGATGTAGACCGCAGACTGGGACCGGAACAATGAAAAGTACAATAAAGTGGCCGTACATGTAATTTACTGACGGCTAACAATAGCTTCTTGGTGACGTCGTCTCTGATCTTGTTGCCGTGTCATTGCAGCAAAGAAGCTTCCCAAGAATGAGCCCCAGACGGCCGGAGCCAGCAGCGGGCGGAACCGGGGGGTGGACCTGACGGAGACGGCTCAGCCCACCAGCCGTTCCTGCTGCAGTAATAACTAACTCTTCCTGCTCACCCCCCCCACACACACACATCCTCTGCCCCCCCTCCTCCCTCCCATCTGGACATCGGGCTCCTTGACGTCAGCCTCACTCCCCTGGAATAGCTAAAAGACTCTGTATAGCTGCATTTCTAATACTTTTGTTTTTTTGATGTTCTTTTGTTGTTGTTTTTTCAACTTTTTTTTTTTTAAGAAGTGTATATCAGTATAATGGATGCATGTATCACTACAACGCCTAAAAACACATTTTTATCTCTTACTCAGTTTGGAAGACTAACCCACGTTTCAGAAAGACGAGCGAGTGACAGACCTGCGAGCGTGTGATTGGGTGACCTGCTGATGAGAAGGCGGAGCCTCGTTTGTCACGTCACAGAGTCGACTGGGGCGCGAATGGTGTTTTGCCTGTGATGCTCTTTGTGCGCGGGTTAAGTTATGCTCACAATCAGAAGAAACCCAAATGTGAGGCATCGTTGTATTGAGACGGTGCCAGGGAAGATTTCCCCCCCCACGTCTGTTACACAGGAAGACAGCTTCAGCCAATGCTCCTAATGCGAAGGGCGGAAGATACATTCGGTACTGTCCACTTTGTGAAAAAGTTGGAAAATACACAAAAGTCTTTTGAGAGTATTGAAAAGTAAAAAAACTGCCTTGATACACATCTAGCTTCCTATTGTGCGCGACCATCGGCAGAGCAGTATTGGACACATTGCCGCACGTCAACAACAAAGTCTTTGCGGTGTGGAAAACATGGGAGTTTTGTAAAGTTCAGGAACGTCCAGAACCAACACCTTCAGGCCAACATGGCGGGATTCGTTTTCTAAATTCTAGATCAGAGTCCGTCACATTTAGACACCGATACGGTTTCACGTGGGAAATGAAATCAACGGGAAACTGCAGAGACTTTGAGCACACGATGTTAAACTCTGTGTTCATCCGCTTTGTGTCTGCATCGATTTGGGTGATCTCAATCAAATTAGGGGAGGGTCGTTTTTAGAATACAGTTCAGGCCGCGCACACACAGAATATTGGACTACCACCCATTGTCTGTGGAAAAGAAAATATATATATATATCCTGAAATGTTGTTATAAGGTGCAATGTTGTCTTCTGCCTCCTTTGGCACCGCTTGCAGAGCTCACGAGGAAATTGTCTAGAGATTCCGAACAATTGTACAGTTCACTATAGGTTTCTTTTTCTTCACAAACTGGTCACATGTTAAGCAGTGGTGGGCTCTCTTAGGTATATGTAGTGGTCTTAACAAAAAAAAAATCCCCTCCCTGGTGTCTTGTTACTTTTCTCAGAAAGCGTCCGTGGTCATGTTTGACAGGAACTTTCATTGCATTGCACAGTGTTGATCATGTTTTAATTCATGACTTGCCCTTCGATTTTATATGACGGACTGTGTTGGACTTGCTAACCTACAGCTATAAGCGGGTGGCATAATTAACCTTACTGGTGGTTTCTCTTACGGCTTAATGAATTTTAATGATATCAAACAGCATTACTAGTGATGGGCTGATCAGTTTTGAGTGTCTGAATAAATTCAATAAAGAGGTCTCTTGTACGCCCTTTTTGCTCTGAATGTGTCGGCGGCATCGCGTGTGAAGTTCAGATTCTGCTTTTATTGAAACCAAATTCCATGTTAACTCAGTGAAAGGCCGAACTTTAATTTAACCACAACTTAGATGCTTTTCTTTAATTACAAGACTGTCGTCCACAATCTGCACAATCTTTAAGGTTCTTGTGAGTATTTCTAACTGGAGCTGCAATAATTAATAGATTAAAAGACAATGAGTCACGATTTCATTTTAAGACTTCTCCATGCTTCTGTGGAGCTGTGTTTAGGCACAGCGCATGCTTTCAGCTGCTAACCTGTGTTATGTTAAGCAGGTCATTCTCCGCGTCCACCAGCTTAGCTTATCAGGTTCACGTGCTACATTTGCTTATTAGCACAGGTTTCGGTAGGGGCTTATGGGAAGGTCGTACATTTGGAAGACATTTTGTCAAAAACAAGTTTGACCTCATGCTGGTGAAGAAGACGGATGGATGTGTGTGCCTCACTTCAACAGTCAACACATGACTGTTCATCGAATATATTTTTGTTTTGGACAAAACAAGCTTTTTCAAACTAATTTTTATATCAAAGTCAATAGAGAGGCCGAGAAAATCCCACCCTGAAAAATACTGGATCCTACAATTCCCATGATGCAACTTGATTGCTACTTTTTGCTCGACCCTTGCTGCCTGGAAAACACCCACATCTTTCAGACTGAACACCCTCCAGGGTTTAGCTGTGAGTGAAGTGAAGAGTGAAGCCGATGCAGCGCCACTTCTGTCCTCGTTTCTCTGCTCTCTTGGTTGAACTCTGGTGTTTCTCATGTGTTTCCACCATCTGCCTCCTCTCTCTCAGCTCTTGGCTGTGTTCCATCCCGACTCATCACACACTCCTCTGAACTCTCAACCGGGACCGGAACTCTCAACTCTCCTATACTCCGGTCAATTAGAGTCCTTAGAACCTCGTTAACAGCCTCCTCATCCTCCCACTCAGCAGTGGAGTGGACGGGATGAGGAGTCCTGAGGCTACTCGGCACGGGGATCAATACCCGATTAAACTCCTGGTCTCCCTCTCCTTTTTATTAGACATTCCAAAGAAGATCATAGAAGACTTGTGGAATAATAGACAGGACTACAATGGGAATGTTGATATGATCTAAATCTACAGAACAGCTACTAAATGGACGTCGTACGATTGTTTTCATTGGCACGAATAAAGTTTGAACCTCAACACTAAAACAGTATATGGTATTATCACAAAGATTACAAATACATGTAATTAATGACATTCACAGACGTGTTTCTACTTTTCATTATAAGTTATGTGGTTCACTGCTTTCCCACATCGTGCCCTTTTTACTATGTTGAGAACCCGCTCACCACAGAGACGCACAAGGGAACTTTCTGCCCCAAATGCTGATGGCATCGTTCTTTCATCACAGCGGAGCGTCTTGTTGCCACAACGGCCTGAAAACAAACCGTTAGTCGGACCCTGTGAGTCGCTGCTTCGCTGAAAGAGCTGCTCATCTACTTTATATCCAGAGAGTTGAGTCACAAACCCTGTGATGAAAGGTCCAAACATAAGATCAACACCGACCACAGCTTTCGATTACAATCTTTCCAGCGGGAGATTATAACCCCTGAGCTCTCCACACTGTCAATAGGGCGGACCGGCTCTGTGCCGCCACTCAAAGGGATCCTGGAAATGTCATTTCTGCCCGGTGACCTGACGCTTTGGCAGCCTTTGTCCTTGTTACAGTCGTGCCAATAAAGCATTTTGAATTGAATTTGAATGTGGTTCATCGTACGGAAAGGAGGAGCAAAGGCTTCTCCCAACACTGTTATCGTGTTATCGGTACAACTGCTCTGCTGTATTTGCCGTTCACAGTATGGTACTGCTATTGAATGTTTTATGTTGTAGAGGGAGCCGGTACTTATGTTGTAGGACTCATGGAACCACTCATCACGCTCTGCACCATAACTATATGTAAAGCAATTATGGTTGGGTCCATCTCTGTTCGTCTGAAGATATAAAAGTCTTTTAATCTGAATTCAGCTTTCAACGGTTTCCCTGGCAACAACATTCATTTTGGATTTGTGCAGGATGTGACCGTGTGCAGCCTGCCAAAGAAGAGGACAAAGTGGGAACAGTGGGTGTTGTGACATTTTGGTCGAACGCCTGCAAACGAGGTGTATCAAAGTTTTCTCTTATGAAGTTTGGACGTATCAAAGGATCTCATGACTCAAACTGCACTCTCAGTACTCGGTGCTGTCAGAGTTGATGGTGATTGTTTCACTTCCAGATCTGGCCCTTCACACTCATTGACGGAGCTGCTGAGGTAGAAGTGGAAAATACTGCATTTTCAAAAAATGTGACAGGCACCAAAAATAACACTCACTTTTTGAATACACTTTTCCTTCGGCAGGATATTAGAAGGTGACAACACTGTGTGTTTAAGATGCCAAACACTGAACGTCTAGTGGATTTGAAGCATTCTGGCATTCAGCCCTCTGAATGGAAATCCAGAGTGAACCAGCGAGGCCTTTTCTGAAGACAGAGTTGCATCATCTTTCACCGATGTATCACCGCTGTAAAACCTCCTTCAAATGAGGGCAGATCTTAGGAGATTTATTGTCAATGGATCAGTTCCAGTTCACACTTGACAGTCTTCATTTCTGCAAAAGTCAAAGGATCAGCATGTTGAGGGACAGGAGGATTTTCAATGGATTTTTTTCTTGCAAAGCTACATTTTTCATAAGATGCATTAAGCACACTGAATATCAATGTGTTTGGTTTTGTTTCTTTCACATAGTTCACTTCACATCGGCCATTTATTCTCAAGCTATAATGAGCGACTTGAATTCTGTGTTGATGTTGGCGGTCCCTGTGGACACAAGTGGTCGTGTTTCTGAGCGCCAGAGTCCCTTTAGAAAAGCTCTCATTGTACTGCAGCTGGGTCTGACAGTCTGCCCCCTGGTTCTGGTTCTGGTTCTCCCATGCCCCCCTTCCCCCCAGCAGGCCCGGCAATACGGTCTGTAATTAAATCGGTCATATAGAGGCATCAGCATTGAATTGAGACTGTTCCACAACCAGTTCAAAGCTCCTCATAGTAACTTTAAAGGAAGACATGTTGGCGCGCCTCAGTTAGAAAAGCACAGGTGTCCGTGTTAAATGATTACTGAATTTGTTTTAGCTGCTTCAGTGCCAGGGTCCTGGTTCTGTGCTGGCTCACGATCACGTTCTCATGGTTTACTGGGACACTTGAATCAAACGGAGCCCTCGTTCATGTTACCAGAAGCACCTGTGCTTTTTCCTACTAACACGAGTTGTGCTGTGGAAAAAAACAACACACCTGGGTCAATCAATTCACTGAGGCAGGTGCATTAAGTGCATCTAAGTGCATCACTTCACGGGACAGACTTCCATGAGGCCTTTAAATCAGGCCTGACACCGAGTCCCGAAATATAAAGACAAATATATCTCCAACATGGTCTTTGAACCGTGTACACTTTATCAATCATAACCGGCTTCATTGAAGCTCAGGATTCAATACTTGCAAATGCATTTCACCCTGTTTGCCACGTGGGGGCAGCAGTGCACTGTGCCAACACAGTATTCCCATCAGTCCATCCATCTCTGGAAACAAAAATAAAATCTTTGCAAAAATAGCCCAGAAAACAACATCCATCATACACCCTCATTAAAACACTCATGCATTTGCACTTCAAATGTTGACCTGCTGGATTGATAACCACTTTTCACAGCACATCAGTTTCACTGTCAACTACATAAAAATGTCAAATCTCGAGTTGAGCGAGTGGCAAGAGGGATGATGCAGCATTATGTTTTTTTCGCAGAGTGGTTCAATTGAAGAAAAAATAAATACATTTTGTGATAAATAAATCAGAGAACACGATTATATTGGGACCATTTGCACTAAAAAAATGGCCTGAATGCACATCTTTGAATGCAAGTCCTGCACCGACAGGGAAAAATAGAGGAAATAGAGAAGTGTGTCCACTTGGTACCATGTCCATTAGGGAAATCAGACATTTACATTGGCAATAATATGCCATGTTGTCATCAAGTTGTGGTTCTCTGCCCTCATCACGTGTCATTTTGTTCAAACAAAATGCTGTTGGTGCTGCCAGAAATATGAAATGCACGACTTCTTGTCTTTGTGTTTAGAAATATAAAAGCTTTCATGAACTGCCAAGTCTGAATCTATATTTTTGATTGTCGGCCCACGCCAATTTCCGGTAGGCAACAACCTTTCCACTTAACAGAAAATGGCAGGTAGCATCAAAGGGCTGGCTGCCTGCATGTCATGTGTCGAGGCACAACACGAGGCTTAGAGCTCCTGACAGTCACGGCCGCTGCCCGCCGTGATCTCGCCTGTCCTGGCTGTCGCGCGGTAACCCTGGGACGTCGCCGCAGCGACAGCCTCATTACAGTGACAGCTTAGTCCGGCTGAAAACATTTCCGCTATGTTTTTTTGTCCTCGTTGATGTTATGATGTGCAGTGTGCCGGCGATGGCCGGGGGAGGGGTGGGAGTGGGGGAGGGGAGGAGTGGGTTTGGCGGACAATTCTGCAAACTTTAAAACTCCCGAGCTTCAGACTCCGAGATGTATTTCCTGCAGGCTGACGAAGGGGCAGAGGGAGCGGGTTACCACGGCGACACAGCGCAGCATCCCCGGCTCATAGGCCGGTGTGGTTTATCACGATGTGGCTGATGCTTATCTGATCACACCTTGATAGCAAACAGGTCATATGGTGTTATATGCGCATACAAAAATAACATCTTCAAACAAGGCTTTGATGTTGTATATTGTCCTCTGATATTTGATACCTTGTTATTACAAAAATAGCAATGCCATCTGACTCAATACCTTATTTTAATGCACATCTTTTGGGTTGTTATCGCTGTACATTGCACATGTTCTCGACATGTGAACCTTTGCACGTTCCTTGGTCAATATGTTTGTCACATTTTCATCACCATCGTTCTTTTCATTTTAAACACAGATATATTTGACGTAGTGTTTTAAAATGTATTTTCCTTGTTCTTATTGTCATTTTTTCTTTTTCTATTTGTAATTCTTGACTTTTCCAATACTTTATTTTCTCTTACTGTGTTTATTGTTATGCACCAACATATCAAGGCAAATTGTCTGGGTTTTTATCTTTAAACTGTTTTGTTGTTAAGTCTGAGGGGTTTTTTTTTATAACAAAATAGGTTTTAAATCTCAATAGGACCGTCCTGGATAACTATCTACAGGAAACCTAACATTTGGTGTTTTACAACCACACGCTGAATTGTTTTTTATTATTTAATATCCAATGACAGATTGGATGATTGTAAAATGTAAAAACTCAAAGCAGCAATGAATTGCCTCATTGCTGCAGGTTGCAGCGTTGCAGCGAGTGTAAATGTGCTTGCCTGTAGGAGGCGACGTCAGCACGTCTACATCTGCAGTTCTCAACTGCTGCTGCTGTTATTGTCATTTCCTGAAGGTGGTGCAGGTCGTCACCTGATACAACTAAAGTTTTGTCCCCCTATAATTCCAGACACCGTGTTATCGAGTTATAGTTAGAGGGTGCTGTAATTTATCGAAACAATGTTCACGTCCTTTCTGTAAAATACTAAGTTATTCGGCATAACGTTTTTTAATTTGTGAACAGATATAATGAAACCCAAACACAAAAGTGTTCAGAATCTGCTCTTTTGATTTACATAAAAGGATTTTTCAGGGCAGACATTTTCCAAAAGGTCCGAAATGATTTTTATGAAAATGGTTAGTTTTAAGTAAAAACGTTTTTATCGTATCTTTTACGCACTGTAGAAATCCAGAATGTAATAATGGTTGCTGTTAGCATGTGAATAGGGGGAGTAGTGGCACTTATTCTTTTGAATCTTTAAGCTCGGACTCCAACGCGAATGAATTGTTTATTTGTTCGGAACTATTTTTACACTATAACTATTACACATTTGGACTCCAGTGAGTGTTTCTGGCAGTAGGACGGTGTGTGTTGGATTTGACTCAGAATAAACCAGCGTCATGGCAATGAACAAACATGTCACCCACACTAACGGTGAGGCGCATTAATGTGTTTTTAATTGCTTTATGATCCATCAGGCTTTGGATGCACAGACGATACCTGTTAGTATTTGTTGTTTATTTTGGTATTTTCTTCAATTGTATTTGTTGAGAGTAAGAAAGTAAAAGAATATCACATATTTTCACCAAGAATTCTGAAACATTAAATGTAACACTGAATCATTTAGGGTATCTACCTGACATAAGTACGGTGCTTTCATCCAAAGCACCGCGGATGTAAATGCAAATCGATGTCGGTGGCCCCAGAGGGAGTAAAAGCATGAACTCTGAGAGCTTTAAAGCAGCTCTCTTCAAACCCAGCTGACTGAAATAAGCTCAATAAGTCTGAGCAGAAGATAAAATCGCTCTCTAAGCTGAGCGTTCACTCTGAAGGGCTCCAGGAAGGTTACATTAAGAGATTGTAATCTTCCAGCCACCAGCAGCTTGCATAGTACCAGTGAATCGCTCATCCAGTATCTCCAACTCTTTCCACAGATGCGTTCCCTCCATATGTGCCCAAATTAAACGCGGTAATGCCTTTTTTTCCCCCCCGGGATGCTTATTTGGTTCCTTGAAATGAAACGGAGCAGTGTAATGTGTAAATACTTTTGGCTATTGGAGCATTTTTACAACTTTTAGGATCTTATGATTTTATGATGGTGTAAAAGTATTTACACGATCGTGCTTTCTGTTATACGAGACTGACATTGTCATGGAAGCTCACCTTCTACTATAGTTCCCTGTCCTTGAAATTGATAGCACCTCTGAAATGTGTCCACTCACGAGCGCTCACGGCCGGACGGCCGCTGTGTGTTTACTGCTGTGTGGTGTTCATCAGGGTCAAAGTGTCCGTCTCACTTGACTGACACCAGTTTGAGCCAATAATTAATGGCTCAATAATTGATGGTGCCCGTCAGATGGGCAGGGAGATTACGGAGCGGTGAGGTCAGTCTGTAACGCATGCTAATGAGAGGCTGAGGCGTCTATGAAGTGATGCATATTTCACTGTTCATTGTTTTAGTTTCTTTAATACAGTAAACACGCTACTTAGCAGTTTTCAGGAAAGCACTGGCTGAAGGTTTTTAAGGACTCAAATGCCTAAATTCATATATATATATATACATATATTTATATGAATATTCATTATTCTGAGTAGCCACACAGTAAATTCTACAGCCACAGCTGCAGTGTGGTGTCTGGGTAGAACATTTTAAATAATCATTTTCGCAAATTAATCATTACAATTCATTCATCAGCATTTGTGTTTTCAGTGCTCATTTCCTTTGTATGCTTTGAAATTACTTAATTCATTCCTCATTGAATTGAGTGAATTCGTCATTCTTTTTATTTTATTTCGCTCCTCGTCACTCTAAATTCACTTTAAATCCTACTTGGATTAAGTGGCTTTAATTTCAAAAATATTTGTTTGTTTTTTGACAGCTAAACGTTTTTTAAAGTCTGCAACTAGCGATTGTCTAAGTTTCATGGCTGCATCTATACGTTCAATTCTTTACCCTTTTCTTTACACGTCCTTTTCTCTCGAGGAGTTTTTCTTCAGCAGCACAATACACCAAACTTTACAGTTTTATATTACTGTCTACGTCCTGAATGTTTTTACAGAGGGGTGTTGTTCATATATCATTCATAGCCTGATTTGTATAATACTTCATTTCTAAAAACATGGTGAAAATGGATTTTCTTTTAAGGCTGTTGAGAGTATTTTCAGATTTAAAGAGATATTTAAAATTCCCTCTGTAAAAACCGACGAACTCTAAAATTGTCAACAACATGAAACCATAGAATCATGAACCCTGGCGGTAGGCAGACCTAACCTTTGGACAGAGTCAGGCTGCTGTTTCCCCCTGCTTCCAGTCTTTGTGCTAAGCTAAGCTAACCGGCTGCTTCCATTGAACGGACAGATGTGAGAGTGGTAACAGTCGAAATCATGTGTATCGCTGCCAGAAAGCCAAAGAGTGTATCTTCCAAAATGTTAAACTGTTCCTTTCACCGTCTTGTTTTGGGACTTTACTCAAACGATTACTTTCGACTTGCAAAAGAAAGCGACTTTGGTAGAGCGGACTACAATCAACACCAGAATCTAAAGGAGATGAACAGTTAAATAGCGAGAGTCAGCTGCTTTGTGTGAGTCACAATACCAGGAGAAGGCGATGCTGTCTATATTCATGAGCACTGTGATAAAACAGCTGTCAGCCAAGTCCTTGAAATATTTTGGATTGCTCTCATTGTTCATGTACCCCTGTTCTTAGCGGAGTCCCAGAGTTTTCAACAGCCAGATGCAAACCAGCGCCCGACAGTGAGACACTTCACGAGCTGCGTGTGATTTTAAAGTCGCACTGCGGTACGAGTCATGTCTGTTCTTTTGTCAAATTACGGAAAAACAAAAAAGTTGAATACAAGAAGACATGAAGCGTTAATTCAGTTTGGATTAAAGGCAAATTATAACTGCAAAGTCTACTAATTCCACTTTCCTGACTGCTTTTTATTGATATTATTAAACAAATTAAACCTGGAAGGTTTACTTTGTCAATATTTAGCCCTATTTGTAACATGAATATTTCAACGTGTTTCTGTTTTATATTTCATGAAACACTGACACTCGAGGGACCACGAATCAGAAGCTCTATTCCAAGTATTTCAGTATGTATTCTATTGAGCGCTGACAACAAAAACAGGTCCTCCAAATGTAATGACAAAATACGTTAAAGGCCCTCCAGCACAGCAAAAATCGAGTCGGCGCACACTGCTGGAGAATAAATCAATATTGTGATCGGACATCGCAGTGATGAAATTTTGGTTATATTTCGGCACAAACACAACTCGGTTAAGGTTAGGGAAAGAGCATTGCTTGGGTTGAGATACATAGTTCAGGTTATTACCTTATTTGTTTTAATAAGTGTTTGCAAACCAAATGTTATTGCCCTTTTGTTCATATAGCAGTACTTTTAAAATAAAATTGCGCAATACACTACTTTTGAATTCATGATTGAACTTTGTCATAACAATGCGATTAATCGCGATTAATCGCAAAAAATCCATGCGATTAATCGCGATTAAATATATTAATCGTTGCCCAGCACTAATAAAAACATATGTTTTTGTTGCTGAAACAGTCACATTTTACTTCTGCTGCTTTCAACTTGAACCCTTCAGGTTGTATTTCTGACATGGGACGTGAGGTTTTAGCATTCCAGTGGCTGAAGTCGAGAGAAGACTGTTGCCAGGTGACTGACAAAGGATATAAAAAAAGGATTTTGTGGCCTTGTGCCATTTCAAAGACATTTTAAACGTAACCTTGATTGGCTCTGACATTTTTAGAAATATCAGCATACGTCCCAACTCGTGAACTTTTAACTTAAAAAGTTGAGATCAAACCCTCATTTATTCCTTTATTCAAATGGACTCTTCTTGTAAACATGCAACACAACCTCAGTTCAAGTCGCCATCTGCCTCATATATTGTTTGCTGCACAATATAGACGTTTATCCTAAGAAGTCTATTGTATGATAAGAAATCTCCAAATCTCCACGGTCCGTCGATAAAAATCTGGTGTTTAAAAGACGAAAATAAACAAAGGAATAGCTTAAGGTTAGAGGAAGAGTTAGCATTAGGGGAGTCACGGTTAGGGTCAGTAAGTCTTCAGGAAATGAATGGAAGTCAATGTAATGTCCCCAAACGTCAAGAAAATCTATGTAGGTGCGTGATTATGCATAAAATGTGAGTGTGTATGTTTCTACGTGCACGCGTGTGTGTGCGTGTGTGTGCGTGTGTGTGTCCTTTAAGTAAGTCTCAACCTTTCTGCTCTAAACCTATTTTGAGCTTCAGTGAGTCACTTGAAAAAGTAGCCACGGTGTTCAGAGAGCAACCGGTGAGCAAAGCTTTCAGTGCCTCCTCTCTCGTTAAATCTTTATCTTTTGTTACTGGAGCCTAAAAGCCCTCTGTAAAAAACAACACCCACACAGGACACTAAAACCAGGACGCTTTTAAATGCAGGTGTTCTGACAAATTCACAAGCGGGACAAGAAGACCGTTGCCCGCCAGAGAGCCTTTCTGTAAACGTCCAAATAAAGTCAAAAACGTCAACGCCTTCAATGGACTGGAATGTTGATTGAGGCATTCATCACGACGTTGAATCAAAGCTTTTACACGGACGTGTAAAACGGGCCGGGAGTCCTGAGGGCAATGTCAGTGCAGCTGATGTCGAGTATCTGTTACGACATCTCGCCAGAGCGCTGCGGCCTTCAGGGGCTTCTCTTCTTGACCGTCTCTGTATGAAAAGTGAAAGACAACTTCTTTCTTTTTACAGTGCCTGCATCATAAACATGAAGTCATTATTTTCTGTTACTTATCTCCAATAACACTGAACTGTTTTATTTAAAGCTACGATTGCAGAAGCAATTCACCCACTTTCCACTGAGTATTATGTGTAAAATGTAAAAGGTTATACCTGTTGGCCAGTATTTCAGAAGCAGATGTCGACACGCTCTTTACTGTTACCGTGGGGGGTGCAGGGCTCCAAATAGAGTCATAAATAACTTTGTCACACTTTGTGTTGTGCTGTTATTATTTTTTACAAGTTGAACAGTGCTTGTTGTTATTCCGAGCAGGTAATAAGTGGATAATGTGCTGCTTTTGTTCCATTGTTCTATTGTTTTCTTTGTACGTCGCGGCGTATCAGGAAATGTCACATGGATCTGAAACGGGACTTTTTGGATCTCACGAGCAGGAAATGTCACATAATTTAGACCCAAGATCCGAGACAACAGATTTCACGGAAAATAATCCCTTTTTCTATTTTAGGATCACAACGATGCTTCATCAGGCCTGATGATAATGATACACAGGTTTTGCCCATTAAAAGTGAATTAAATGAAAAAAAGTGGCAGTTCAGTTTTCCATAAATAAATTCCAGGCAAGAGGTTTCTTTCTTCCTGTTTTCTTAGCAGCTCCTCTAAACTCTCTGCCAGTCTTGCTTCTGAAAACTGGATAATTTTAGCCTGATAATTGGACTGCATTGCCAGTTCATTTCATGCCATCGTTCAGACTGACATCCTGTTGATGTTAGCCGTGTTCTGTTCTGGGAGAGTTGTGTTGTTTTGCTCCAAACGATCAGATATTATTTTCAGGCGAAACGGATGCTGCAGCAGCGAGGATCAGTTAACAGTCTTTTTTTTCATGTCAATCAAAGAAATATGACAAATTTAAGAATCTTTATTTTCTACTTATCTGCAAGCCTGTGCATCTGTGTCGACCTCATCTCTGCTTGTTGCCGTTTACACGGCTTTATTTTTTGCCGCCATTCTTCTGGCTCTGGCGCACGAACACAGGAAGTCCACAATCTTAATACCACAAACAAACACACAACAGACTCAGTTGTTTTTACAACTGGGAAAGCAGCCATCAATCAGAACAACCGGCCTATAATTTGTGGCTTTTCAGCAACACAGTTTACATTCTTACTTTTGTTGCTTATTTTATTATCTGATTTTAGCAACAAAATAGTTTTTTTGAGTCAGTGAAATAAATGATTCTGCATTTCCCCCACACCAGTTTTCCCCAGCAATGTATTTGGACCTTCGTGTTGACAAATGACAAAATTATGATTTTTATGTTAGAGGTATGATTACAATTGATACTTTATGCTTTTAATGCAACCCCAGTCACCAGATGTTGGCATTTACCATTTTTGCAAATCAGACATATGTTTTATATCTACCTTGTATCACCACTTGTATCACACGGTGTGGGCACCAACACCACTGAGAAAAGAGATCATGGTTTGTAAAAACGTATCAGCGTAACGTAACTCGTGTAAAACAACTGCTGTTGGTGAACATTCATACCAAACATTACGCAGTAAATTACGACCGTAGCCTGTTTGTTAATTATTCATTATATCAACTATTGCACCACAGCCTGATGATCATGAATGTGTTAAATACTCGTTTTATATTGTATTCTTTTAGTTTCAAGGTACACATATTCACTCACTATTGGTTCTTGATATTAACAAGCCTTTAATGTCAGTGTTTATCATCATTATTGTACTCATTGTCTTGTACCGGGCTTCAGCTTTGGTTCACTTGATTTCAGTATTAGTCTGGTGATAAACTGGAGCCGAGAACTAAGACGTTCTCCTCTCTGAGTCACACTCGGGCGTATTCTACATTCCACCACTCGCTTGGCTGGACGTCCAGCTGTTCACAGCGTTTTCCCCGCTGACGGTGAAGCAGTCAGGCAGTGTTTTTCTGCTGATGGCTCTCCTGAACAGCAGATAGAGAGGCTCCGCATCCCACTTACAGATGTTTGTGATCACTGCTCCAGTGAGATTAAATGGAAGCAAGATGGGGCCCAGAGGTTCGGTATTGGCTTTGGAGAGCGAGCGGTGGAAAGAGGCTCCCTCATCTGGCTGCTCGGCCATCTTTCATGCCTTGGGGAGTTCGGGGGGTAGATGTGCTACAAACGAGGGATGGATGAATAAGCTTAAGGGTTCATGGACACGTTCACAGACTGAACACTGAACCGCATGAGTTATGGTGTTGTGGTGAATTGGGGTCCCTCCAAAAATGTCAGAGTTAGGGCTCCGGCTTGCTTTTGTCAGTGATTTCCTGGATGGAAAAAAGCCATGTGGCCTCTAAGGTGTCAAGACATCGTGAATGTATTTATGGTGTGTGCATGTGAGCACCAGTCTGTGATTATTTCTTTCTGATATATGGGCCGATGTTTGTCTGCCACGTGAATGTCTTTTATTGAATCCTCTGCGTGTAAATACAGCGGTATACTGCAGCTTAGTCACATTTGTTTTTGATAGAAACAGGTTAACGGCTGCAGAAAAATGTTTCCATCATGGTCACATCAATCAGTTTTAGATGAGCGGCTAACTCTGTACTTGTTTGTTGTGTTTCTGCCAAATGTATCAATGTGGTGTACAACGTCTCAGACTTGCTTACAGGACAATTATAGAGAATTGCTGCTCTAGAAGAACTGCTGAACTTATTGTAAAGATGAAAATATACAAACAAACTAGACCGACATCTGTCCAAATATGACGTTGCTGACACGGGGAATGTGATGTCGTTGTGCTGAAAACAAATTCCAGCGACCCGGATCATTGAAGGGTAAGGGTTAGGGTTATCGTCAACAGATACCACGAGGAGTCCAAAACCAACAAGAAAATTCTCCTGCTAACAAGTAAATATTGATATATTTTATTATTCCGTGCCACAGAACTCGATTGTCCAAAAACTATAAAAAACACAAATGAGTCACCCTGTTGCAGTGGTTGTTCCTTCATTACCACGAACACACACATTGTAGTTTATTTTGGGTCAATCCCACTGTGCTGCTGCTGTAAATGCTCAATAGAGCACCGAATGTGTATTAATCCACGACTGGAAATAGTCCCCCGACAAATACCCAGTTTACACCGTCTACAAAACATAACAGTGCCCAGCTTTTTGAGGAATTTACTTAAAATGTTTCTTAAATGAAAATATATATTTGTGACTTGGCATGTAGGAAGAAATAGATCATCAAAATATATGCCTTGCTCATGTTGGGGCAACTGTGGAGGGGATTTGCCCCAACCATCCAGACGAGTTAGCGAGCTTTGAACACTGAATTAAAACGTTAACAGCATCAAAATGTCTGGTTGTTGAGTGTTTAGTTGTCAGAAGCGATAGTCCAACAGCGGACTCAAGTCCTACAGAATTTCGACAGGATCACAACCTTTTTAGAGCAGCGGGTGTTCCAGTTTAACGAGTGACCGTGTTAGCTGGTGACTTTCAGCCGAACGCGTCCGTGGTTGCTTGTGGGAACGTATTTTAATGATCGGCGTCGAGAATAAACACAGATGAGTTTGTATTTTAAATTGATTGAAAGGTTTTTAGAAGAGACTACATGTTCTGCAAGCATGACGCATTTAGCTGAGCGTCACCAGTTAACACGGTCACTCATTAAACTGAAACACCGGCAGCATCTCTACATGGAAGCTAACAGGTTTAGTTATCATGAATCTCTTTTTAAAGCGCCGTTATATATTTTAGAATAAACTCTCTGAATGAAATGCACAGTTACAATATTAGCATGAATCATAACGTATTGAGAGATGTACTAACACGTAATATATGTTTTCTTTTCATGGGCTTAGTTGACGATAAGCAAAATACAATTATCCTTTGAGGTGAAGTGAAGTCGTACAGTCGCCTCATCAGCCGCTGCTGGAGAACAATCTGCTGCGTCATTATTCCAACAGGTCATCTGTCATCCGGCGAGCGTGAATATATCCAAATGTAATACGTTTGCCATCACTTGTGGACACGTCTGCTCTGCTGGCTCATTCTAGTTACATGTACGATATGATGCTGTAAATAATTTAAAATTGACATCAGGATTATAGATTCGTTTTTGTATTACAAGCACACGTCGTGATACAAAGGAGGAGAGCGCACATCCTGCTGAAGCATATTTTGGTCGTGGTGGAAATGGACTTGTGTTCGGAATTTCAATGCTGTATTCTGAATCTGAATTAAGTCTGAACGTGTGTCGGAGAAACACAATGTGGTGGTAAGTGTTGCTGTAAATACAAACAGAGTGAACATCCTTCAGCTCACAGCAAGAGATACATGCTTCTATGTACTGCATTATGGGATTCTCTTTGTCCGTTTATTTTATATTTTAAAAAGTTATGATTTGAACTTGTCCTGTATGAACTGAACGACTGAACTTCACATTACCAGCATGAACAAATTAGGACTCTTTTTGTTTGAAATTGTTCACCTTTTACATACAGACAGTTAATATACACAAGCCTTTGTGGTCCCTCTGGCCCGAGACATGGTGAGTGACGATGTGTGCTGGGTATCAACTAGGATGGCCTATGGTGGATGGGAAGCTCTCTCTCTCACACACACACACACACACAAATACACACACACACACACACAAATACACCCAGTCAAGCACACTTGCAGAAGCACACGCTTTGCACACACATACAGATTTGCAAGGACGGATACAAAAACACACGTCACGACACGTACTCTACAATCTAACACAGTCTAGCCAGCTAATGTCGACATCAACAGAGGAGGGGCTTAAAGTGCATACGTGAACAGAGGAGGGGCTCGCTCGCTCTTAAGATCAGTGACAGCCTTTTAAATAACGAGCGACAGTAATCCTCCGCGAAAGCAATGATCTTGGTGCCACGCCGTATCTTTACAAAAAGCACAACCCTACTGTAGTTTAGCTCAAACTGTGCCTCGCATCATGAAATAACGACACTGCATAGTTCACGGGGGTTAGTCTTATACATTATTGCGGTACAATGTAGATCCAGGTCCGGGGTCCGGCTGTGAGCCGGGGGCTGCAGGATGGCACAGAAAGCATGTATATCGTAGTTTTCAGTGGGATTAGAGAAATAAATCCGTCATGAGTAGCTGCAGTTGAGTCTAGCTTTAATGTGGGATAATCCATGTGAGGAGAGGCGAGAAGGTGTTCCCGGATGCATAGAAGGAGTGCAGATGCTGACGCGACTCCTCGTTCCGGTCTGGGTGAAGCACATGGTTCGGTCCTTGACGGGAGTCGCAGAACCGCGGCCCGGGTCAAACAGGTCAATAAGGGGCAAATAGGACTTGCGGGTGGGAGGTCCTGACAGGCCCGGGGGCCGGGCGGAGCAGTGCAGCGGGGAAGGTCTGTGTCTGGAAGAGGCCAGGGGTCGGGCAGTGGTTGGTGACGTGGTTGGAGCGGTGCGTGAACGCGTTGCTGAGGGCGGCGGCCACGGCCGCCAGGTGAGCAGGGAGGATCTGCGTGGGGAGAGGCGGACACAGGCGCTGCTTCACCAGGGACAACGTTATCTGGTGGAGACAAAATACAGTCAGTATGGTCACAGGGTGGAGAAACACGTCATGAAAAAGATTAAAGTAAACTAAATCAACATTTTAAATCTTGCCATGAATAAAAATTATATTTTTTACCTGAGCTAGAAATACCTTTCTGATACTTTCAACACTACAGATACCAAAAACAATACAAATACAAACAAAGCCCTTTTTTCATTTCAACAAAAGAAGCCAATGTCTGATAATGTTAAATATCTTCTAAACACAAGCTGTTATCGTTAAGAACTAAATAGAAACCAGATCAGGAACTATTCGATCAAAAAGCTCAGAAAATGGATTGCAAATCTGACAGGACATTCGGTACCAACCGATTTGTAGTGCCTAAATAATTGGCCAGTTAGTTAATGATACTGACAGAAAGTGAATCGACACATATCTCGACAGTCAACACTTCCTTTTTCCAACACCTCAAACGTGAGGATTTCCTGCTTTAAATGTAAATTTGATGAGAACGCGCAATCTGAAGACGTCACATTGCGCTCCGGGATTGACATTTTCTTTAACGACCACATTTTTGATTCAATTATATTTTGTCTGTGTAGAGCTCAATATCTCAAATGATAAATTTGGCTCAGATTGCTTTACAGTCTGTGCAGCATACGACATCCTCTTCCCTTGCATTGGATAAGGGGAAACATGTTTATTTTAGCCTGCTCATCGATTATTCTATCAATGCAGTTTATCTGTTTCGTTGTCATGATTTTCCAGACTGTTCGTTTTTTACAATCCTGGATCAACAGAGGCAACATGGAGGAGTCCCTCTCAAACATCAGACACAAAGGCTGTGCCGGCACAGAGGGAGTTGGGGGAAGGGGATCAAACAGGTGCCAGAAATCAGCTGCTGATTGCTGAAAATGTTTCAGCTGATTTGTAAGACACCCGCAGCTCACGTAGGAAACAGCAGTAGACGATGTGTCTTTAATCACTGAACAATGTAGCTGCAATTTAGACAAGAGCCATTGGCAAAAAAAGATGCTGAATCCAGACGTCTTTAATGTGTGTTTTCAGTGGTGCTTTATTTATTCCAAAGCCCCTTTTTTTCTTAGAAATTGAAGAATTGATTGAAGAGTGAGAATGGATGTATGGAGCTTTTATTGTGGGAGACTCAAAAAAAAGAGCAAATAAAAGAAACGACAGACGGCCAAAACCTCCAAAAACAACCTAATCGGGTGAAAAGGTTATCTGGCTTAATCTTGTGTATCAGTAATGGAAAATCTACGGTCTCACAGCACCGGGACGGCAGCCGGCGTCGCGGGTTATCAATCACTGACTCGGGCATCGTAACCCTATGGGAGGCATTCTTTACTCTCCGCTCATCAAAGGAGCTCCTCTCCGTTAACTCAGTCAATGATGGGTTTCACAAAAAGTCATTTCCCCCACACTGGTAACCCCCGCGCTTTGTCTCGGCAAACAGTGGGTGTGATTGATGCCGTCTTCTGAGAGCTTCTGTGGGATGGGAAGTCAGACGCGCCTTTATCTTCCCCACATGGCTCCTTCATGCGTCCTACAGATTCTGCGTCATGTGGCACTCTTTAAAAAAACTAAATCCGCCCGGCGTGCAAGAATGCCGAGGGGGTTTCCCACATAGGACAGCAAGTATCGGAAAAGTTAAACAATCAGCTTGAGGAGAGTATTCAAAAGTTATTTTCAGTTCACTTCTCGCGTTCTGTGGTTTGTAAACTTGCCCGACGCTGACGCAGAGGACCACACGCCGAGCTCCTCCAAATAAGTTAAAACCGACATTTACAATTGCTTATGAATAGCATTCGACCCCAGTCGGCATTCCGCCTGCAGCGCGCTGACTCAGAGGAGCCTTGATACACGGCGTTTCGGTCAATAAAATATCAAATTAAATCCCGCTGTTCCCTGCCAGTGCTCTTTAAATGAAAAGCCAGGTAACAGGTGATCCGGTTATGAAAGTTGACATTTCATTGGATTAGGTGCCGTCAGACACTTTGGAAGATGATTAAAAAAGAAACATCAAACTGCTGAATTTATTTTGAAAGCCAGACAGAATGATACTTATTATACCCATAACAGCTTCTCGTGGCTTGATGCATCTGTTATAACTGCAGTGACTGTTGTGATCGACACGAGGACTTTTGTTGCTGATGAAGATGACTGAGACTCACCGGCTGCTTGGTCTGGCCTTTCAGCGGTTTGCTGTAGGGGCTGTATTTGGGTTTGGCAGGTTTGCCTGCTGCTCGGTCTTTATGGCGCCGGCTGCTGATATGCTGAAGAGGAGACAGGAAATAGGTTGTTCAATGAGGCAGACAGGTCCCGAGTCACAAGATGGTTTAGAATGACAAGCATGTCCTTCTACTGTGAATTTGCTCCCTTCGTTCCCTCTCAGATTGGGAATGATTCGATCACATATATACTTTTGACACATCCAGAAGTTAATATTGGTAGAGTCGAATCCAACAGGTTATTTTCGATATATATTTACAAAATGAGCAGTTCCAAGTCTCTTTAAAACTGTCATCTTTGGGCTCAACCACTGTACCCAAAGGGAAACACCTTGTACCTGGGAACCCTTTTCACCAGCAGCGAACAGATCAATCAGCAAAGAACGGCCTTAGAGTAACATCAAATTTGCTGGATTATTTAGTACTTTCAATGTAAATAAGGTGCCGGAGACAGAATAGAAACTATAATTACCAACGTGCAGTTGTATGCCTCTGCAAATCAGTCACATTACAACTGACATCCATGAGGTCACAGAGACCTCTAACCACCGAATCATCTTTCAGTCCAAGTGGATGTTAGTGCCAAATCAGAAGAAATGACATCAACGTGTTCCTGAGATATCGCATTCATGAGACTAAACACGAAAACCTAAACACAAGCATAAAAAGCATCAGAATAGACTCATAGAACTTATAAAACAAGTGCCAGACCATCCTGTATGGCTTACCGTGCGTTGAGGTGGGAACCTGACTAACAGAGAAGGAGATGCCAGCACTAAACACCTCACACCTCTCTCAAAGCGCACAGTATTACAGCTTTATTGGGACTGGAGACATCCATGGTCAAGTACAACGCTGCATTTAAATACAGTTGACAATGTGAAGTGATATGAAAGCTTTTCTGAGGACCCGAGGCCGGTGGATGAACAAAGAAAACACAGGAATCTGGAATGAAAAACACAGAAATCCTGTGTAACCTCAAGCCAATAAATGATTCAGCGTGGGTACACGTGGACAACAAAAGGCAGATTTCTGGCTGTCTAAATGTCACAAGTCCTTGCAGCGGATTTGACAATCACACTTTTCCTCCGGTTTCGAGCTGTAACTGAAATCCGCCACGCTGGATCCTTTTCACAGAGAATCGCTGCTGTTTTAGAAGTGCTCACTAAAAGCCGCCGCATGAAAAATTCATACAAAAGCCTGTTGCCTTTCCGGGAGGAATCTCAAGGACAGCTCAGGAAAAAAAACGAGTGGTTTTCTAGTGTAGTGGATGAAGCTTCAGTCTGCAGGAAAGTTGAAGTTCGTTCGCGTTTGAGCATTTCAGAGTTGTCAAAGTCTCCCTGTGCCCCTCTCACCTGTTTTAGCTGAGTCTCTGAGTTGACGTGCACATCGCACGTCTCACAGTGGAACGTCTTGTTCTGCAGGCCCGTTGTTGATTTGACGGTTGTGACAGCCAGTTTGCTTTTGACTCCCGGCCGGGGGAAAGACTTGATGGAGCCCCCGCCGGTCCTGGCCTCGAGCATCGTCTTGTGCTTCGTACCTGCAGGTTCAAACAGGAAGCAGTCAGTACATTTACTTCACCCAGTAGATGCTGCCTGAGGGAAAGGTGAGATCAGAGGTTCACGGCTGTTATCTTGTCGCTGGTGTGGGAAATATGAAGGTCAGTGTTAAAGGGCCGTCTCGTAAAGTAGACTACAGCGTCTCAGATCAAAGTAGAGAACCCCGTTATACTCATTCACACAGAGTGTCATGGTTCCCACAAATCTCTCTTCTTTGGATGTCCCTGCAGGGCACTGTTGGCGTTGATGTTCAGGTCAGCCTTTAAGTGACTGGGCTTTCATGTGCAAACACCATCTTTACGTCTGGTTCGATTCCCTGCCGATGGCGCTCGTGTCAACGTGCATTCCCACGCATTTTCTTCAGGAAACGCAATTCGAGGTCGTGATTATAAAAGGAACACAGGGCATAACAACAGCTGCAGTGCTAAAATGAATGACTGTGATTATATGTTTTTCATGATGGATTGAGCTAGCTTCTCCTCAACGCTCCAAAATAATACACCACTGGAAATTCACCACATTTCAAACGTTTTTGTTTGAATTCGCTCCCTCCGTCTCCTCTCAGATTGGGAATGATTCTATTATATATATACATACTTTTGACAGATCCAGAACTTTGGAGTTAATACTGGTAGAGTCGAATCCAACAGGTTATTTTCGATATATATTTATTATATACAAAACTGTCATCTTTGGGCTCAACCACTGTACCCAAAGACTTTCCCTTCCTTCACTGTTACATCAGCCAAAAGGATAATGCTGAGATGCTGGAGGAAATTCATCCACCAATTTATCAGGAATGGTTTACAACAATGGCTCAGCTGGCCGGTAATGAAAGTGTCACACAGTCTCTGTTGAACGAGCTTGATCAATATGAGTTCACATGGGACCCTCTCACTGCCTGGCTATCTGTAGCTTTGAGGTCTCGTGTGGACTCGTGTGCTTAAATGTGGAGAAGACGTCAGTGTGTTTGTGTCTGTCATGCCCCCTGTTGATAGATTACTTGACTTCCTCTCACTGCCGGGATTCGATTTCGGCCTCGGGACCTCTTTTATCAGCAGATTGAATGGGTGTTATCAGAGGTTATCAGCCTCATAGATTTGGGTTGGAAGGGGCCCGCTACACCTACGAGTGGATTCAAAAGGCCGTTATCGTGTACAGACACGGTCGATCACCAATACAAATACAAGAAGACGATGCCGACCTTTAGTGGGCAATGTAATTTGGATGGGAGCAAAGGAGGAAGCCATGACATGTAGTATAAAGTGCACTTTCACCCATGAGACCGCTTCCACCGTCCCGTGTGAAACTTAAAGTCAACCGTGACTTATTTTACCGTACATTTGTACGCCAAGTTCTTATTTGAACCCAATCCACAATCGTCTCCTAAAACTAACCAAGCAGTTTTGTTGGCTAAACCTAAAGTCTTTTTGTTTGTTTCAATTCACGAGTCAAGGTGTTTTGTCTTACGTACAAATACCTCGTAATTATTAGAAATGGCCGATTGATGTTAACATTTGCAGAAGGATGTCTCTCGGACGTCTCTTACCGCTGTTGTGAGCCTCCAGCTGCGATGCAGAGTTGACCACCACTTTGCACAGCGAGCAGTACAGAAGACGTCGAGCTTTCTCCTCCTCTGTTTCCGCCTCCGGTTTGACCTCAGGCTCCAGGTCCGGTTCTGAGGGCGAGTTGAGAGCCGAGTCCCCTCCAGCTGCCGAGGTAGTCTCCGGGGCAGTGGCCGCCGTGGTGCTCTGGACTATCGGCGAGGCCACAGGTGTCGGCGTTGGCATCGTGAGGGTCGTCAAGGATGCCAAGGGCAGTGCCGGTCTGAGCACAGGGGACAGCGGTAGGGGCACCGCTCCAGGAACGCCATCTGCAGAGAGGAAATAGATTATTTATTTTGAATTATATGGCTCCATTCATCATTCAGGGGCAAAGATGTTGTATTCATGTAATGTTCAACCAATAGGTGTTCTCTGACTTTGAGATGTGGATTTAAAGGCAAGATTATTTCCACAGTTGAATCTGAGTGCTGTAACAAGATGGGTTTTTGTTAGGGTAATGCGAGAGTTGGGAAGAAAAGACAGATATTCTGTTAATTTGTACAACATGTTGGCATGTGAACATTTTAGTTTAAGACACTGCCAAAAACTACATTCAAAGAGTTTTTGAAGAAGAGCAGAACGTGGGGCTGGGCATTGAAAATACAAAAAAACATCTTCACCAATTTGACAACACTAGGAAATACGCTACAGAGTTATAAAACAGTATCAAATATGGAAACGCTGCAAGACGCACAGAACACAACGGAAAAAAGTTTCAAAAACTCAAAAGATTCCAGGGAACAGAGCTTAAGTGCTAACAGCATCAAAATGTGGAAACTGAAAAAGACTGTTTGTATGGTTTTGCTTGCAGATAATCACCGCAAGCATTCTTCGATTTAATGTCACGTGAGATTGGCCGGCTACCGCGGCAGCAAAACAACCCGCACAGCCGTGATGGCCTGCACATGGCTGTGAACACGGAGATGTCTCAACCAGCAGCCATCAGCTAACAGCGCTAACAATGCTAACAGTGCTAACAATGGCAACGGTGCTGGCAGAGCTAACGGTTTTAACCTGGTGGGTCTTACACTACCAGTCTGCCCACCGTGCGTGGGTGGACGGCGTTCTCAGTGGTAACCGATTTATGAGCGCTGTGCAATTAGCTAGCCAGTGGGACTCACACAGCTTCCATTCAAATAATATATAATGAAGTACTTTATTGGTGTCGGTATCACTCTAGGACTACTGGTATTGGAACTGTATTGACCATACCCAGCCCTGCAAGTAGCCTCAATGTATGTTAATGATGGTAAAGTATATAAATGATGAGTAACTCATATGTCATATGTTCAATTTTTATTATTGAAATATACAGCTCTGCAAGATAAGCTGACCTTCAATTCACTGTTATTCCATTAATATGTTACACAAATAGCTGCTGTTATCTGAAAGAAATGTCTGATATTTTCAGGCACGAAGACGGCGGTCGATCAATATATTTGACTCATAAAACAACACCACACGTCAGTGTATGGAATACAGAGGACTTACTGCCACATATACCAACATTTAATTTTACCTTGGGAGCGCCACCTGATCGATGCCAATGCCTCCGTGTTCTCCGCACTCCGTTGACACAAAATGAAGATCAGACAGCCAGGAGAGCAAATCAATAGTGAATTATGTCATGCTATTTTTGAGCGCCATCATATATGGGTCTCATTTATCCCAGCGGACGTGTCGGCGGTTGGCGCCGCAAAAACTGCTCCAGGGTTGTATCGTCGCGGGGTTCACTTCAGGCAAAGGTTAGAAAAATACATCGGAGGTTTGGAGCAGCAGGTATGTTTCTGTTAAAACCTGCGGTGAAAGAAGTATGGACATCCTTTACACGAGAAGAATCAGAGAGAGCTTCTGGTGAATCTATTTAGTCAAGCTGTGGTGTTGAATGGAATCCAATGATTGCAGCTTATTGCAACGGATGCATGTTGAATAAAAGCTTCAGCTAAATGCTGCAAATGTGCACTGTGGTTTTTTTCTTTTCATCCATTAACCTTTGAAATGGGTTTGAGGCACATTTATACTTGTTGTAATACTCTCCTCTTACAGTTGACTGACTCCAACTGTGAAATCCGCTGCACTTTTATGAAATCTTGAAAGTAATGAACCGAAGCAAGCGGTAAGAAAATGTACAAAAACAATAGGACGTCTGCATTGAAATGAGGGGGAAAGCTGCAGGAGGCTTTGCTCTGTAATTGTGTAACAATATCATGAATTATATGATAACAAATGCTTCATTTTTCAGCAGGGTTGGTGAGCAACAAAGTAAAGCTTAAATGAAAGTGATGATGGTATTTGAAAGTAACCTCCCTAAAGCAGTCTGTCAATGCATTGGTGAAGCGCCTCATTGTACGGGGTGTTGGCTATATTTACACAGCAGGCCTGCCTGCTCTGAATCAGCAACAAAAATATACAACCAACAGCCAAAACAGAGTCCACCCTATGAATCGACTTCTTATCGGTGCTTGAAGTGGAAAAAAACAAGTGCCAATACAACACTTACGCACGTACATGTTGGCAGGTGCATCGGCCGCGATCAGCAATCATTATTGTCGTCTGAATTTCTTCAGTGAATAAAGGATTCTCGGAGATTTTGGGTTTGGGGGTCCTTATTATTTAAAAACTATGCAATTTCACATCATCTTCTCCCCCTATTTTTACTATAGATAACGCCCTAAAAGCTTAAAGACGAATCTTGCTATCGTCAGACAATATTTTTTATTATTTACACGGGGAGGCTTCCAGGAAGGATCCTAATCAGCTGACCCCTTTTAAAGCAAGAGAGCAGCATTTCTACTCTCGAGCTCCTTCAGGATGTCGCAGCTCCTCCACTTATCTGTAACCGGGCTTTTGCAACTGAAGTGTGAGAGCACGGCCATTATTTCCAACGGGCTCGTTCCCGGGTATCTGCATGCGAGCCACAGCAGCATGCACTACAGGTCACAAAAAGTCAACTAAATACTCTGACCTCAACTAAATGTGTCCGGTGGGATTCAAACGTTATGATGGTGACAATTTTACTGAAGAAGAGAGGGGGCTACCAGGATATCGAAGTGATACTGTGATGCTTTTAACTCTGCGCACTGCGTCACCTAAACTATTTGTTTCCCCCCGTTTGGTTTAAAGGGGAGCTCATCCAGGCTTTGAAGGAAACTCATTTTGTCCACTTGTATCCGCGATCCATTCTTTCGGCCCTTACCCAAAGCTCATGACCATAGCTGAGGGTTGAAACATCGGTAACCGCATCAAGACCTCTGTAAAAAAACTAGGCTTTGTCCACAGTACTGCAGACACAGCACCAATCCGCCTGTCGATCTCCATCTTACCCTCAGTTGTGATCAAGACTCCAAGGTACTTGAACTTCTCTCCTCAGGGCAGTTGAGATTAGGGATGCACCGATACTGGTACTGACCCAGATATCTTGATCTTGTATTGGTGACAATGGGGCAGATCTAATGTTTCTATACTATATACAGTATTGTAATTTTAATTCATGCATCCGTTTTCACCAATTTGTTGATCAGTTTACACTTGAAATGTAATTCCTTTAATTTTGAACATGTTTTTTTAACAAAGTTGGGCAAGTAATGCTAAGTCAAGCCTGGTGTTGCCTTACACATAAAAGAATGATCCCAGTCACTTCCACACAGAGAGACGTACGCATTCTATAACCACTGGTATCGGATCGGTACTCGGTATTGGCCGACACCACAAGCTCGGTATCGGTATTTTACAACAAGCCAAGAAGGAAGCCATGAAGAAATGCAAGATTCAAGTTGCACATTTTTTCAGATGAACAAAGTAGTTTATATATATATTTTACTCTATATTTAAGTTATAAACTTGATGACATGGTGTGGTGTCTAAGCTTCTCTCTTCACTCTGTCAGTGTTGCTGCAGTAATTCTTTGAGACTATTTTGACTGTCCCTGACGGGATCTTTCCATCACATGACCTTAAGCTCGGTTGTCTAGATTACTGTTGCCAGCAGAGGATTGAGCGTTGGTGATGCAATGTGGTGCAGCAATGACTAATTGACCTCTACCTGTAAAGCTGCGTGTGTGTTTTCAGTCGACCATGCCTGTGGACTGATCTAAAGAAGAGCATCTGGCATTAAAAGGCCATTATTCCAGGCTGTTACACTCAATACCATGACTGGGACATTTATTTAAAGCCTCTAGACGCTAAAAGAGGGGGACCAGTGACTTCAGCTATTAGTAGCGCGTAATTTACGTTCTGTTTAATTTGAGTTCAGGCTGAATGCGCTACAGGCAAGAGCCAGGAAATCTACCCATTTCTTCCACTTTACAGAATATAAAAACTGCCACGCTTAGCTTTACAATCGCAGTGTTTTGAGTACAAAAAAGAAGAACACTTACATTTGAACTTCCGATAAAGCGACACACCTTTTCATGTTGCTTTCAAACCCTAATGGTTTAAGAGCCATCAACGACACACAGTGTAACTTTGCATTACAATGTCCCATCAAGCCCAAGCCATTACCACAAGAACACTAATTAATCTGTGAACTATTTATGATGTGGCTGACCTCCTCACTCCTGATGAATAATGTTTATGCCACGAGCAGAGCGGCAGCGACCTCTTTGCCTCCTCCCCAGTCAAAACAACCTGAAATCACAGCGATTAACTCACTCGATGCAAAAAAGCTGCCATCGCACCTGCTCCTCCGGGCAGCTTTTCAACGGCACGGTCAACGGGCCGAGTTTGGTTCCAGATAAGTGCGAGTGAAGTTTTGGTGTTCATGTTTTTCCCTGCGAGTCGTCATTGAACCACTTTTTGTCAGATGTTCTCACCACGAGCGAGCTCAAAGAAATGCGCCATCAGAATTATCTTAAAGTAGCTTTCAGAGATTCTCCAGGCACTTATCTGTGCTTCACAGATTGCTTTTGGTTCTTTCTGAAGATGGCCTTCATTTTTTTTTTTCCTCTTTCATTTATCAACAGCTGAGAAGTACAATCTGCATCATTTTCTCACAAAGAGAACGTTGACTCCACATTGACCCGGTGTTTTGAACAGCAAACACCAGTTGGGGAGGGTAAACGGTTCGGGAGCTGTTATTAAAGAGAACTCCAACACTTTGGCATTCTGCTTGTTTTCTCTGATATGTGGAGTGAGAAAATCAATATCAATTTTATTTTATTATGAATTCAGTAGAGAGATGACTCCATGATTTTGTTTTGGCCGAACAAACACTGGGAGGAGGGGGAAACAGCCTCCAAAAGCTTTTAATGTTGAGCATGAACGTTCATTCTTCAACCTGGAAAAAGTAGTTTGACATCTCATCTCAACTTCCAAAGTTTTTTACATATCAAACAAACAAGGTGTAACTAATCAGCTACAGAGGTCTTTTGGACAGAGCCAGGCCAGTTCTTTCCCCCACCACTTCCAGTCTTTATGCTAAGCTAGGGTAACAGCCTCCTGGCTCTTGCTCCGCACTTAACGCACGGACATGAGAGTGGTATCAATCTTCTCATCCAACTCTCAGCAATAAAGTGACTCATTGTATTTCCCACAGCGTCAAACTATTCCTTCGAATTTAAACCCAGCTCTGGAGTCGTTAGAAGAAACATTGGACACGGCAAAGATGGCCATGTTCTTGTTGCTAAGCTAGGCTAAACATGTCAAGGACCAATGAAACATAGAGAGATACAATTGATACACAGTTTTTTGACTAAACGTTTGTGTGCAAGCATATTTTCCAACATGACAGAGCATTACTTTAACGAGAGTAAGGACCAAGTCAGAGCTAATGGCTGTTTAATCTCTGTATGATAGAGTGAAGAACATTAGTATTAATCAACAAAGTGAGAGGTTCTGTCTTCATCTGCCTACTCATTATAAGGCCTAGTGGTTGGTGAGGCCATCCCATGTGAACACATGCATGTCTTTGCCCTTGTGGTGGGCTGAACCCATCTACCACAGTGTCATTAAAGAGCCATTTGCTGATGGGAGGGCAGGTGATTAAAGTGTACTCTGGCTGGCCTAGGACGCCGTGCACTCTGGGAAGCCTCCAGTAATCCATATCCCCAGTCAGTGTGACCTAACTGGCTCTGCGAGGCCCAGTTAAGAACTCAATCCCCTCTCATTAATGGAGGTAATGACTGTGATCAATCTAAAGTTGGTATGGGCGAGCGGAGCCCGACAGCAAGGTGGGAGGAGAAAGAAAGAGATAGAGAGGCCAGGTAAGAGAAAGGAGAGGATGAGAAACAAGAACAAAAGAGGAGAGATTTGGAGGACAGATGGAACTGGAAAAGGGGAAAAGTTAAATGAAAGTGAAACTGGAAAAGTAAGCAAACTCGGACCAAACAACAGTGGAAAATCGAGTGTGTGGAATACGGGGGAACAGGGGGAGGCAGGTGAGGGGACGTGAGAAGGTGAGAGGAGAGAGATAACATTGAAGAAGAGTAATCGAGTGTGGGACACAAAGGGAGAGAAATTGAGAGGGTGGGAGTGCTGAAGGCGACAAAGATAGAGAATCAAGAGATAAGCAGAGCAGGACAGGTGCTGCGACCGACACCACCTGTTTCTTCCCTCCATTTGTACCTCGGCCTCTCTTCACGCTCCCCTGAGATTCACTTTGGCGATAGACGAGAAACGCCGCTCTGAAATGCTTCCACTCTACTTAGGCTTTCAGGCAATCACAGGACTCCCCAGAGATCTGATTGCCTTTCTCAATGAAGCCGGATTGAGCTCTTTAATTTAAATGATTGGGCCTTATTATATGCTGTCACAACTTAAAGGACAGAAGTCCCTCATGGCTCTTGAGTTCTGTCAAATGACGGCAATGATTTTTTTTTCTCCCCCCCCCCCCCCTCCCTTCCTCTCTTGTCAGTATTCAAAGTGAGTAAATGACAAAAGAGTCACGGTTGAATGTTCCTAGAATAAAAGATTGATAAGGTGAAAAAAATTTGCATTCACAAATAAGCGTTCGGCGACGCTTGCAATCATCTTTTTTGTGGAAGGGAAGGGGAGGGGGGGCGACATTATATCCGATATTTAACAGCGGCAGGAGTCACTGAATTGAATTCACACTGATTTATCTCTTTCCAATTTCATCCGAAAGCAAATGAGCCGCGGCTAATTTCTGTTGGGAAGTTTTTTACGGTTGCACATCGGCGTCCAAAATCTCCCACAAATGAGAACATTTGCAGCGCCGCGCGCAGGTACGGAGCCAATCTAATCACACACTCATCGGGTTTGCTGCCGTCTCTGACGTCTGTCTGGAAGCGCTTTTTCCAACCCAGCGCGCCTACAAAAGACTTGGTCACAATGGCAGTTTTTTTTTTTTTCCTGGGTGGAGGAGGGGGAGGGCGGACGGAGGACGCCAGCAGCCGATGGAGGACGTGAGGAAGAAGGCTGTGGAGGGGAAACAGCCTTAGCGAGCCTCCTGCCTCCCTGCAGCCGGCTCCGCTGTACAGCTGCTGTCAGTGCTGGCATGGCTCCCCTGACAATCTGCTCTTTAATAGCTAATATCAGGGTACATTTCCTCAGGCACTGGACTGGAACTGAGAGATGGCGGGCTGTGCTGTGGACATTTCTCTCTCTCTCTCCCTCTTTGCCTTTCTTGCTCTATCTCTACACGCAAGGACACACACACACACACACACACACACACACACACACACACACATAAACTTGACAGACGGCCGCTGAGTCACCCTGCTAATCTATACTATCTCGCTGTGTCCAACTGTCGGTCCATCTCAGAACAGACACGAGTTCGAAGACAGGTGTGCGTTTTATGAAATCGAACCTGTGATTACACGCTTTCACACAGACTCATTATCCCTCAGCGATGCACGAAATGTGTTCTTCGCACATCAACTTAAACCGCCCCGAGCAGATGGACTAAATGTACAGTTTCATTCCACAAACAATTTCTTCCATTTACGTTGCTTAAGAAGTTGTGTCTCAACATTTCAACCAAGCAGTTTGTCTTTTGCTTGCTTCTGTTGTTACTCAGACTTTCCTGTGATGATATACTGAGAACGGAACATATTATTGCCTTCCGTAAAATATCATAAAGGAATCAACAAAGCTTTACCTTATTGTATATATTTAATTTATGTTGTTTTCATAAATTCCAAGTTCAATCACCATCTTCATTTTTAGTTTGTTTTCGGAAACATTTCAGAACTGACTTGAGATGATGTGTTGAATGAACATACTGCTGAGAGTTCACTCTACTCATTAAAGAGGGGAACTCCACAGTTGTTGATTCAACTTAATATCTTCAGTTATCTGAACTTAACCGAGTCAATCTCACATTTGTCAAAACTCTAAGATGACTTTTGATAAATTAGTTCACTTGAATCAAATTTTAAGGGCAGCAGGTTAAATAGAGTTTTAAATTAATTGAACCAGCTTTAGATGTTTTACAGTCTTTTCTTACAAAATAACAGCTGCCACAAAAAAAGAAAGAACGAGACTCACGATTACGGATGTAATCAATCCTCTTGTTCAAAAACAGCTCTTGAATGACACGAAACAATCGGAAACAAAAGAATAATCAAACCTTACATTGTTCCAGGCATGGATATGTTGTGCTTTGGAATAAAATTATTACAGACCGGATATGTTTTTTGTTGGTAATTTTCTAGCAAAACAAACCCATTGAAAGACCACTCTGCAAAAAGCAAACAGCTCTCCCTCCCTGTTGTTTACTCTCACGACGGCCATTATTCTTCCCCGAACTCTGCTTTTCATTAGCGCGAGCTCGGTGCCACTGATAAACCGTCAAATACTTCGGCCATACAGATAATACAGCATTTACCCACCTCGACTATTCATTCTTCTGACATCCGAGCACATTAATATTCATTACCCAGAGCCACTTGTGACAAACCGCCGCCCCCGTGCACTGTAGATACGATAGTGAGATGATGCAGGGGTTTTTCTTTGTAAGGGCACTGAAATGAATCGCCATTTGTCTGTTTAGTTATGAAGGCTTGTTGTTTAAGGTCTCTTGAGTTCTCTGCCTGTGTATAATGTATGTATAATGTATTTGGTATGTTTTGTCAGTGAATGTTTAATGTCTGTTCTGTGTAGAGTCCATAACAGATGGTGCAGGTACAGTGAGAGGACGTCTGAATCCCATCTTCACCGTTGAGCACTCATAGAGGGAGTGCCAGTGTTCACCCAATATGGATGAAGTTTAAAACTTTATTTCCCTGTTAAGTAGCAGTATCACATATAATATTCTCTGTCAGCGTCTTTCGTCGAGGCGATATGATGTGTATATTCAAATAATTTAAAAAATGTACGGTAAATGTCGACAAACTGCAGCGTGGATCAGCTCAAGGGTTGATTAAGTGCAAATTGCTCCACTTAACGGTTTGACGTTTGTATAGCAGCTCAGTAAGTCTGTGGGATGCGAGGCAGTGTGCTGCCAGGTGTGGAGCTCTGAAAATGACATAAAGATTAGCATGTGTGAGGTTCAACATGGAGAATTAAGCACTTGGCAATACTGTTTTCTCACCTGCATTTGACCTCAACAGAGGAACATTATTAGCATTTGTGAGGCAAAATCATCTGAACAATCCCCCCTGAGGTGTGATATGAATCTTAACCGTTTAATGGTTAAATTTTCACCTCAAGCGACCTTTAAGCTTCGAGCATGAATAGGTCAGACTTGACAAATGGGTCACGGTACACGATGAGCTCCAGAAATGCGCACCTGGTTGAAATACTTGTGGAACATTGGAAGAAGTGCATGGGCAGAGGTAAAAATGAATCCCAGAGCGAGACGGATCAATGTGTTTCCAATTCCTCCAGAAAAACGTCTGTTGCTACAGTTAAAGGGGAAGACTTTCACTGGGCCAATTTCACGGCATAATAATAGGCCGCTTAAGGAATATTACATCGGAGGAGACCAAGAGAGCGGAGCTCCTCAGCAGCCAAAGACGTTATCCTCCACACAACCAAGACGAAACACAGCAGATCAAATGATTTGAAATAATCAGCATCTGGTATCCCGTCAGGTGCTGGAAGTTGCGGTTCGTGTTTGTTTACTTTTCCAACATGTTTTAAAGCGGGGAGCTCCACCGAGAGTAGGAATGTTTTTCGGCAGACACCTGGCCGAGATAACCGGATTTACACAGCCACCTGGCTGCGACGTGATGAATATTAAGTTGCACACAGTCAGCACTAAACAATGTGCACCAGCAAAAATGTAATTAAAAGTGGGATAACAGGCAAACGCAAAATACAAATCCAATATAGGAGGTTGCAACGTTTTCGGAAAACAGCAGCATGTTGAAGAATTCAGTGTGCAGCTTCAAGTTTACCTGATCTGAACGGCCAAATGGAGGACAGTTCACCCCAATATCAAAAATACGTAATTTTCCTCCTACCTGCAGTGCTATTCATCTATCGAGATTGTTTTGGTTTGAACTGCCTGGTTTTAGAGATATAGGTCGTAAAGATGTCCGACTTCTCTCCAATATAATGGGACAATATGTAACTCTGCTTGTGGTGCCTTAAAAGTGCCAAAAAAGAGTTGAAGAACACAACAGCAACATCACTTTACAGATATTCAAGAAAATCGATAAACCTCGTTGTTAGCGGTTTCATATAGGAGCTATGGTTGAAAGAAAATAGTCGTATATTCGGGAGAAGGCAAACAACTCTACGGCTAACAATCTAGATTTATAAATAGCACTACAGGTATGAGGAAGGGGGTAAACCCTTTAAAGGGATGATGAATAGCCAGTATAGCCTCCCTCTCTCAGAACTCTGTTGCTCTTGTGTGTCTTTGCCGTGTCACCGCAATGAATTCACCGTTACAGACATTCTCCCCTCAAAGGCATCCATGGTGTTGCACTTGGTTTTACAAACAAAAAAAGTGACAAAAGTAGTTGTTCGAAGAATGAAGAAAAGAGAGCTTGATATGCAAAAAAAACCCACCAGCAACATTGTCTTTCAGGATAAAGAAGAAGTTCATTTGTGAGACCAAGGCGTTTCAGATTGTGGCCTTCCTCAGGGTTATCATATGACGGCCTTGATGAGCACAAACGTTGTTCTTCATACTCAGGCTGTTGTCGTCCAGAGGTCGTATCGATACCCACGGAGAGGATTGTGCTGTAATTTGTAGATAACCCACAAAATGAATTTGTATGTAATCCACAAAATCATGAACCGGGAATTATAAAGACCGCAAAAACCCACACAGGGCAGGCGGGAGGGGAGGTGGATGGGTCAAACGTGTTTTCGCACGTTGTTCGTGCCCTTTATATTGATTTATTTGTCACCATTTAAGTCACAGAACTTCTGTCATTTTAACCCAAACCACAATCTTTTGTAGTGTTGTTGCCTGAAGCTAACTACATTTATTTCTTAAAGATTGTATGCTGGAAACAAGCGGAAATTGACGTATTTCTGCTTTTTCTCAGGAAAACGCACCACAAATTAGGAGTCATTTTTTCGTCCGATATCATACAAACTGTAGTATGAGGATACGTTGTTATTAAAGTTAAACCTCCCTTAATTCTGCTGTCAGAGAGATGGGGTACAAGACACTTTCGTGACTGAAAACAGCCCTTTATTTCGCCCTCGATAATGGTGAATAATGGTCTCTTTCCAATGAATAAAGGAGCCACGTTTTTCATACGGTGCTGTTGTCTGTCTGAGCGTGACATTAGATGATCTAACCGGCATCTAGTTTGAAGCACACTTAGGCCCTGCCTCTTTTTTTGTGACTGCCTGGCTGCCCTGTGTGTCCTGCAGAGATCTCTGAACTCCAAAAATTAAATATATGAGTCAGTAGCCAGCCACTGGCAGAGCAGCCAACACATGCTTGATACAATCAACGGTGAGACCATCACAAGAAAAAGTGAGGTTTTTTTTGGGTCCAACATTCACTCTCAACAGAAGGGCAGCAGCTACAAAACGAAAACAACAAAGAACATGTGTCGGGCAATGCGCAGCTAGCAGAACGACACAAACCTTTCCCGTGGGTGCCGTTGGGGACCTGCGCGGTGTTGATGCCCTTGGCGGTCTCCTGGTTGGAGGTTTCCTTGGCGACCGCTGAGCCTTTGAGCTTACTCTTCGGAGAGTCCAGGGCTTTTAGCTTCTTGGCATGTTTGGTGCCCTTGTAGTGGCCCAAGGCCTGGCTCTGTGAGGAGAAGGAAGAGCAGGCTCAATATATCGCTGGGGAAGCAGCAAAACACAGAGCCAGGACGAAATGCAATGTGAAAACTAGAGGAACACAGTCGGAGGCAATGAAGCACACGAAACATGATTATCAGGGGACAATTGATACGTCTCGCAGTCCTGTAAAAAGGGTAAACATTTGAAAAAAAACATGTTTTATCCGACAAAATGATTGACACAGCCATGTAATTGGTTTTCTAAGTGCTTTACTTTTTGGATGTATTGGGGTAATGATTTCACGGGGTGTTTTTGTGTACTGGAAAGGCTATGTATTCGTAAATGCAGCATTGTTTATCAACAATAATAATGAATTTATTAATTAATTAAAAATGAACTTCTGTAGAATGCCTTGATGTCTTTTTGCTAAATCTGTCTCTGACATCAGTCATTGTTCCTCGTTTCCAGCTCCAAAATAGCTGTTGAGATTTAAAATGTGTCTGGCTCCAAACTATAAAGAGGTGATGAAAAAAGACAATTCAGAGTGAATATGAAACAAATTATTTATTACCTTCTGCATGTCAATGATTGAGAGACTTGTGTGACCCATGTGACTCATTTTTTGGAGTGGCTGTTTGCTTTAAAGTCCGAACACGTAGTGCCGCTAAGATTCACCTTCACAAAACATTCACGAGGCACACAGAGGTGGGACATATGCAAAGACTTTGAGCTGTCCTTGTTTACTTCTGCACACCATCCCCGCATACTTTGCCTGTGGCAGGAAGGAAGGTATCAGGAGAGAAGCAATTGCCTTTTGGAATAAATAAGTATGCCAACCATGCATTCCCAAAAGGCATCTGTTAGCATCTTTATTGATGGGCCTCAGTGGGGATATTCACCAAAGACTGCTGGGACAAAGAGACCATTCCAGGTACTTCACCATGTAAGCAAAACATTAGTCTTGTTTCCTTGTTCTTCATCAGCTTGTTTTAGAAGTACTGCGACTCTGAGATACTCAAAGGTCTGCACACAGCTCTCAACATGGCGACGGCTGACCCGGCAGCTAGCAGCTAACGGTGCTAACAGCGTTAACAGTGCAAACCACAACAGTGCTGACAGAGCTAACAGTGTTTACCTGAGGGGGAGGGGGGGAACTAGCCGCTCTGCAGAATATTACAATATTACATTTACATATACATGTTTTTATCACAAACAAATGATTTTAATCTTGTGGCAATGTGGAGTCAAGTTTAGAGTCATTGCACACCACTGTGTAGATTATTACTGCATCATATCATATGATCATATCATATGTGTTGTATGTAAAAGGCTACAAGACTTGAGTAAATTACCTAGTTACATTCCACCACTGGTTCTAGCAGTTATTACTTTAATTGTAAGAAAATAAGATCAGTCAAATTGTTCTTATTTAATTCGAATATTGATTGTTAACTTTCTTGATTGTGTATGTGACAGCTTAAAATAAGGAGACAAGTAAGGAGGTTTCATTATACGAAGAGAATAAAGTTGCTGTAGCTCAGTCCTTTTGTCGGCAAAGGTTTTGAAATTGCTGAGGTACCTTAAACATTTTCCCTTCATCACAGAAACCATTTTTGGAGAAGGTGTCATTTTTCTCAAACTGAGTGCACATCTTGTTCTGGCATGAAACTATTCATTTTGATGCACATTCATCACTGTCCAGGTACCAAAGACATAACTTATTGTTTTTGTCAGGAGACTCAGGTGGTATGGATGTGTGTTTAATGCGACTACACCAATAATTCATCTTTCATTTGAGAAATAAAGTGGAAGAATTGCTTGAATTCCAAGTTTGACACACGCGTGATTAACACAGAGGGATACCATTTGTTTTCTTTGCAGGTGCTCTGTGAGGTGGAAAAGACATTCAACAAATCATCGTCTGAGGTTTTTTTTTAGGATTTATCGAAGCTGTCTGGAAACCAAAAGGTCACAGTTTAAATCACCATGTGCCCATCAACAGACATGTGGCCATAAGCAAGATTACCCGTTTTGACAATGTATGTAAACCTGAATGAGAGTGTCTGCTAAAATGTAGATGCAGCTTAGTCCTCCGTTAACATATTTGCTAAATATGATGGGGTCCGACCTGAACCAACCCAGTCGGCACTTGCAATTTATTCTTTATACATATATTTCTTATTCTTTATACATATATTTCTTGTTTATTGTAAATTTGTGTTTGTACATTGAGAGCGGAGTGGAAACCGGAGACAAATTCCATGTATGCGTAAGCACACATGGCCAATAAAGCTGATTCTGATTCTGATTCTGAGAACAAATGTCGGCATTGAAGGTTGTTTAATGCAAACCACTCAATGTCGATGTTTATGAACCAAAAATACGTTATAAATATGTTTCATTAATATCTTTGCAGAAACAAACTGACACGTTAAATTTGTGAAACGATTGGCTTGATTAAGGCAACAAAAAGTACTTGGTTATAATTTAACACAAAAACATTACGCAACAGCATAGCGCAACAACGCAACGTAACGCAGCATAACAATGTTTAGCTTACAATTGCAAAGTCAACGTTTACTTTCACACAAATGAACACACGGGTCTTTAGATATACGGCAACACTCATTAAAGAATGTCCAAATTCAATTTATCCGTGGTTTGCAGAAACGTACAATGCTATCGTTTTTTTGCCAAATATTTTTCGTCATTTTACATGAGAGATTTATTCGTATATATTTGTGCTCCTGTCAGCTCAGTTTTTAGCAATATTAGAGTTTTTGAGTGACAATGAATAGGACAATAACCAAGGAACTTTAACTTTGATTGTTTGTTTTATTTTTACATCAACTTTTCTTTTCATGTTTCTAGTGAAAATGCTCTAAAATACCCTTTTTCAGCACACAGATGGAAAGTCCATTTGTTTAAATTGCATTGGCGATCTTTGGTGGAGAAGGTCCTAGCATACCTGCACAAGCTATTGCACTTGCAAAACTGTGTGCGCACACTTACGTATGCAATCATTGTTTGAAAACTGTGAAAGGCTCTTTAAACCCACTGCCCCAAATGTCTGACAATTAGCAACGAGCTGGTGAACATAGCGGAGCATTTAATGGCTAAGGAGACAGATATTTCCCTCCAGAGTTAACTGCGTCAAAAAGGTTTGAAAAAGGTGTGAAAAGATTCACCGGAAATGAGGAAGGAAGCTTCAAATGTTTGCTTTTACATCCCAGTGGCTCAATTATCAGATTATTGCAACAGTGTAGTTTATAGGTTCATCATCTGCATGTTTGAAAAACGTGGTTGTCTTGAAGTAATTCTATTTTCATCTGGTCTTCAAAACAAAAGATTCAAGTGAAGCAACCTTAAATACTGTGAATAGTCTGTGAGTCACTGCAATCATCCAAGGTTCTGACTAAGCAACTTGAAATGTTGGGTTTAAATGAATGAACGCTTTGTACAGAAATCTGAGCAAAAACAAACCCCTCATGTTCGACAATTTAGTTACAACATCAAACTGGTCATTGGTTTGCTGGGAAAAAAGGTTTGGGTGGATGGTTGTTCTAGAACATGTTCTGCTTTCGTAATTAAATGAACTCAAACAAGACTGCGATCAATATCTTCCATAAACAACAGGATGTTTTTTCAGAACAGGAGGAAAGTTTACAAATGTTACAGCTGTGTGTGTGTGTGTGTGTGTGTTTTCAGTTACCATTGACTCCTGCTTCTCATCAGGCATCCAACAAAACTAATTTAATGTTCAAAGAAAACAATCTCCAAAGCCCAACATTGATGTAATGGAGGGTAAACCATCTTAAATCATTTATATTTGTGGCACAGTTTACTCCATTTTGTTATTAATTCATGAAGTTGGAGTTCTCTCCCACTTTTATTTGCGGAGTTCATGCACCATATTTAGTCCGTCATAAATCTTTACGACCTACATTCCCAGGCGAAGGCTTGCAGCCAGTTGCATTGCGGAAGGACAGTGTTTTTAACGGCAGCTGTAAATGTAAATGAAACCTCAGTGATGCAGATTTCAGGATGGTTTCCCTCTTGATGGTCCTCCTGGTTGTCACCACAACATCTCAAAAACTCCCCCACCCACATTCCTCGTGGATGACTGAAGACCCCAGCATACTGTTCCCAATCACAAACAAACAAAGAGCCAGTGCACGTTGCCTCAGTGTCTGTGGGGGAGGGTAGATCAGGTAGCGTGGAGGACAACCTGATTCATTGTGTGAGTCAAATGTGCTGCGAAGGACGTCTGAACCAAATGTAAATAAACACATTCTTTAAATATGTTTCCCTCTAGCACTGGGCTGCAACCAACTGAATATATTTATATTTTCCCTCAATAAAGTCCAAATCCGGCCTCCGTTGGTGTGTACAAATGCTGGGATGTGAATGCAAACACCAGTCAGTTTGAATCCAGCCAGCATGGAACCAGTATGTCATGAAAGAAGTCAGGAAAACGAACTGAAAGTACAAGAACTGCAGCAAAATGTTAAATATTATTATGTATTACAATTGCTGAGTGACAAAAATTGAGAGTTAATTCTGATGCATCGGTGTGTGAGCAGCATTTTACTGTCGTAGCTGCTCGAGTTGGAGCAAGTTACTTCATATGCACTTAGATAGTTAAGTGCAATAGTTTGCAAGTTTGGGGTCAGGCTCCTCCAAAGGGTTACGAGACAAATATGAGGGGTCACACGATGATTCAGGCTCTGATCAGCCAGAAGCATCACTCATTCATCATTGAGCAGCATGGTCTGCTACATGCAGGAGCAACATGAACAACTTGAGTTGAAGAAAATTCAACTCTGAGCAGACAAGGGCCCGAATTCATGAGCGATTTCTCTGATTGTGGTGACTTTTGCTGGATAGCCAGATTTATACAACTGAACTGAAGTTCTTTTCAGCATTAAAACTGGACTTGTAACTTTTAGGTAGTGTAAAACGGTCACGTTTTCTGCCTAAAAACAATAAAAAAAGATCTGTTGAGCACCCAACAAAGTTCTGCTACAGACATTTTTATTTATTCTTTGGACTCACAAATATCAGCTTCTGTTATACAACAGACTGAGCTTTTTCATTGTAAAAAAATAGTTTAATATGCAATTCATAGTTGAAACCAAACATTTAAAACATGTAAAAAGAGTTGACAGCCAGATGCATTTCACACCAACATGGTGATCTGTCCTTTATTCAAGACCCGTGAACCTCAGGCCTTGTGCTAAGCGTTTTAAATGATGCTCTTCCTCCCATTACGAAGCTGGCAGATCAGGACCATTGAGAAACCCATGCCCAGAATCATCAGGATGCCAGATGCAAATGCGATCCACGTGAGTTCGTCTGACACTCTGTCCAACCACGTCATGATGTACCTCATGCACGGTGTCGAGTATATCTCCCGTCCGTCCAAAGCTGTGCCGTTCCTGGAGGTGTCTGTGCAGTTACAAGAGTCGAGTTGCCCCAGTCAAGATGTCCAACAAAGAAACCACAACAGAACCCGGACCTTTCCACCTTCTGAAACGACACCTGAACTTCCTTGGGCTGTTCGCTCAGCGGGAGCAGTTGCGTCATCGGTGATCTGGTAGTCTGCTTCGTTGATCCTGATGTGTGTGGACAAACTGACAATAATGATTCCACCCACAACAAACAAAAAGTTGAAGATGAAGAGTGTTTAATGACGTTGCCCACTGCCATTGTTCAACTCCACCATCAAGCCAGGAGCCAAATGACAAAGGCTCTACCACCAGGTGGTTCAATGACTAGGTGGTTAAATATGGGTGGAGCTTTTAACCCGATGTTGGGGGCGTGTTCAGTGGGTGACGGATCACTTTGTTGAAAGGAGAGAACGATGAAAACTGACCTGAGGAGGTAGTGAAAAGTTGTTCTCTCAGTCGTTTAAGCTATCGCAGTGTTTGAACTCCACCTTCAAGTATCGGCTCAGCTCGCTTGGAACCTCGACCGAGGTGGTACTAAAAAAAAAGGTAGCAGGTACTATCCACAACTTTTGATGAACACAAACTGAACTGGACTGCTTGCTGGAAGTACGACTTTTGCAGTCCTTGAAATATGGAAGAGTTGAACTTTGTTTCCTCAGTAGATAGGGGATGTTCTTGAGTTCCTTAAATGCTCTAAAAAGTGATATGCACATTTCTTCATATTTGTTTCAATAACATGTATGAAAGGGAAACCCCTTTTAGATTAACAGCTTGTAAAAACTGCAGGTAAAGAGCTAACGGAAGTGCTGTAAATGCATCAAATGTAAACAGGTTATCCAGCGTTCCTGTTAAGGGAGCAGATCAGTCTGGTGACTCACTCGCTGTCAACAAATGACAGACTTGAGTCCAGTTTACGATGTCGCCTCATAAACATGACTGCATCTCGTAAAGCAGAAACTGACTGACTCTGTTGAAAGTGAGCAGCTCTTTTCTCTTCATGATCTTCGGGTCATTGACTGGTTTACATACAGACTTTCCCAACAGAGCCGCTCGGATCCATGTTTAGCCGAACACCACGGGCTTCCTGCTCGCCGTCATCTCTCGGTTCACTTTATGATAAACTGCCACTGGAGAAAATTGAGATACTCTTCTGTGCTGTGGTTTCAAAACAAAGAGAGGAATAAAAACACACACCCTGAGGGTATTTAGCCTCCCAGCTCAACACAGCACTACCTGTTGACTGACAGGTAAACACAGAGTCGGTCTCCCTAACGAAGCCTTCAAATAAACAGCTGATGAACACTAAACATACACTGAGATAGATTTCCACAAGTAAAACATAATAACCTCATCCTGAGTAATCACCGACAGTCAGTGTGGGAAATAGATTGATTGGTCCTTTAATGAAAGAGCGATGACATTGCTATTTAGGGATGCTACTGATTTAACAACATGCAGCAGCGCCAGTGATTCTCCTGTCAAATATTTTGATTACTTTTGAAATGGTATGGAAACTGAGCGCGAGGGGAATCGAAACCCATCTGCTGGTCCGTCAGTATGATTCAGCAAGCTCGTATTGGTGCAATGCATTCCATTGCTGTATCGCAGAGTGCACGTATGAGCTAATAACAATGAACATACTTTGTGTTGGTAACAAGATCTCCTTCCTGGAATCTATTTTGCTCACATGAGGCCTTATGTTGAAAGCAAAGATAAAGACCAGACATCCATAATCGTGCTGTCATGAGCTAATCGTGAGCCTAAGTTAGGATAAATGCAATGCAGTAAGAAGAGGAAGACGCTTTCACAATAAAAGCACCCTTTTTACCCTTTTTTGTTTTGTGTGCAACTGGTCATCAGTACAACCACGGTTGGGTGTAACCACTAGAAGCTCCCAAGAACAGTTTAAGGAACTCAGGACTTGATTGCAGGAACCTAACACCAGTTCTAAGGTCCACGCCAAATGAGTTCTGCAGCGATGATGTGTTTTAGTAGGCCAACCGGGAAGTTAGCATCGCGCTGGCGGACTCGTGTTCTAGTGATGACACTCATTCGTCTCATTTAGCCACTGGTGTGCAACCGGTTTTTATAAAACACGAAAAAGTTTCAAAATCCCCAAAAGCGGTATTTAATATCATAGAGCAAAACGTTAAAATCTCTTAAACTTGTGTAAACCACGAGCCAAAAACCTAATTTCTGTGTTTCAGGACTCATTCTCTGCAGCACGCTAGATATCTGTTGATATTACCTGAACGCAGATATAACAATAAATTGCACAACAGAGAATGTCAAAGATATGATTGAGGTAATTCAACACTGACACGTCGAGTACATGTGTAGCGAGAAATGTAGATTTTAAAAATTTTCTGACAGATAGCCACCGTCACTCGTTCACCGATCTTTAACCGCGAACCGACGAGTTTTGTGTCTTTCGTGCAGGGGTGCTGTGGTTGAAGTGCCTCACAAGCCGCCCAGCTGCAACGATAACCCGGTTAAATGATAAATTCTCTCTAACACGCCTACGTGATAGTGTTTCAAGAAAGAGAAGGGGTGAGCGAGAGCCCAAACCATGAGAAATGAATGAGAATACAGAGAAAACTCCCGCATCTGCAGCTTCAGTCTCAAATGAAAACATCTCCCTCTTGTCCTGGCTCCTGGGATATGATAAAAACGTCACAACAAAGAACCATTTATCCATCTGTAATGAAGACGGTTGAATGTCTGAAAGATGTTCAGAGATGGTTGTAATGATGAGTAAGTACTGCTGCTTTGCCTTCACCTTCTGTGTCGTGACACAAACTCACAGACATTGTGGTTTTCTTCCCCCTCACATCTCTCGGTGCATCGCACGAAGCAAAACCTTTCTGTCAACCTTCCGTGCGAGTCACTCTCAACACCTACAGAAGACTGAATATATGGACTCTATTCTTTTCTTTGGAGTGAAATCTTCCAGTGACTCAACTATTTTCGGTCCCCTTTCAGCGACGGAACAAATCCGTTGCCAATTATCACGAAACCTCTAAATCAAAGTTTATTTGCTTATTATTCATATACAGTATGTCACACTGCGTTCATTTGCACAACTCATTATCTTATTTTATCGTATAATCTGTGCATTATTTCGATAATAGCAATACAGCATGTTGATGATAGGTGTCTGTAACAAAAGTGTTGCAGTCACAGTCTGAGCTGGCCGATGCTGCGAGACGATTGGCCAGTCTGCGTTCGCTGAGCGGGACTTAGCAGAGACTGCTGTCATGTTTTAGTCATTCACTACTCGGTAAGATGGTTGCTGCTGCCTACAAATCAGTTTCTACACTACAGTTCAGCTGACCTCATTTAAAAATGTATATTTCAGACCAAAAGGTTATTCAAATGGTAACGCTGTTTAAATTGAAATGCCCCATTGCTGGCTGGACACAACTCAAGATGAGCTGAAAGCCACAAAGACTGGACTCCACCAACTGACGACTGAGTCAATACACCAGACAACACGTCGCTCACCTGCGAGTTGAACCTCAGCTGGCAAACGCTGCAGGAGACGTGCCTCCTCTTTGCGGCGGGAGGGAGGCCGAGGGTGTGGTGGAGGACGGCTTTCTGCACGGGGTCCATCTGGAGACCGGAGGGAGACACACGGGGAGAAGGCTAATTAAATGAGTTGCTCGAGCTGACCTGTAAATCACCTTCAGTCGTCCATCACTCGCTGGGCTGTGAAGTGACTGCAGGCTGCCTGGAGCTTTTTTTAGAAAGCCGGCCGTTCATCTCTGTGGCTCAGACATCAACACTCAAGACACACTGTGAGTGTTTGACTGCGTAGACTTTACTGTAATCAAACGAGCACTTGGGGGACACTACTGGCATCATTGCATCTCTTTATCATCACCATTTCCCGAGAAAAGACTAAAACCAACAGTGAATTTAACCGAACAAGCGTCTTCTGTGGAGTCACAGTCTGTGTTAACGTTACAGTGTTTGTTTGCTGACCACGAACACACATGAGAGAACCGTACTTTTGCATTTGGTGAAGTATTTCTTCATTGTTTTCAGTGCGACGCGATGCGTTTATTGCTCACAGCTCATTAAATGATCGAAACAGTGTAACAAAAAAACAAGAACCACACGCACGAGGCTGACGTCTGTGTGTTAAGTAAAACAGCTTTTCTCAAAAGCGACGAACAAATGAGGCACAATCCAAGCCACAGCAGATGAAGAGGAGCCGTCGCTGTGCAGAAGTGCTTCAAACGCTCCACTTTCCCCCTGACACGAGTGCCACAAGGCTTGCAGAGGCACGGCGTAACGTACAAGTGCCGCGCAAATGACGCTCGCGCGACAAGCTGCAGCCGTTGAGTTGCCTCCGAATAAATGAATTCATTGTTTGGATTGCAATGAAGAGATGCTGTATATCAGCTAATGCTGGTTATGGAAGCCAGCCGAGTTCTATGGAATAATTGGAACAAGCAATATCAAGCTGTGGCTTCACAGATTAAACCTGTTGGCAAGAGAAATTCATTGAGCCGCATGCGAGCAACAACTCGTACAAACGTATATATATATATATATATATATATACACATATTTTCTTAAGTGATTTGTAATAAATCAACATCTTTCCTGTATCGTCTCATCGGCCTGTGGTAGTCTGCAAGGAAAACAACTCTGAATCTTAATGTGAGTAAAGCTGGAGATTGAATGTTACATAAATTAATTCACTTCAGTGCAAATGAAAAATGAACTGTGTGCAAAATGAATATTCAGTTCATAATATCGTATTCATCATGGCTTGTCAATTCACTGAGAGGTTTGATATAATACATATTTTGCACTTGAAATGATTTTATCTGCATATTTGGGCAATTTATAAAGTTGAGTCAATGTTGTGTTCTATTCATGACATTGAGTCGAGTAGGAAAGGCCAGCGCGCATTCTGTTTGTTTTACTGATGAGAGGAAACAAACGAGAGCCTGTTAACTAAATGCATTATTTGGTCTCATTTATAAAGTATTTAACGTGTGTATGTTTTAGAAATTCTGTGTTCAGGGCAAAGTTGCGGTTTATTAATCGTGTATCCCTTCAAAATGGCTTGTTTACATTTTCAAGATAAGGCGAGGTGGAAATGGTCAAGAACGTTCATGTACGCACCAGTTCGCTCTTTACACAATTCATAGATAAGGCCTATTGGAATTGTTTCCGGAGTGGATGCTCCAGATAAAAAAGAACAAAAGTCAAATAAATTGCATGTGAAGATGCAGGGTCACCACAAACACCACAACTCCAGTGTCCTGCGAGAAACAGAAAGCTGCTCCCGGCGGCAGGAGGATGAATCGTTCGTTATTGTGTGAACTCGTTTAGCAATAGCTTGAAGGTAATACATGTTCATTTACATGTAAAAGTCCCACATAAAGTCATGGACTACTTCAATTTTGAAAAGCATTTTACTGCACTTTAAGTGTCTGTCAACCCTTTTTTTATTTCTGTCACAATACAGCGCTGCACTGATGACACATGTTGTTTTAATACTGTTTTCTGGTCCTCTATTACAACTGCTTTCAATGCTAAAAGTATGTTGTGATTTTGTCCTCTGATTTCCGACAGCAGGAGTGGATTCCTCACAGTGTGAAATTCCTGTTTTTAATCTTAGGTAACGTTTATGCACATGCAAATTACCCACAAATGATAAACCATCGATTTACTATCGTGCAGTCAAAGAGAGTTTGTTGAATCCGAACACTCGCGCAAGCAAGACAAACAGAAAAGAAAAGAAAATGAAACACGTACACATAAACATGAAAACAAAACCAGCACAACAAGCACATACGTTTTCATCTTTTGGACTCTAACTCGGAGCTGCATTGATGCTGCAGTGCTGCACGCTGCCTGCCTCCCTCTGTGTGGTGGCAGGGCTTTGAGGAATGAACAAACACATCTGCCTCGCAGTGAAAGTGTCTCAATAGGCACCACTTGGCTACAGAAGGAGGAAAGGTGCCGGCAGTGTGTGGGAGGATTAATCCGCCTTGACAATTGTGCTGCAGAAGGTAGGCGCAGCAATGTTATGCTGTCGCTTTCTGCGGACGCTGTGTTTGGCTGAACCGAGGCTGTTTTTATTATTTCAAAAGTGTTTGTGTGCAGAGGTGGAAAAAAAAGTTTCCTGAGATATTCACCTTTGGAACAAAAGTGGAAAACTATCGTCCTTACTAAGTATCAGTCATCATCGTCATACAGTATAAATTGTTGCTCGTGGTCTTTGCTGAAAGGCATTCCTGATCTTTTCATTGTCACCCACATTGGCAGTAAAACCAGCCAAACGATTCCTAAAGGGCCGAGGCAGGAAGGAGAGTAATCAGGTGCAGGTGACAGCAACGTTTGGAACGCTACCGTAGCTTGGAAACACGCGCGATCTGCCAAAGAATGGCTGAAAACTGGTCTCAGCATCCACACTGTGACGGACTGAATGAGGAGCAGCTGGCTCAGCAGGTGACAGGGTCAGGTGATCTCTAGAGGAGGTAAACCCACTGGAGGGCAACTGGTGACGGAAAAACACGGAATGGAAATTTTCCAGGAAAGACACAAGTTGGAGAAGGAAAAGAAAGAGGAAGAGAGAGGCAGACACAGGATGACCTGGCTCAGAAGGACTGGATGGTGGATGACCGGGTCCCTCGGAGAGTGAGGAGTACTCGGACGGAGGCCTGATGGGGACAAACTGGAACTGAAGCTCGGAAAAGGCAGATGAAACAATTCGCTCAGTCGGCCGAAAAGCCAACGGTGTGGGACACACCACAAAAACTGGGGCCACATATGCTCACCAACGGCTCGACACTTGGCGACTGGTGTGTCTCGGCCTTTAGAAAAAGAAGCTCTGCTGAGGGAGCGCGACATGGGTATGAAGTGGTTGCAGACTCTGATAGAAGGACAGACACAGATTCAGGCTGATTGCTGGCACGTACACAGGCTGAGAGGCAGCTCCAGGCTCCGACTGAGAAGAAGAAAGAGGCTCTGAATGAAAAGCAACAACTGGGTCTGACTGAGGAGACACATTCAAGTTCAGACAAACTGTCAGAGACCAATGGAGAGGCAGAAATCGATTCAGGTTCAGACAAGTTCAGGCTTAAAACAGACTAAAACAGATAAAGGGGTGAAAACTCAGCCGTCACCGAGAGGGACAGGGTGTAGTCATGGTTTGAATCATAAACTGTATGTTTGTGGAGTGCGGTTTTGAAGCCTTGACTTTGGCAATTTCGCTGTCGCCATCTTGGTTTACAGTCATCATGCTGTTGTTTTTGCAGCCAATAAACAGAAGTGACCATATTTGGAATGCGGAGGAGTGACGTAGAGATGCCGCATACGGCTCTGGTAGTGGCAGCAGCCTGTCAATCACAGTAAGCCCCGCCCTAAAGCATCCCCTGCTTTATGGTCTGTGTGACTCTAACAGGATCATAATTTACTAAATGAACATCATGCTGTAATGAAGAAGACTTGAAACTAGAGATTGAGACATAAACTCACACTGTTAGCCCGAACTAGTTGACTTTACTAGAAAACCGCGTGGAAACCCGTTGCCTCAAACCATTTAAGTTTTTACAAATGTTGAGCCAATAGTTTTCCATATAGTGGATTTATTGCAGGGTTGTAATGGGTTGCTGGAGTTATGGGCTCTCAATATGGTTCTGACTGACTTCAGATTTAATGCCCAAAAACGCAATAAAATAGTTGCTCATTAGTGATTTTTGACTGAGCAGTGAAGTCTGTGGTGCATAATAAAGCATATTTTTCATGCTGTTTTTAATCACTTCCTCTCTTTATGTCCCACAGTTCGCAGAGAGTGAGCTGCAACTGTAATATTTTTGAATGGTTCCACTTTCACAGATTGGATCCAGTCAATTTCTGTCAAAATGAAAACACTTGGTTTTATACATGTTTTTAAAAATCGTGCTCCAACAATTAAATGTTCCTCTCACAGCGCAACAAATACAGCAATTGAGCTGTCAGCGAAGTGAGGGAGTCTCACATGAGTCGCTGGCAGTGCTTATGTTCACAGACAAAACTCAGCGGCACAAAGGAGTCCTCGGTGGGTGTTTTCAGACACTTATGATCCACTGTGGCACTCAACATGAAATGTTGTAGAAATGTGATAGAATCTGAATTGTAATTCAATTCAATTCAATTTATTTTTGTACAGCCCAAAATCACAAATTACTAATTTGCCTCAGAGGGCTTTACAATATGTACACATTTGACATCCTCTTGTCCCGGGACCCTCACATCAGAACAGGAAAAACTCCCAAAAACCCCTTTAACGGGGAGGAAAGAGGAAGAAACCTGTGGGAGAGCAATAGAGGAGGGATCCCTCTCCCAGGATGGACAGAAGTGCAATGATGTCATGTGTAGAACAGGATAGTGAATTACAACACATTCAATGTAATTACAGCACATTCAATGTATGACACAACCACGACAGGAGGCAACACCTGGTCCAGGTAAACCCGGATACACAGGAACCTGTGAGGCGAGAAAGCACAGAGACTCTGGTGAAGAAGCAGGTCAATAATGTGCATTAAGTGGATAATAACTGCGTCTGTGTGTCGGTTTGAGACAAAACGTAGTTATTTGACCCCATGGGAATGAGACTGGACTGGACTAGCAAGGTGCTGGTCTGCAGGGAGACTATATGTGGCTTAAAGTGTGCTTTCAGCGGACTCATTCTTTCAGTAGTCGTAAGCTAAACACACAGTGTTTACAGCCAAAAAGTGTCATTTAATTGTTGGTGGAGACTTAACATTTATCAGTTCACTGGAAACACAAATCCAAATGAATGCTAATGTTGCACCATGTCTGCTGAATGTGTAATCTGTTGTTTAGCAAACACATTCATCATATTAGCTTTATAAGGACACAATAAGTTGAGTTTACAGCATGTTCCACTGTCGTATGTGGCCAAAAAAACGAATGCAGCATTCAGGCAGAAAGAAGCCCTCGGTTTTGCTCTTAAGGTACATTTACCGGTAGATGTATTGAAAAATGAAATTCAGAGACAGCATAAATTCATTCAAGCAAACTGTGGCGAGGTCAAAGCCCTGTTCTGTTAAAAATGGGGACACTTGAGTGAAACTTTGCAGTTATTCTGAATTGTGTAGCTCGTGAATGCCGAGAGACAATAAAAGCTTTTCGGGCTTCAGCAGCACTCGAAGGCAGAATGATATAATACACACCTACTTAACAGTTGGGGAAAAAAAAAATTGGGATACATTTACAGAAAATGAAACATTTATATTTATACAGAAGAGCATTTAGCTAATGTCATGAACAAAACTCGGTGACCGGCTGCTATTAGACACCAGAGTTTACATCACTTCCATATCAACGAAGTGTTGTTGATTGCTGTGCTGTGCACAATCAGCATGATGAAACATGCTGCACTAGATGTGTAGCCAAAGTCAACGAGGGAGAAGCAAATAATACAGTGAAATGTGCAGCTTTTCACCGGTAAAACACTGTAAAGTCTGCATTACAGTAGAGCAAAGGACTCTCCTCTGCCTGTGCCCTGACACACTTTGTTGCTAAACTGGAGAGAAAAGAAAGAGTTGTGCAACACTCTACCTTTGTACTGTAAATCTCACCCAGGTCTTTGGGAAGGGAGAAGAGAATGACACATTGAGTTGGCGAGGCTCGCTGGCAGAGGAGGGAAAACACTACAGCAGAGAACCAGACGCACTGCAGCCTGCTGGGAAACTGGGGCCTGAGCTCTGGGAGAGCTTACGGCAGTTAAAAACATCTGGGCCACGAGAGAGCGGATGACCTCTTACTTGAAACACGCACTGGGCTAGAAACATGTTATTTCTCCATCACTCTGGTGCAGATGCTGTGAAGTGAATCTGTGGCGATGAGGCCACAGAACGTGGCACGATCCCGCAAAATCATCAGGACAGACTTAAGCGCGCGGATATATCATTAATCACCGGGTACAAAGTGGATTGAATGTTCTCGGTCTGAATTCATCCCACTGCGCTATTCTTGGCGGTTAATTTACCCACAATCCACCGCTGAAGTTCCACCTCCTCCTGGGCATCTTTTCCGCGTATCCTTTTTAAGAAATCCCCCTGACATGCAGCATTTCGTTCCCTCCCCGCACTGAAACACGATGTGTTCGGGGCCTCGTCTGCAGAGAGCAGCTGCGGTGCCAGGGACATGTTATTCCCCGAGCTCCTACTCCCATCAGCCACCCACTGAGCCACACACTCCACATGGGCCACGCCCGCCAGGGACGGAAATGTCTCCGGAGCAAATGTACCGCGGCACACATGTTAACGGACGCGCAAACACGCACAGCACTAGCCAACCCACGCACGCCAAAGCACATCACACATGCCCGATTTTGAAGCCTGCGGTGCCCAGTGAACTCAATGTCATCTTTCAAAATCACTTCCTTAAGCGCTAATATGCAATTTTCTTTCCTCAGTTGGTTGACTTCCAGCAGCACTAACACTTGTCAATCATCCTGATGAGCTGTCTGCCTAGAAAGCAGCTTCTTGCCTGAGGCTGAGGTAACCGTAGAGCCGACGCAGACGGTGAACGCAGCCAAGCTGCAATTAAAGAAATAGAGATGTTTGTAGTGTCTTTGAACAGGTCTTGCACTCACATAAACATCCTTGACATTGTCGATAAAGCAATTGCAGGTAAACACGGAGGGTTTAAACACAGAGTCAAGGGCACAGCCAGTATGTTTGGTTTAGCTTTCAAAGATGTTGTCGAAAGCAGATTTATTTTCCTTTTATTTCACATTTTAAAATCTACAATTTCCCTTTTTTAACCTGGCGGCAACCTCCGGTTCTGCTGAGTGAAGCCAATGCGTGTCATAAAACTAGCATTCTCTCTAGTGGCCACCAGGGGGCGACTCCTCTGGTTGTATAGAAGTCTATGAGAAAATGACTCTACTTCTCTCTTGATTTATTACCTCAGTAAACATAGTAAACATGAGTTTATGTCTCAATCTCTAGTTTCAAGTCTTCTTCAATACAGCATGATGTTCATTTAGTACATTATGGTCCATTTAGAGTCAAACGGACCATAAAGCAGGGGATGCTTTAGGGCGGGCTTACTGTGATTGACAGGTCGCTGCCACTACCAGACTAGTATACAGCGTCTCTACGTCACAAAATTTGGAACAAATTTGATTTAATTTTAAAGCTTGCAGATGATAAAAACGATGACGTTTGAATGGTTAATTGTAATCGCTGGCCTTATCAAGATTCAGGAAATGTAAGTTAACCCGTTTTTTCCTCACACTTTGATCTCTTGTCTGTGGCTGTCGCCGTGTATTCTTCCGTCTGTCTTTGATGCGCACTGATGTGTCTTCGTCAGAGGAGACGTCGGCGGCGTGTTGACAGCGAGGGAGAGTAAGCAGGTCATTTACCGGATACCATCTGACAGCCCACAGAAGGCCTGTCCGTCTGAAAGTTCAGCACAGACGGCGCCGCTGACGCTCGCCCACCCACCGCTGCCGGATAATGTGACAGGACGAGACAGCGATGAGCTGAGACGCCGGTCGAGACGGGCCGACTCGTACGACTGACGCCTGATAAAAGGGACAGAAACACACACTGAGCGCTGTCAGTCTTGGTCTCGCGAGGCCGATATCGGTTCGTGTGTGACAGAAGGAGTTAGTGTCACACAAACAAGCTGGCATTAAAATACACAACAAAAGGATCGAATAATCAATGACGTGACATTTTGGTTTAATTCGGCTGCCTGAGCTCTTTCTCAGGAGATTAAAATGTCTTTGAAGGGGCAGTAAGTCACGTATTTACTGCACGTTGAACGCGTGTTCATTGCTCTATCACGTGATGCGAGTTTGTAAAAGCATGATATTTGCTTTTTACAGCGACATACGACACAACCTGCTTTTCACTGAGGCATCATATCTCTAAATTGTTAATTGTTGATGCTGTCATGGTTTGTTTACATCAGTAAAGCAGTGAAACCAGTCTGTTAGGTTCATCATCAAGCAGCACACACAATGTTGGTTTTCCATCAACAGTGGCCGATAACTCAAAGCCTTTCATTATGCATGTGAGTGTGTATACATAATGTATGTGGTCAAACAAATTACAGATCACAATATCTTGGAGGAGTAAGCCCTTTAGAAAAGAGCGACTTCCTCTTCGTCGTGACGGCACACCTCAACGTAGTGACTGTTGAAAACATGGAACATTTGAGTGTTTTACAGATCGTTTTACAGATGACTCTACTTCTCACTTGATTTATGACCTCAGTTCATGGTCTCAAGCTCTAGATCCAAGTCTCTTCAAGACGAGCGAAGGCCCAAATGCCAAACTCAAAGTATGCACAAGCCAATGGGTGACGTAACCACGACGTCCACCTGTTGTATCCAGTCTGTGGTACGACTTTGTGTCGTTTGTCGGAAAAAAAACAAGTCAGTGTGAACACGAACTGAAAGGAAACAATGTATCTCTTTTTTTTTCTGGGTCAAGACCAGACGAACCAAACTGCAGGTGTGGTCTTGAGCCTAAAATTAGGGAAACATGTCAAGGAAACGTTTTCGTCAAGCAACTGTTGACTGTTGGAGACGGACCGTGTCATCCCCATCAAATTCTCACACTTCAACTATCCACGCCAGCTGTTGCTGCCTATTTGAGCAGCCAGACTAGTTAGTACTAGATTCTACTCCTGTTGTCTCAGTTTGCTGAGATCTTAAGTCCACATACGTCCAACACATTTTGTGTTCTCGCTGCAATAAGGCACCGTGCAGAAAGTTTACAGAACACACGCCTCTTAATGTGCTTCAAGGGATATAAAACAGCAAATAAAACAAGAAATAATGGGCCCAGGCAAAAGCCAAACTGGCACATACACATTTTAAATAAAAGGGAATTTTATTTGCAGTGCTGGCACGTTTGGAGGCTTTATAATGAAGTCTTTCAAACCTGCCCAACAGACACCTGTGTTTTGAACCATTATATACAATGTGGGCTATATATGCTGTATGTATATGTGACTGAGGCGCGTAGTGTTTATACTGGGCGTTCTCTTCACATGCTCCGGAGGTACTGAGGAATCTCCTCTGTAATAGCAACATACACATTCATATCTGTTAAAATACACACAGAGAGGGAACGACTGGTCAATGAGGGCTCTGCTGGTGAGGTCTAAATGCTCCATTCACAGCCGCCAGCCCCGCTCACTATTAACCAAAGTGGGATGAATGACCTGTCGAATGTAATCCTCCCCTCTATGTGTCTCCCAATTACCTCCGCCGCCTGGCCCAGTCCGTTAGCTCGTCATCAGATTGTTGCCACACGCGAAGGACTGCAGGAATTAGCAAGTCAAATCCGAGGGGGGATTTCATCGGCTTATAATGAACGACATCTTTCAGGTGTTTCGGACAAAAACACAGAACTTTTCGAGACAGGAGGCAGGTGGGAGGAGAGTGACCACCAGAATATTGAGCCAGAGAATTTATCGGGTAGAAAAGGCAGCGATGAGTCCAGCGGTGAGGTTTTAACAGCAACAAATTCACGTAATCTGCTTTCTGTCTTCAAACACTCGGTTTTAACTGAGTTACGACAGATCTATTCGATTTTCCTCAAACTTTGGGGGAAAAGCCTTGTTTCCACTTGATTTAACTTGATGTTCCTCTTGTACATCAAACAGGTCAGTGTGTTGAGCTTTTTGCTAAGATGAAGAGCTTCTGCTTATTACGTAAGTCCAATTAGTTCAGACAGAATGATGAGGAGCAGGAACAATGTAGAATACATCGGATGAACACATCGCATTATTTTTTGACGGAGCAAGGTTGCTTAGTGATGGCAATTAAGGAATAAAATTGCCAAATGAAGGTGAAGAGACGCATAAATAAAAAGAGGTGCTGCATGGGCCACATGTTTTAATGTAGGGAAGGTCAAACATTGCACTTTATTTGCTTTCAATGTCTTTCTTTCTCTGTTCATGTACAAACAAACAGAACTAATTGGCCATGTGTAGGAAACACAAGCACTTTGTTGGATTTCGTAAAACATCACGGTTTGGCTTAAAATAAGTATGTTACACATCATGTCATAAGTGAACATTTATTTTGGTTTCACTTGGGATGCAAATGGTCGTCTCCTGCGTCAAAGTCCTGCGCTTCTTTGACCCCCCCCCCCCCCCGACCCCCCCCCCATCCACCCAAACCAATATGGACTTCTCACGCTTTCATTAGAAACGTATTATGGGACAAATCATTATGTTTCCCCTCAAACATAATTGACGATGCAGTTTTGTTGTATTGGAATGCAATTTCAAGCGACCAGGCCGGCTCCAGACACCACTTCTTGTTCGTCCGCTCTTTTTCCATTTCTTCTCCCCATTTTTCTGTAACCCTGACCTTTTTTTTGTCTGCACTTCCTTTTTTTCCCTCCTCTGCTCCCTTTGCACTTGTCTCACACAGATGCAGTGTTTTTCACCGAGTATGAATGATTTTCCCATTGCTCTTCAGCGCTGCGCTGACCCCTCTCGCACCACTGGGCCCTATCAGGATGAAATATTGAACTGGGAGAGCTCCCTCAAGGCATTTGGCAGGCGCACTGTCTGTCCCCCGTCCAGCTGAGATAAAAGACAACAATGTAACGCCGTAACCCTCCTCCTGCACCAGGTCCTCCCAATAAAGCACCAGCATGTTCCAGCTGGCTGCGATGCTTCCACGTCGACCGTTTAAACTAATCATCCGTTGTAAGATGATCTAACGAAAGGTCTATCGGGCTTCTATTTGTGGTAAATCAGTATTGCTCGTCCAAAAAAAATAAAGCTTTTACATCTGCCATCCTAAATCATCAACGATCAAAAAAAGGTTCCCGAACATTAGTGGAAAGAAATGCTTTGGACGGTGCAACATCCCTGTACAGTGCAAGTTATGCCCTCCAGCTGTTAAAATGCATGCAAAGTGTGCACGCTTGGACACATGCAGAAGCACTCATTTATTGAGTTGTCTTTATTTGCATATTGGTGTTAAATCCAAAAGTAACGCAAAGTAATTTATGTAAGAAATAAAAGCAAACTGAAATGCTGCATACGGTCGGTTTGCATCCCTGAGATTATAGCTGTACAGAAGAAGGCTAAATCGCCATCTACAGAAACCCAAACATCAACAGAAAAAACAGTAAAAAGCTGTTCGTCATTGTTTGATTGACATGTAATCTCTCTGACAGTCAGTGACAAAAACAGCAACAGCGTTAAACATGACGGCAAAACAAAGACCACTGAAAAAACATCTGCATGAAGAAAAAATGGACAGCTAATATTTAGGTTTTGATAAAGTACGTGTGCTTCAAATAATAATGTATTTGTCTGGTAAGATATGCCATAATAACTTCTGGAATAGTGCAATGTCAGGACATTGAACGTCTTTTTGCAAATGAATCACCATGCATGCAGTGAAACTCAAGAGGGTGGACTTCGATCGTGCTTTTGCTGAATTCCCTCACAGGCTAATTTCTAATCCATCATTCTATCAGAGTGCTTCAGCTACACCCGCAGGAGGGATGAGAGTGTCTCACTCATGACAGGGTTCAGTAAAAACTAAGATTAAACGATTTATCTTCACATAATAGTCCACCATGAATATCAAACAAGGCTGATGCTCTGGTAATGAGAGAGGAGCCCGAGGAGTGTGGCCATCTATTGGATTTCCAAAATCAATGCCCTTGGATAGAAAAATGCATGAGCCACCTGCAAACACTGGATCTTAACAATGCAACGTGCTCCCTGCGCTCCCTGCAACGTTCCTCACGGGCCCTGCGGGACGTCGAGTTCCTAAGCCTGCTTTCATTGGTGTTGCTATTTAACTTCACTTTGGGAAAGCTTGCTGAGCAGGCGTGCGCCACATCAACACTCCCTGCTTCTCATTTATTCAGTTAAACATCTTTACACTTGCACTCCTTGGCTGAATTTGAGGGGGGTTCCTTCATGGTTTTGGGCTTTCTTTAAAGTGCAACACAATGGCAGTTATTGCATTTTATTGCACATGGATTCTCCCAGGCAAAGCAAAGAATTCAAAAACCACTGACTGTCTGCCCAGTTTCTTCTCTGCCACCTTCTTATGTGGGCTTTGCGGCAGAAATGATTTACAGTTGACCCTTTGCTTGAGTTCTCTGGGCACACGGGGGACACCTTTTTGTAAGCTCACGAAGAGAAAAACACTGCTCACGAGAGAAATAAATGTGAGAAAGCTTTACAGAGGGGAAGTATCGCTGAAGACAAACAGGGCGTGTCTGAAGACCTCATACGGCTGTGTCCGCCCCGGGCTGTCTCATCAACACATTGATTCAATCCGCAGAGTCTGTCCCACGGGTCAACCTGGTCTCCGTGCAAAAAGACACCGTTGTATTCTCCCTCGGGGACTGGTGTGTGTTTCATTGTGGGAAAAATAGTGTTGCAGGTGCAAACTGCTCGCACACTCGCGCTCCAGCTGGTTCTGTTTAGACGGTGAAACACGGTACAGCGTGAGGCCAACGCTGACGCACGCACACACAGTGGAGGAGATTGCTGAGGGACGGATGTCAGGGATGGAGCATGCTGGGACACTCCCACACAGCTGTCTTTAAGGGTAATAGTACTCGGATTTCATATGTTTGCAATGTGCAGATTGTTATACTGTAGTTTCATTGATATAAACAATTCCTGGAGGCAGAAACTGTTTCCGCTCGAGTTAAACCTCGCTGGGAAAAGACGAACCGCTGCTTCTCTGGCAGAGCATCGGATCAGACTCCTGCCTCCAGTGAGACAGAAGAAGAAGATTATAATGTCAAGCCACTGCTCTTCCTTTCAACTTGTGAAATTGAAACTTCCAAATTCTTCCCAGCCACACTATCCCATTGTCATCTATGACAATAGTTGACAAACTGTTTTCAATTAAAATATGTTCAGAGGCTTGAAGACACAACACCATTTTTAGTATTAATACAGACAAAAGATTAGAGACACTGGGAAATAATACACAAATCTGTGTAGCAGAAGTATGTTTTTTTATAATCTTGTGAATCAATTGATCCTTTACTAAGCTCCGCCCCCTGCTGCTACTTGGTCAAGCTGTCAGCGACGGTACCATGGAGCCCACACTGTCACTAACTGCACTCCCTGAATACATGTGATCTAACTTTTGGAAAAAAAGAAAAAAGCGATTTCTTAGAAACAGAAGGGTCTACAATGTGCGTTTGAAGTACATATCCAGGATGTCAAACTGATTGAAAACAGGTTGGAAAGATGAAGATAGAAGCTGAAGCCCGTTCAAGGGGCGGGACTTAGCAAAGGGCCAATGGGTGAGCCTCAGATTCTCATAGATGTGAACCATGCAAAACCTTCTGCTAAAGGACACTACACTTTCACTTCTGCAGCGGTTTCAGAAAGTTCTCCCGTCCTTTCTCCATCTGTAACTCTGGTGTTTGGTATGAAATCCATACATAGCAAGTTTGTAACAAAACAGATCCATCTGATGTAATAGTGGGTGGTTTAGGTGGTTTAGGGGGGTGGACTATAGCCTTAAACTGCAACATACCTTCTTGAATTTCTCAAATATGAGTATCCTTCCCTGTTTTAAGATGACCAGATGGGAATTTAAAGCTGACATATTTTTCTTATCACTTCAAAAGAACCCCAAGCACACAGCAGCGCCATCAAATAAGCAGAAACAGATTGCTTCAGCCCTCCATTCCTCTCCCACATCCAAGCCTCTGGTGTGCGGAGAGAGTGTGCCCTGAAACACTGGAGGGAAACAAATATACATCCCCGCTGTCCGACTCACACCCCTGTGTTCATCGGTTATCACACTGTGGCTGACATTTCACAGGATTCAAACACCCAGAGGAGCTTTGAGAGTTGTTAGCCTGAGCACAGTGCCAGTAGGTCACTTAAAGACGAGGAGGAGGCACTGGACGACAGCTACATCGGCTCAGCTTCGCCTGGGAAGCTGGCGCTAAGCACCTCCATAGAAAATCATCTTGAGCTCCCCACTATTATCTCTGCATTCCACCGGAGACGGAGAGAGCGGTGCGCTGGCAGCTATCCAGAGAGGGCGAAACGTTATCGTGGGAGGACACATCGAGACGAGCTCCACCAACATAAAGCTTCCGCTCAGCTCAGGGGGTGAAGCCCCGGAGCCCGAGCCAAATGATAAGGGCCGCCGTGCCGCGCAGGAGACAGACACGCACTCCACGCCACCGCAGCAGGTGTGACTCGCTGGAGGGAAGGCGGCCGGCACGCTGGTCCCGCTCGCTCTCCGGCTTTGATCATTTCCCGCCGTTTTTTTGCGGGCTAGCACGCTTTCCCCCGGGAATACAATTTATTGAGTCCATTAGATGTGTATGGGACACGTGTAAATCAAATAAGAGTCTGCAAAACAGCCCGACTCATCCTTTGTTCTTTTCATTTTATCTTCATACAGAGGAGGAGTTGAGCAATCATTCGTCATTTGAAAGTCAACTATGAAGAAATGAAGAGGATAAAGCTCATGGGGGGTCGTAGTTTTACGATCCTGAATCCCTTTTTGAAGATTGTCTTTTATCTAACGACATAGAATCGGAGTCCCCTCGGTAATGTAACAATACAAAGGTTTAGACTGGTAAGTACTATATTGTGAGAAATTTGTCTGATTGTAAGATAAATAAACACGTGTAGATGATAAAATGAACGTTGTATTTAGTGTTCCGGCAGCATTCCAGTGAGGCAGCATGCACAATACCAGGGCCCTGACCCAACTAAATGGAACCGGGCCACAGTTAATGTTATTAATTACACCCGTGTTTACCCGTGTCAGAATGGCTGCTGTGTGAAGGCCGGTCGGCTACAGATGAGCCTCTGCTTCTCTTGCTTCTCTGCTCGCCCGTGTGTCCCCGCTGCTGCAGGACTACAAAGCAATTTCCCAGCGCGCAGATGTGCGCGCAGAATCGATAAATCACAATCCTGATTACTCTACAGCGGGAAATGGAGTTTGTATTGTTTCTCTAAGACAAATGTAAGCTCCAGGCAAGATAGATCTTATTTCCACGGCCAAAGAAAGACAACCCGAACACACATACGCCGACTCCACACTGAAAACTCCTTTTCACACTTTTCTCTTTCATTACACACCAAAAGTCACGCGTTGCTGTCGAGCTGCCCCCCCCCCCACCTTTACCACCCCTGTTTTCTTCTCCTGTTTGCGCCATTTCTTTCAAGGTGGCAAGTTCAATAACTCTTCCATGATTGAATCAATTGAAAGTTTGCAGAGCAATCCCAAAAGTTCTGCAAAGCTCACTTTCTGTTTTGTCCACTCTGAACTGGCCTCTTCCAAATTTCAACAGCAACTCATCCCGACACACGCGGTACGTTTAGGTCAACAGGTGTGTCAAAATGATTGAGCTGGTACAATTTCAAGGATTAAGTTCCGTAATTTCACATCAGTTGAAGGATTTCATTGTGACACGATGTTCAATCTTTTTCATTTTAGATGTTCTGAATCCAAATTCTGGCCCCAAAGTGAAACAAAGCAAACACTGAAATACTTTCTAATGAATCGAATATAGATGAGTCACTGATGTGTTCATCGGCAAGACAAGCAGAGGTGCTGCTCAGAATTGGAACAAGGCCCCTGACTCTGATGGGTCGAACTAGGTTGGAAATATAAATTAAATTCTCCGCAATTTAATTTAAAAAATAAATCCCAAATTATGAATGTGGTTCAACAGATAGGGAACATTGTGAGGCTTGGACAATATAATGTGAAAGGAGCTGCTTGGATTCAAGGTGTTTTTGTTTTGAGACATGTATGTGGATATCATTTGGATTTTGGACATTGAGGCAGAGTGGCCTGTCCTCAGTGAAAGACACGAAGGCACCTAAAGGACTCTCAGACTGTGACAAACCAGATTGAACTGTTTGACCTCAATTCTAACGGGGCGCCACTCATCTCCTGCACAATATCATCCCGCCGGTGAAGCGCGGTGGGGGCGGGATCGTGCTGTCGGGCTGTTTTTAAGCTGCAGGGACTTCGGGGGAACGACTACGCTGTGCAGAGATGTCCTAATGAAGACCCGGTCCGGAGCGTTCAGGACCTCAGACGAGGAAGACCCAAAATCCAGGTGTACAAAGCTTGTCGCGTCATACCCACGAAGGTTCTCCGACAAGAAACAGTACAATGATACGCCACTCGTATTCGGAGTTCAGACAACTGCTTTTTTGCTCAGTCGGGGTTTATGGATTTCATGAAACCCAACTTAGCGAAAAAGCAGTTGCCTGACGTCAAACAACAATTCTTTGACCTCCTTCTTTTCCAAACTACATTTGTCTGAAAGCTCCTTTCAAACTTCAGCCTCCTGAAAGACCTTTTTTACCGCCGTGTGTCTCGTGAGCACATGCAGTTACGCGCACGAGGTCTTTTTGTTGTGTCTTGAAGCCACACTTTTCTGTTACATTTCCGTGAATTAACAGGCCCACGAGGGACAAAAGACAGAAAGAGGGACAACAAACGTCCTTTCTCTCCCTGCGGCTAAAGACTCCCTGGTTGTGTCAGTCACTCAGCCCGGAACACGACTTTGTTATTCGTCCCATTTCATGCGGGTGTGGACATGCGCACACGTTTCAATATCCTCTATTTTCTTTTGTACAACCTGGAAAAGATGAATCCAATAACGTGCGTGTTCCTGGGTTGACGTGTGTTCTTTGCTGCGTTAATGCACTGTCATGTATGGGATTATTTTGCGTGTGTTTTCTCCTGAGGTAAGGGGGCGTACATGTTTATTGAGCCCCGGAGGCCCGTTAGCAGATCTGCCCTCATCTCAAGCAGATATAAAGAGAGTGCTGTCTGTGGGAGTTCAGATGGAAACACACTTCAGCTTCATCTGCAAATCACAAAATCTGCTGCACTCCATCGAAACAGCTGCTCGCTTTCTGTGCACGATTCAGACTCAGAGATCCGCATCTTCTAATGAACTGCTTGACTGAAGCCATATTGCCCGTATGTGGCGGCAGACAGCGACATTTTAGTTAAAGCAAAGAAAGTTATTTAAGAAAATATATTAGTATTTACATTTGTACAGCGTTATACTTTTTACTGCTTCATTTACTCCACATTATATATTTAAAAAACATATAATATCTCTATTTTTCTGTCTTTTTATCCTTTGATGTTTTTCTCTTATTTCTTCTCTTCTCTCGTTACTTTCCTTTCCTACTTCCCTCAACCTGTCCTCCATTCTACCGCCATCGCCTTCTTCTCTTATTTCTCTCTTCGTCCTCTTTCTGAGAAAGTACTTCAGATACTTTGGCAACAGGCAGCCAGCGTTTTCAAGCAGGTATTGTTGTCGGCGTCGCAAAGGCAACCGGATCAGTTGTAGCTTTCCTCGGAGCCTTATTGCAACGACCAACAACACAACACCGCAGCCGAGCTACCGGCCAAAGAAACAATGGACCGTAGGAATCCCGATGTCAATGAGAAACCCGGTTCTCAGAGCGACGATAAAGGTGGAGCCAAACAGCTGGCAGTATTAATCAGCAGCAGCTTTTCTTACTTACTAATCTAAGTAGCTTAATACCTATTAACTATTCTTGCCTCTTTTCTACAATTAACAACAAGAGCACTCCGGCTGTTCCACTGGCTGCCGTTGGGGAAAGCTACTGTCAGCTGTTATGTTGAGTTATAAGCCATTTCGTTGAGTCTCTCTGGCGAGCAGCAGTGAAAATGTCGAGGGCTTTTACCACGAAAGGTAAGAACACAAGCTGGAATGTGCTGCTGTTGACAATAAATAAATGAATAGTTTGCCTTTGTGTTGTTATTTTACTGCCGTCGTAAGTGTCGGTGCTATTTAAAGCTCGAGCGCTATCCTCTTCCTTTGGGCCGTAAATGGAGCTTCGTTTTCCCAGGAGATCGAGACCCGGTGACAGAAATACAAAGTGAAAGTGAAGCTCATGGAACTGATCTAAACCCTGTTAGTGTCACTATTCATTGTCTAATCAACCTTTACTGCATAGCGATGAATCAAAACAAAATACTTCTGCGTTGCTACTTTAAGTACAATTTGCTGCCAGTTCTTTGAAACTTCTACTCAGCTAACAATGTTTAAATCCAGGACTTTCCCTCTGTGGCGCTGATTTGACGTTTCATCACTTCTGGCACTGTTTCTAAGACGTGTTAAGGATCCTCTCCCGTCTGTGTGACACATGAAGGAACCCGATCCGGCCTCCACGCTTGGCAGACAGGCATGTGTTGCGCCCTTGAAACCAAAACTTACACTGTTGTCGGAAGAAGAACAGAAGTGTGTGAACTCCTTCTCGTAAAGCTCTGCGTATCATTACTGCTCTGCTGGTGATCAAGGAAATCAGGATATGGGGGAAAGTTTGAGGGAATAAAAAGGGAAAGAGGCAGCGAGAGAAGAGAGAACACACAGCGAAGGGGGATTATTGTGTGTTAATCGAGTATCAGCTTTCAAACACTTGGAGGCTTCCCAGTGTATTACTCACTATCTGCAGACAAGCCAGTTAAATACAGAATAGACAGGACGAGAAAAGGGACTGAACTTTCCCATGAAACAATCAGCCTCCCTCTGCGTTATCCGGGCTTTTCTCCGTGATGGATTTCCTTCATATTTCATTTTTTCACTCTTATCCAGCTGTGCAGCATATTTAAACCTCTGATTCCAGACAACTTTAATTCGCGTTGTCTTTGTAATTCAAAAGATGACACTTTTATCTGTCAGGGTTTTTCTTTTTTTTTCTCCAGTCATCATATATTTTTTGATGACCTGGCTGATTCGAACTGCGCGAGGCCACATACTTCCTCATAATTACTTTCTAAAAAAGAAGATCAATAGATCCATACCAGCGTACACATGAGTCCTGCAACAGTAAAGTGCACGTCGGGCGAGTGCTCCATTTAAAAAGGCAGCGCCTCGCCGATCGCAAATCCAATCAGGCCCGTGTAGTAGCCAGCTGCCCGCGTTGCTTCACAGTAAGCTGTTAACAGCAGGTCTTCATGCTGGAGAAATGGTCCATTAAAGAGCTGGTCTCTGAAACGTGACACCGCTGTTCAAGAAAAACAATGAGCTCTGAGAGAGTTACTTTAAATCTCCACATCAACACATAAACAGTGAAGCTCTAGTAATATATCAACAAAGCCAACAGCAATCAAGAGCAGAAGTGATCATTGTTGTGTTCATGGCTGCAACTGATGATTATTTTTTATTGTCGATTAATCTGCTGACTTCATCAATTAATGGTTTGGTCTGCAAAATGTCAGAAAGTACTGAAAAAGTCCAAATCCCAAAGATAATTGGTTTATTCCCGCACGATACAAAGAAATGTAGCAAATCCTCACATTTGAGTAGAACAAAGGAATAATCAACAATAATCAATGATCTAAATAATGGTTTCCGTCAATGGCTTCAGCTCCAATTGTGTTGCGAGAGTTGATATTGTGGGAAAACAAATACATGTTGTCAGTGAACATTTTGCGACGTGTATTGACAGATACGTTGATTCGTCACATTATGTTGTTAAATAATTACTTATGTATGAATGTGAATTCTATGAGACAGGATTGATAACAGATTAATCACAGAACAGAGACGGGTTGAGATCTTCCCCAGAAATACAACCACCGGTCATCATGTGACGCTTAAAGGCCGGTAAGTGGACCTTGAGGCAGAGGGGGAAAGTTAGCCTTCCATCCGATGCTAAGTGTTAGCGGGGACTTCATGGTACGGATTCTTTGTAGTGTGCTTCACTCTTTGGAAGAGTTGGAAGGTTCGTGTTTCTTTCCAACAACAGATCTGAGAAAGAACTCTGAGGTTTGTTCAATGTAATCACTTTCCTAACAACGTTCAAGGACCTTTCTGTCAAATAACTGTGTGACGTAGCACTTTGTGAAAGAAAAGCTGAATTTAAACCCAAGTAAATATTCATTTAAGTTTCCGTTGTTGTGAAAAATTGCACATCTTTGCGCGTTCAGCCGACCTGCTGTTTCAGCGTTTGTTCATTAAAGTGTAACAGTTGAACATTGTCTCTATTTTCCACGAAATTTGATCGTTCTCAGAAAAAACGTCTCGAAAATGAGAAGTCAATTATTTCAGAAATCACAGACCAGTCGAATGAATTGTCGCCAAATGATTTGCGCTGCTTTGCAACATTTCTGCAGTGGAACATTTGCTTTCTCCAGATTGTGCACGACATACTGCAATCTCAGGAGGAGGGGACGCCCGTTAAGACTGTCGTATTCAAAACATTAGAGCAACATGGAGCACGTTTTTTGCAAGCTTTCATCGCTCTCAGAACTTCTCACAGAAGATGCACTAAAAGGCCGTCTTAGCTGTTACTGTGGGAACGAGAGGTTTTCAACGAGACATTCCGGCACATTTTAAACACACGTCTGTAATGTTTTGGACAAGTAGAAATGCCAACTGGCTTTCAGCATTTTCTACGGCAGAATATGTCTGATATATATATATTTATATATATCTTTATTTCTGTGTCGGAGTAAAATGAAAACAGATGTGAATGTTAACAATGAGATGAGTTGTACTCCAGAGCCAAATTCCTCAAAGAGAAATAATCTGCTTTCAGTTCATGAGTCTTGATGTGAGAGCCTAAAGACGGAGCTGTCAATAAATCCCCACAACAGAGTTGAGAATGCAAACTGTCTGGAGACAGTAATCACAGTATCCACGTATGCGCCTCTGCGGGCTTTTTGCCTCGTTAAAAGAACAAATTTCAAGAGAAACATACTGAAAAGAGACGAGATGGGAGATTTCTTGACATCGAATGAATGTTTGCAGAATAAAATCATACATTTCTCCCACTCTCTCAAGTGCAGTGTCAACAGATTCCTTACATTTTTCAAAGCATTTAAGCTTCAAAAAGCATCATTTCAATGAGGTAACTTCAAGAGAGAGCATTTTCGATACATACATTTGAAGAAATGGCAGATGCATGAACCAAATGAGGTCAAGCTGCTCTGAGTGAGAAACAAAGTCTCCAAATGTGAATATTTTAGGGACAGATATTAGAAATAAGGACGTGGAATCCTGAACAACAGAGCCAGTCTTATCTCCTCCAGTCAAAACCTCAGCAGGGGGTCAAACAGCATCTGAAAGCCTGCGAGCAGATCTCGTGACCCCGCCAAATGAATAGAGGACGTGACTCACCGCGTTGAATCCTGTGAAGAGGCTCGCCGCTGCGGTCGTATCCAATGGAAAAGGGAGAAAATGCTTCATGCCCAGCGAGGTCTGGACGGCCGGCAGGGTGGGGCGCATCAAGGTGGGCATGAGGCCATTTTGACATGTGTTACCTGTGGGAGGGAGAGCAAAGGCACCGTGTTGAACAGCAGACGGCAACGGGGACGGAAGCCGCCGCCAAAATCTTTCAGTTTACATCCAAGTGAACCTTCTGTGTTTGTTTAGTCTGCATGATAAAGTGTAACATCTTATCTATGTTCGTCATCTGTGTAAATATTTAACACCGCCAACGACGCGGCCAAAGCAAACATCCATTAGTTCCAGCACGAGTTGATTTGATTTAAATGAATGCCTGGTGTAAAAATACTTTTCTTAATTTCCTACAGTTGGCCGTGACTCGTCTAATAGCATGGAAATCGATACGTTTTTATGATTTTATCACAAATTCCTCACAAGTTCATTTTCCGTCTAAAATGTTGGGGATATCCAAACTGTGTTGTCACATCCAATGTGAGTTTGTGACAAAATAATCTCAATTCAAGGTCCACTTACACGCTTTTTCTGAGAGCCGGTTGAGAGCTCCAGAACTAGTAAGTGGAGATAAGTTGAGACGAGTTTAGCTGCTCAACAATTAATTTCTATGCTCAAATGAATGAATGAGATTTATTCTTTATTTTTGTATCATTTGATTAAACACTGTACATGTTCCTGTTTTATTACAAACTAAGTTTATTCTGTATTCGCTATCCTATCGTCACGAAAGATATCGCTCGCATGGCATTACAGCGCAAACACGTCAATAAAGTTTTGCGTCTGATTTAATTATCCATGTGGAAATGTATAAATGTTTCCTTTGGCGCCAAGAAGACAGTCAGCAGAACAATGGCAGAGAGAAAAAGAAAAATGAAATGTCAGACAGAATTCCTCAAAACCTTTGGCACGGAATTTAAATGTGTTGGAGAGAAAACCACATAAATGTGCTTCAGTTAGCACCAACTCGCTGAAGACGCTAATAATTTCACTGCGTCTATTAGTGCTTTGTGATTTAAACCCATGGCGCAATTATGGGTCTATTATTTTAGAATTACGAGATTTCTTTTGTCTTATTTTTGGAGGTTTAGCAGTCGCAGAAGCATAAAATATGGTGAATTTGTCCACTTGGAAGAGTTTTCAGAGCTTTTCGACCTCATCTCAGCTGATGAAGGCCGTGAGATCCCGAGGTCAGGAATAAAATTCCCCACTCAGAATAAGAAAATCATGAAAAACCATGAATCTCACAGCTTCCAGAGATTCTGGTTCTTTGCTGTAACTGTAATTGTTGATACATGCTCATCAAATACCCTGTAATATCTCCTGTTTGGGGGAACTTCCACTTGTAATGGAGTATTTGTGTATTTTGAGGTTAAGAGAATAGTCTCCATTGGCTCAAAGACATGTCGGTGATTAATTGGCTGCAGGCTCATGAATTCTCATGAATTTGTTTTCTTCTTGTAATCACAAACGGTGTAAAGTGCGGGGGCCAAATGCGCCTTCCCCACTTCTAAACCCGCCACCTCAGGGGCCCTTGCTTGGGGCCAAACTCTGCTTTTATTTTGATCTCAACTAAACACCTGCAAAGTTCCGTGACTGCTTCAGGATGACAAAATCTGTCTGCAGAAATAGAAGTTTCCGCTACAGTAGGCGACACCAGGACCACATTTAGCCACGATGACTCACACACAGACCCACAAGTTGAAAACAATAACGGGCTGAGAACAAGTTCCACACTCAGCAAACCACTGCGGGATGCTTCGAGGATGTTTATCCCTCCGAAACAGATGCTCTCATTCTGAAATTGTCCCCTCAAACTGACGCAGGATGACGGCAAGAGAGGCCTGGTCCTCGCATCTCGAAACAAAAGTAAATACTTCACTTTTATTGTGGTGTGAGACGACGCCAGCAATGCGCTACATAAACCACCAATTGGAAAAGAGCACAGGGCTGATTTCAACACTATAGGATATAAAAAAAAGAATAAAAAAAGAGCAGAGAAACCGTCCCAGCCCTCCAAAACACTGGGAATTAAAGAAGCGATTTCGCAAAGCAGTAATGAGAACCAGAGGGATTTTTTTTTCAGTGGAACTCGGGGCCGGCATGGCTCTAAAGCGCTGGCAGATACAGTGTCACACCACCGTCTCGAGGCTAATAAAAACAAGGTTTGTCACGCTTCGGTCCCCAGGCAGTGGTGAGGCGTAAATGAAAAGCAAAAGTCATAAAAACCAGAGGAGAAAAGTGAAAAAACACAGACCCCCCCCCCCCCCCCACCCACCCCCTCTTCCCTCACTCTGTCTCCCCCCTCCAGTCGCCGGAGCGCTGCCATCTGTTGGAAAAAGAACACACGCCGTCTCTCATGTGGAGGCACGTCTTTCGACCCAACTTTAGCAAAGCGCGTCCTTCTGCAGGGATCACCCAACCGCGCCAACTCTCGACATGCCGGCCTGACGTCAGCCCGCCAGGCACGCCTCACCGAAGAGTCAAAACAGGCCCTTCAGACGCACCACGCCCGACGTGTGGCGTTACTCTGCAGCGGGAAGAAGAGCGAGAAACTGAAATGTGAATTTGTTTGATCGGGTGGTGTTTGGTTTGCTGAGTGACAGGAGATGAAATCTGACGCGTCACCTCGGCTAAAGTCCGAGAGCTTCTTTTTTCACTCATCACACAGAAGTGTTTAGCCTCACGATATGTTTTTCTTTTGACACTGGCGGGAGAAGTATTCAGATCCTTTACTTGAGTAAAAATAGCAGGAGGACAATCTAAAATAAAAATACCCCATTACAAGTTTATCCTGCATTTAAAATCTTACTTCAGCACATGGACTACAATCGGATCTCAACATACTATTGTTACGGTTTAATGTTGCAGCTGGGCGAAAATAAGAAGTAAGAGCGACATTTAACTGCTTCGTTTAAACTACAACAATGCGAGACATCTGACGGCATGCTTTTAATCAGCGGTCTACAGTGATGCTCGGATCAGATGCAGCCCAGCGGTCTGCTTCCATTTTACGCGTGTAACTGTATTTTGTAGGATTGTTCTTTGGATTGTGAGCAGAAGTTAAAACCTGATGATTGAAAGTTTAAGGTTCACCCGCGTTGCGTTACGATTCATCCTGATGGGGGCTTAAATGTCTGAAACTAATTTCTAATTTCATGCCAATCCAACAGTGGTCGAGATGTTGTGGTCTGGACCGTTCAACAGATCTTATCTCATCATCTTCTTTCGAGTTTTCAGGTCGGAAAAAGTATTTTAAAAGAATGTAAACTTTTTGGAACTGGCTTTCTGAATCAGCTGAAGAAGCCAAGTAAGTGTGAACACAAACAAGGAATTCGACTCGACAACTACAAATATACAGGGAATACACAGAAATACATACAGAAGGGACATGAAAGGGAGCTGGAATAAATGTGCAATGATTAACGTGACGGCTGGTTTCTTCATGTACATGAGGATGTGAACAATAAGAAAGAAGAGCACACGCGTGTCTGATAGCATCAAAAACGGAACTAGTAACTATCGCGGTCATATTAGTATAGCGGAGTAAAAAGTATTGAGGTGAAGTAGAAGTACACTACAGCTGTGTGGAGAAGTAGAGTGATGGAGTAAATGACCTCACTGGACACACCGGTTACTGGACTTAACCTCTCGTGACCTCACATACCTTCCTAAAGCTCCACCCGTTTGAGGTCCAACGAGGCAAATTTAATTTATTTTGTCACTTGTTGTGAAAGGGTGACGTGCAACAATCACAATCCAGCAAACACGCCCGAACATAGAGGCGCATTCCTGGCCCGCAGCAGCGACGAGTGGTTCAACGCTCTTTCGCCTGATCGTCTGTCGCCACCGGAAGAAGGTGCAAAATATAAAGGCAGAGACCTGGCTGCTACTCTGACCTCGAACCAGAACCTCTGAACGCCACACACACACACACACACACACACACACACACACACACACACACACACACACACACACACACTCAAGATGCTCCAGCACTCCGGCAGAGGAACAACAAAGGCCTGTAACAGCAGGCTCTGGCAGAGACGCACAGATGGCATCATAATTATCACTTTGTTTGTGAGAGGTGTCAATATTTGACTAGACTTTGTTTAATATTTGAGTTCTATATCTTGACTCCAGCAGAGTGCAGCGTGCAGGGCCCAGGTGGGCCGAGTCTCTCCAGCAGACGCCGTCGTCTACTTTGCACGCAGAGTCGCTCGGGAGACTCGCTGCGCGTGGAAAAGGTCATCTGGTGAGAGTCATTAAAAGAAGGAGCAGAAGAGCTGAGCAGCCCGGGAGGCAGGCACAATAATCCAGTGGAGGGAAAAGAGGAATTCAATCTCGTCTCCAGTCTTATATTCTGCATTAATTGAGACGATTAAAAGAAGTAATCAGTCAAAGCCAAACAAATAACAACAGGAAAACGTCATTTGAATGAAAAGCCAAGGCTACATGTCAGTCATGCTGCCTCCGGCGTGATCTCAGCAGCGCTGATGTGTTTACACAGTGGATGAAGTGGAGACTGCCCACCATGAGTCGCTGGAGGCAAAGTATGTGCTGGTTAAATGGGAGAGTTTGAGGTTGTTGGTCTGTGTAAAAAAATGTAGCCACATATTTGCATTCGAGGCCTCACAGAAAGCAGCAAAATCAACGGCTATTAAATGACATTACAACCACAAATGGGCCTCAGAGGGAATCAGCTGCTGTGTAACCACACATCCCCCTCTTTCTCTCTGCAGTTTGTTCAGTATTCCTGTGAGGGAATACTCCATTTGCATGCATGATTAATTCATTTCAGAACATGCAACATTTAAGCATGTTACTGAACTAATGAAAGAATTCAAATTAGATTTTGCCCAGAACTTTTTTTTTTTTGCTGCTTTGGTTCACTCCCCCGCTGTCATATCATCATATGCTGCATCATATCCAGATGCAGCCGGCAGCTGTCTCCAGCAAAAAAAAGAAGCTCTAAAAACCCCACTGTGTGCCACCTGCCCGCCCAACAAACGTCAACGTTTTTCAACATTTCGCAGCCAAAGAGACAGATATTTCATGGACACCAAATCACAGAGAGAAAGTAAATCGCACTCCATCCATCACGTCACCAGCACCACGACTGTATATTATATACTGAATATTTTTAAACGTGTGTTTGCCAGTTTCTTCCAGAGCGGCGAAAACAAAACGAATGAATGCAGCTGTGAAGTTCTTATCGTGTCAGTAGATATTGTGCTTCAGGGGCTCGTATTCTTAAACACCATTCTAATTAAATTACCACAAACCAGTCGACGCTCAGTGAACCTGCGGCTTTTGGAGATGTTTTTTGGGGGTGGGGGGGGGGTGGGGGGTAATGATATAGCACTGAGATGCGATCTGACTTCTGGAAATCTTTGAAACGGATCAGAACTGATGAGAAGTTTTCACCCACTGGCCTTTGTTTATCCATTCCCTTTGAGGCCTCGTTTAATGACGCACACACATTAAGAGCATTAAGAGCAGCTCATCGGACGCCGCGGCGTGTTTCAGACATGTCCTCTGCATTGCCCTTCCTGAAAGATTCCCTTATCTCTGCTGAAGCGTTCCCCCTCCTGCGGCAGTGTGTCGAGAGAGGGAGAGAGTTAACATGATGTCTGGAGGACGCCGACTGGCATTAATAATGAATCATCTTGCTCTCCTCCGCCGCCCACCGCCCGTTAGCGTCCTGAACCTGGCTGCTCCTCCGATTACATCTGTCCAGAGAGGCCGAGAGAGCTCTTGCACAACCTTCCTTCTTCCCTCAGCAAACATAAATCCAATTACTGGATAAATCTGAATATCACTGGAAGTCATTTGTATGCCGGTGACGCTGCGGATGTGATTAACACCGTCGTGTTTTTCATGGAGTGTGCTGATTGTATTCTTTGGCCCTTAACATGCTCTGAGATCAGTACTTCCCTTCAAGCGAGGGGGATAAAATCATTTCACCCCCATTACATTGAACAAAGTGAGCACAAAAGGTCGATTCAAAGCATTCTCTCTCTTTCTATTTAAAAAAAAGCCACACTTTCACTGATTTTCCAATTAACCTTTCCAGGATAAACTCTTGTGAGATTCCATAAATCTCACCAAACGCACGGCTGGCATTTGGCTCCGAGGTACACAACACGCGCCGCCTCCATCCCCGCAGATTAGCATACTGTAGCGCTTGCTGCTGTCACGAGTCTAGCTGGCTGATAAACACAGCTGTCTCTGACCGGGCTCCAACAATCGCTGTAATCTGAGGTTAACCAAAAGGACGTTTAACGTGCCGCTAAACGCCGACGCGCCGGATAGATTTCCTTGCGGGCCCCGGCGACACTAATAGCTTGTGTGATTGCAGCGCACACTCAAGACGTATTCGCCTGCTGGGTTACGGGCTTCACTGCCTGCTTTTGATGCATGTGGCCAGCTTTTAATACCAGATGTTCACTTCCTCTCTGTTTATCCTTTTTTTTTCATTTCGGTGCCTTGTTTCAAAGAGGTGAAGAGTCTCATGATGAATCTGTCGCCTGATATTAATCACGTCAACTAGCAGCAATGCAGAGCTGCCGAGCAAGCGGCAGGATTAATCCTTCGACAAGATACCATCGACTTTCTCTGTGCTGTGTAGTCGTGCACTCAGGATTCATCAATGTTAGACCGACGCACATCCTGTACGCAAACACCGACCTTTACTCCTCTTGTTGTTTTGTTTAACACTGAGTGCTGGAGAGAAGATGTTTCATGGCATGTTGTCCCCCCCCCCTCCCCCCACCAACCACAGAAACCCGCCCGAGCTGCTCTTTTCTTGAGGCTGTCTCAAGCCCCTCCACATTTTTTGGGTTAAAAGCGGCCAAATTCCGAAGCCATCCGCCCGCCCAGACCTGCATCACCTCTTTGCTCTCAAGAAGCCACACACCTGACCAGGCATCAGTGGTGGATCTCAAAGAGCTGATGCTTGTCTGTGCACCTGACAGCTTATTCATTTATACGCCCCCCCCCCCCCCCCCCCCTCTGCTCTGTGTATGGCATAACAAGAGAAAATCCCTCTCGCTCTTACGAACCACGGTCTGTAACTTCAGATCGCTTTAATCCCCGGGATGAAAAACAAAAAAAGAGTCTTTCATTTCACAAATCAGCCCCTCAGAAGTCCGGATCCCTGTGTAATTATTCCTCCTGTGTGACTGTAAGCCAGCCGTGAGAAGAGCACTTGACGAGGAGCCACTGGCGCATTAAGTCTTCCTAAGCCTCCTCCATAAAAACACTAATGGAAGGGGCCTTCCTCTGAAATATCCTACACTGAATATCAAGTGGCTCTCGCCGCTGGCATCCCCCATCTTCTGTGGACAGTCAGCTGGTCAACGGTGGAATCCGGAGCTTGTATTCTCGGCACCAAAACCCAGCTGGGGTTTAGTCCAACAAACCAGAACGGCAGCGTGAGGAAGTGGGTGACCTGGTGAGCAGGTTCATTCAACAGTTTTAGGAGCCCTCAGTGTGCAACTTCACGCTTTCCTTCATCTCTTTTCCTTTTTTTACTTTGTTTTATTTTGTGCTGTAACAGCAGCCGGCTCTCCGATCCATCTTTTTCAGTTTGCAGAACAAGTCACAGGCAACCTGGAACTCGCATAGACGAGGAGTGTGTGCACTTATCTTCTGCATTTGACTGTGATGAAGCACATGCAGTAACTTCACACTCTTTTTCCTCTAATGGAAACCAGCGCTTCTTCTCTTTGTGCTTTCAGTATCCAGAACAAGCAAGAACACACACATTTAGATGAAGGAATCTGCACACACACACACACACACACACATGAGGATGAAATTGCAACACATATGAATGCAAACTCACCAAAAAACATGCTGCTCTCCACAGCTCCTCAGAGTCGGGGGTCTGCTGTATTTCCTCTCTGGTGTGTGTGTGTGTGTGTCCATGGACAGCAGCCTGGGCATGTCTCACACACTCCTCAGGGTGTGTGTGTCTGTGCATGTGTGTTCAAATCCAACTGCAGCGTCAACGGCCGGTCTGCATGCTGCACTCCGCTGCTGTCTGTGGACCTCCGTATCCGCCGCTCTCTCTCTCTCGCTCTCTCTCTCTCTCTCTCTCTCTCTCTGTCTCTCTCTCTCTCCTCGCACTGGTCCTCCCTCGCCTGTCTCGTCCCCTCCCCTCCTCGTTAGCTCCCCCTCCTCCTCTGTCGTCCTCCTCCTCTCCGGCCCCTCCACACACCGGATCCCCTTCGCTTCTATCTTCTCTCTTTTTCCGAGGTGTCTATCTACATTTTTCTCTTTTTTTTCTCAGCAACAGCCTCCTCTCCACAAACGTGTGTGTCTCTCTCTCTGTGTCTCATCTTTGTTTTATGTGTCAACTCTGCTTCCCTCACTCTCACTCCCTTGCTTTCCCCCCGCTGTCTCTCATTTATTTGATCTTATTCCCTGCTTCCATCTCCAGCATGCTCCTTTTTCTTTTTTCTTTATTCTGACTGTTCTCTCGCTCTCTCCTGGTTCTTTCTCATCCTTATCTCTCTCTCTCTCTCTCTCTCTCTCTCTCCCTTTCACTCGGTGTGTGTTTCCACCTCGGTCGGCTAAACCCCGGTTCGCAGCGCTGCCTCTCCTCGCTCACTCTTTCTGTCTCTTATTGTTTTCTCCCTTTCACTCAGCACGTTTACACACAAAAACAATGCAGGTTGCTGGTAGAAATCAGGTTCTGGTGGATCCTGAAGAGAGTTTCCTCCCCACTCCGCAGCTTCCCTCGGCTCCTCGGAGCGTTTTATCTTCTTGCAGCTCGTTGTTTTGGTTTTTGAGCGGCCCACATCTTTACTGATTTGTTTTTCTCTCACTGCTCTCAGCCTCATAGCGCTCTCAAACCTGACTGCTGCCCAGCACTACTCGGTCTTACTCTTATACTTTTTACAAAGTTGTCAGATCGCTCTGCTGTTCATATTACACAACTTGATCTCTTAAACGGGGGTCTTGAAGTCGTGGTGTTTACACAACATGACTGACCGGTGATCGCAAACGCAAATTTGCGTCCGGGCTTTTGTCGGGGATCTCCAAAAACTCTTGAGTGAGTGGAAAATCAGGACTAAAGTCATGAATTGTGAGATATTTCATCCGGGAGCTGGTGCAGACCAAAACAGAAACAACATCAAGTGAATGCTAATGTCGCTCTGTATCCAAGCGGACAACAAAATGTATTACGTCAAGGCTGAAGAAGTATTGTTCATTCATGACGGACAGAAGAATCTTCCATTAACATCAACACAAACCTTGTGAAATGAATGTGGTGCAGCTCGGCATTGTTTTCATCACTCGCTGCAACATCTCTTATATCTACTGCTGCTTCGAGGCACTCCCATTAGAAATTGAGAAAAAACTCTTTGAGTTGACATGATTTGTATTGACGTTAAAAGCAGAGTTTTTTTTCTTTCGAGTTACTGCAGTATTTTTATTGGCTGTTACTTTTCTCTCCCATCCACAAACTTATTTTAGAAGAGTTTGGGTGAAACAAGATGTCGCTCCGTGATGTTTAATTCATTCTTTTAATTCCTTTTGCGTGTGTGTTTGAACATTTGGACTCATGGCGCAGTGAGAAATCAGGCTCTGCAGCGAGAGAGCACGCAGATCTTTTTTGTTGAACCTGATTTGTTTATACTTACGGAGGCTACGGTAAGTTTAAATTCTTCTCAGACTTTGATGAAATACATTTAAAAACACTTTTGCAGCTTTTCCCTTCATGCCGCTGCTCTGCTTTTCCGGTCCAAAGTCTTTTTCTTCAGGGGAAATTTAGCGAGGTGATTAGGTTTCTCTAATCGCTAAATTATGGTTGTTTCCATGACATTTAAATAATCAGATTACTGCAGGAAGCTGACAGTAACACAGTTACTTAAGTGCATGTGAGTGCACTGATTGATTCTGTTTTTTGTCCTTCCCTTCCTCCTCTTTTACACCTCCATTTCACTCTTTGTTGATGACACTCGCTCTTTTGTTTTCTCTCTGACACTCACACACACACTCATTCCCAGACTGTCTTTTTGTTGCATTCCGCTTCCTTCTGTCTTGTTCTCACTTAGTCCCTCTTTCTCTCTCTCTCTCTCTCGCTCTCTCTCTCTCTCTCTCTCTCTCTTTGCCTGATTCGTTTCCCCCCCCCCTCTCTGGCTGGTTGTAATCAGACTCAACAGGAGCTGATATCAGGCTCTGCTCCTGCAGCCATGAGACCGAGCTATCTCTGCTCTTCACACACACGCACGCACACACACACGCACACGCACGCACACACACACGCACACGCACGCACACAAACATGCAGGATTTTTAGAAACCGAACAGAACAAAACATGTCCCAAATGTGCATCTACTACACACAATCACAGTTACAGATGCACACATGAAGACAACCTCAGCAAGAGATATGCAGCATGTATAGGCTGCATAAAGCACACACACACACACACACGCACACACACAGATAGATGAATGTGCACCCACCAACAACAACATAGAAACAAGGTTCCGTACAGTACACAGACTTTGCTAAACATTAACCGCTGCTGAACACACTCATGGTGACATTCAGACTTGCTACACAAAGGAAGATATGAATGACGTAAAACTAGAATGTTTTGGAAGATTTCACATCATTTATAAATGGATGATGAACTAGGAAATTGATTTTCCAGTTACATGTCCAGATGCAATCTTTGATGCAATCTTTGGTTTGTTTGGTTGACAGAGAAAAGTCGCAGTGTGATGTGTTTTTTCCTGTCGGCAGCACATCGAGGAGTCTTTTAGATGAGGAGAAATGTCTTGTCAAACGACAAGCCATGTGTTGTTGGTTTTTTTTTTTTTAACTTCATTCATTTTTAAATCACTTTTTGTGCAGTACGACTTGCTGGCTTTTGACAACTACCTTTGCAAAGGTGCGCCATATGTTCCTAGCAAGCCAATGAGAGCAGACTGGGCTTTTCGAGAAGGGGTCTTAAAGAGACAGGCGCTAAAACAGAGCGTTTCAGGCAGAGGGTGAACAGAGACAGTATGACAGTAAAAAAAAAGAATGTTTTTTGAACATGAACTAATGTAAACATGTTCTTGTAGAAACTTAAAATACAAGTATGACTTTTGAGTCATAAGTCGCGGTAGATGGCAGCTTGTTACTTCGGTAAAATTCCCATGAATAACATCTTGTCACACGTCCTGTGATTGAGTTCATATGTTTAAAATGAGAAAGAGCAGAAGCACGTCCTCAACAGCTCTTTATTGCATCTTGCCCTAATTGATCTGACAAACATTTTTGAGTGTTTTTTTTGTGTGAAAAACATGCTGACAGAGGCACTCAATGACTGCATGTTTGTGTATTTTCGTACACGTGTTGAAACATGAACAATGTCTCCAAGAAGCACATCTGTGCACTGAGTCTCCGCACAGATGTGTTTGTACAGCATTGATAGCAGAAGTTCAAAGGATCCGAGGGTCTCGGTAGGATTGTCCCTGTGTGTATCTGTGTGTGTGTGTGTGTGTGTGTGTGTTTTGGATGCTATTCCTGCATGTGTTTAACCTCCACCTGGGTTTTGGCGCACACACACATACACACACACACTCTCACACACACACACACGCACACACTCTGTCTGATTGGCCCACTGTAAGGCTGCCGCTGAAGGTCAGACAGAATTGACTGCTCCAGAGCTCCGGCCGCCGGTATCGACTGCGATCGAGACGCTTTCTTTGATCAAAACGATGTCTGCCTGTGCACAGACACACACACACACACACACCAGCCAGACAATTGGTGACATCATCAGCTGTCTCCTGAAGAGCGAAATAAATAAGTAAATAACCTGCAGAATGAAATATAATAACTGCTCTGAAGAGCTGGTTGTGATTCCGCTCTGCTGTCGTCCCCTTCCGGCTCCTCGGCTGGAGCCATTTTGCACAGCACAGATGTTTTCAATTAATCCTGAATTCCCATTCTCCCTGTCCGCCCCTCTCCCCCGCCTCCCCCGACTCCCCCGCCGCGTCCAGCTCCAGTAAATAAGTTTATTCTGTATCTGAGACAGCAGCTCTCCCTTTTCTCTACTCCTTCCTCGTTGTCCTCCCTCCCCCTTTCTTCCATCTCCCGCTCCTTTATCCTCCCCCCCCCATCCAGCCGTCCTCCGCCATGCTCCGGCGGTGGCGAATATGTTTTCTGACCTTGACTTGCAGGTGTCAGTGGCAGAATGGGGCATTATTTGTCACCATAAATAGCGGTTAAGGAGCGGCGGCAGCCCTGCAGGAAAAAAAAGCCCCAGTGCGCCGCATGCCAGTGCAGCCCGGGACACTTCATTAATCTTGCTGTCACTTCCGTGACACTTTTCATTAGTTATAGGGCTATCTGATCAACAGGCAGACTCCAGACTTTTCAAAGAGAGGAGAGAGGGAGAGAAGAGGAGCTGGAGGTCTGTGGAGAGACAGAGAAATGAGACTCCAAGAGAATCAAAGGAGCACTTCTGCTTGTGGGAGGTGGACCCACGTGGCGCCGCTGAGTGGCCGGCTGACCCTTTACGAGAAACACCATGTGATACGCTAATTTAATACACGTGTTTGTTCTCTGCTATAATTCATTTTGGGTGGAACATTTGATCTAAATCTCTCTTCCTTTTTTAAAAACAAGCAAACACAATCTATCATTGGATTGAAATGTTAAAATCCACTTTCATTGAAAGTCTGCAGAGTTAAAGTTAGATTTCAGATATTCATGATACCAAACCTCGCCATCGTTGGCACTCTTCAGCATATTTACATTCTGTGATTACCTTTCCGTGTGGTAGTTTTTAATGTTCGTGGCAGGGTCCGCCGCTCCTGGCCTGGATTTCAAACGGCCGATTCACACGACTCAACTGAATCAACACGCGCTTGCAATGCGGCGGCGCTGTTTGTCATTCTCTCTCGTTGACTTCAGCCTCGCTGCTTCTCCTCTGTTTCTGAAAAAAAAAGAAGCAACGAGTGCTTTGCGCTTGCTGTTACCACGGTAACCAAATCAAGCAGGACCGAAAATCTTAAGGATTACCACTTCATGCTTATTGTCACCTATTACGTGATGGAGGGTTTTATAAACTGCACGGCTACATTAAACAAATGCGGCTTGTGTGTGTAACCGACCTACATGTGTGCGGACGGTGCTGCGGCTTGCCTCCCTCCCACTAAGCCTTCTGGGATTGAATCTGGTTTCCCACCGTTTCCTCTCCATGTGTTTCACATCAGCGGGTGAGTGGAGAACAGACGGACGATGACCGCTCATACCTGTAGGGCAGAACACGGGCTAAACAGAGTACTTTTGTTCTGAAATTCGACACGCAGCCACTGAAACAAGTGGCAGTGTCTCAAAACAAAGCTGGCATGCGAGGAATGCTCATAACTGTTTCCAGTTACAGCAGTGCGTCGCTGTTGAGAATCATTCAATTCTTTACGGGATATTGACTGAATCTTTCAGTCAGGTTGGATGGCAGCCTGCAGCATTTAAGATATAATATGACACGTAACACCACTGAAGTTGCACTTCCTTGCTGTTAAGATTTAAAATGGAATAGAAATGGGGTTTTCAGGTAATCAGCCTGAAAATGCTGCGGCTGCATACTCGGCGACGCTAGGCCGCTCACCAAACTGTTGATCCGTCTCTCATCTTCTTCTTTTATACTTTTGCCTCTGAGTTTCTCAGCAGAGAGGATCAAAGTGTTCTCACATCACTGTTCAACATCCGCCGCCACCGCAGCCCCCTCGCTTTTACCCGATGGGGTAATTGGAAACAGATAGTGTGCGGCACCCTGGATGGTACTGTGATCGTTAGCGGGGAGGTTTCAGAGCTGGAACAAGGAACCAAAAAAGAACAATGATTGCAAAGCAGTTTAAAAGAGTTCCACTGCTGAATAGTGTGTCTGAGATACTTGATTTTAACAGCCTGAACATCCTGGAAGAGAAAAGTAATAAGTATGTTTCTCTCAGTATGAAACAACTGGTACTTTAACTTGTTAGCATTTGGGGATTTTCTACTTTTCTTCTGTCATATTTAAGAGGGAAAATGTTCTTCGCTCCATTTCATCAGACAGCGGTAACCTAGTTTTTAGATGAGCATTTTAACTTCAATATGAGATCAATGTTGTTGTTGTCTGATTCAAAGTATCTCCAAAACCGTTAACACTGGAAAAAAGCCTTGTTTAATCTCAATGGTATTAGATATCCAACCCTCCTTTCCTGCTCTTTATCCCGCCTTGTTTCCCTCCTCCTTTTCCTTTTTTCTTTTTTTTTTTGCATCCTTTCGTCAACAGTTCTAAAACCACAAAAACAAAAACGAACATTAAAACTCCCCAAACATGGCAACCCAAAGTCCAAGGCTTGAACACCTGAGACCAGAGTTTGTTATGTGGTTGGGTTTAGGAAGGCGGTAAACTCCGGTTCTGCCGAGTGAATTTAGAGTCAAATGGACCGAGAGATTTAGAGTCAAATGGACCATAAAGCGGGGGATGCTTGAGGGCGGGGCTTACTGTGATTGACAGGTCGCTAACAGAGACGTATACGGCGTCTCTACCTCCACTCCTGATACACAGTCTCAGGTTCTAAGTGAATCGAAGTATTTATATCGCAGCACAATTTCAGCAATATACAGAAAGTTCTTTTGCGGGTGAAAAAGTTTTCTGATTTTCTAATGCGATACTTTAGATGTAATACATTAAAAAAGAATGTGAACGGAAACACGGCTAAAATCAATCAATGTCGTGTCATCAACCTTTGACATGATGGAGTTTCCACCTTGTAACTCTGGAACGAAATCTCATTTTCTGCACACGTTTCATCTGTTCATTTAATCGTTCCATTATGTCGGGAAGAATGTCCGCAGCAATGAAAGAAATCTTCACTGCAGTGAAAGAGTTGAGAAGATGCTCTGAATACTTAAACGTAGGAGGAACTGAGACACTCTTCCCTCCGTTTCAACTGAATGCCTTTATCAGACTGTGGGAGACTTCAATTATACTGAATGTGTTGTAAGTGAGTCCTTAATTTAAAGGCCTAATTTCTTTCAGTGACTCTTTACCATACAATATGTGCGTCGCCCTGCATCGACAAGCTGCTAATCTTTGAAGAAATTCGATTAGTCAGACTTTCAAAGAAGTTGTCGAGTCTCCGTCTTTTTGACCCAAAACACTGAAAAGTTCTAGTGTTTTAGTAGGAAAGTGGTGAACTTTAAAAAAAAAAAGAAGCCAATTCGGCTCCAGAAACTAGTCTCGTACATTTATTTCATTGGATTAAAATAGTGCAAAAAGAATCGCTGCAGTCTAACGAACACAAATTGGTGTCAAAAGCTCATCACTCGACTGAAAGACAAGTCTGCCTCAGATAAATGTTTACCGCCGCTCAAAGAGATCTGAGGGAGAAAAAAGACGAGACTAATCAAAGTGCTTTTGACAAAAGTGGCATCAAAGTTTAAAGATGATGAAAAAGGAGAAGCTTTCTGAGCTCGTCGGAGCTCAGATCTAAATGTCAGCTCTGCTGTTTTTCTTTCATATAATCTTGGACCATTTTACTCCTTCCCAAAGTGTGTAGACATAATACGGACATGCAAGGCTGTAATAAAGAGCCGGCTCAAGTGGAGGCCTTCGGCTATGAAGTCACTCTGTGTCACGAAAAAAAAAAGGGAAAAGTCAAAACAAGAGTTCTGAAATTTCTGTAAAAACACGGGGATGTCTGGTGGACGCCGGGATGATGTGATTGAGGACAACAGGCGTCCCAAATTAATTTTGTTCGTCTGCACTTCGACCGCCAGCGGCTGTCACTCCCCAAAAACTCCCCAAAGCGACTAAACAGCTGTTTTTTTTTTACAAGGAACAGGAAGAGTAAACTGTTGTCGTTGCAGCGCGGCCTGCTGCTGACTGTAACCCCTGGAAATGCAAACAGCAAACGATTACAAACAAGGACACATCGCGTTACTTTAATTAAGACGAAGTGCAGGCGTAAAGACTTAATGAATCAGATGAGGTCTCTGCAGTGGCTGAACATGATGAAATATTACTGGCCAATCATCTGACTCTTGTTATCTTGAAAGTATTTGCTGTGGAATGTCATTAGCCGCACACCGGAGACGGCTTTACGAGCGCTCCAGACCAACTGTTCTACATTGCTGTGACATTGTCAAGTCGAGCCTGATGACTAAAAACTTCAAAGTGTTGTCCACGAGGCTGCACTTTATCCTGCTCGATCTCTGGCTGGCACTCTTTCCCCTGTTGTTGTTGGCCGTCTCAGAGCTTAATTGAACCTGCCAGGAATGAGCCGTTTCTCTCCGGGAGTAAATCGGAGGGCTCTCTGAGTATCACACAGGACCCGCAGCCCTAAAGCCGATCTGGTGCGGACGTATCGATTGCAGGCCGCGCGTTCAGGGTGTTCTGGTCAATGCGGATCTGATTTGCATCACCGTCTTAGAAAACTGAGTTGAAAGCCCCCAATGTTCCAGTTGTTTGAATATAGAAATAATCACTTTCTCTTACCGAAGAGACATAGCTGCTCATTATTAGCAGCAAAGGTGTTAGAAACTAATTATCAGAAGCATTAGAAACACAACCATCCACTACCCTATTAATAATAAATTTAAATAGATTGCCTATGAACTAGTGTTAATCTGAATTATATTCATCGAGTATTGGGCCTTCACACATGACAAATAAATGACACTAAAATGCGAATTACTCGCCTGTGAATTCTCACATCAAAACCTTTCATACTGAACTGTGAATTTGCAACAGTTGCAATACTTTTTAAATAAAAGGTTCCAACAGATTTGCGCAGGCTGAGGACCAACTACTGGGATCCCTCAGACCCAGAGCAGCGTCTGGCAGTCTGTCTGAGGTAAACTGTTGCATCGTATAAGTATATCTACGACTTTTATTGTGAAAGGTAAGAACAGAAGGAGTTGATCTGGTCTGCACCGCCTTTGACTTGCATTCTTTCTATTGGCCATCAGGTTGAAGAAAGAAGTCAGATTGTATGGATTGTATGGATTTATTCCCTCAGTAAACATTGTAAACATGTGTATGCTCTCAATCTACAGTTTCAAGTCTTCTTCAATACAGCATGATGTTCAATTCGTAAATTATGGTCCATTTAGAGTCAAATAGATCATGAAGCACGGTATGATTTAGGGCGGGGCTACACAGTGATTGAAAGGTCGCTACCAGAGCCGTGTACAACATCTCTACGTCACTCCTCCGCAGTCAAAAAATGGCGACTTCCGTTCAAAATGATGAACTCTCGGCTTCAAAACCACCGTCAACAAACCAATAGGCGAAGCCACGACGACCACGTCCTCTTCTTACGTACAGCCTGGTTGAAAGGAGTCATAAGGTTTGCCGCCTTGGACTACAAAGCCTCCGGGTTGTTGTACAATATCGTGTACATTTTGAATATGTCCGTTCTGCACCACGTGATTGGTTGAGGCCTTTCCCTGCGGTGTGAGAGCTGAGAAAAATCTAAAGTAAAACCTTTTCGCCACGTAATATTCACGCTCTACGTGAAAGTATTTGTGCCAAAAACAATGAATCACACAAGAACCCGCCTTAGTGTGTAAAGGCTTTAAGTGTCCCATTTCTCAAACTGTAGAAATCGTCAATGCAGAACAAAACCCAGTGGATATTTTCCTCACATGCAGCGCAGCTCCCGGGCCTTAAAAGATACATTTTCCTATCAAATCTGTCATTTTTGTTTTGTTTTTCAAGAACCGAGAATTTCCCTGACATCAGGAATGCACCAGCATGAGTACCACTGCCTATACAAGCATGTCATACATCCACTCGCCGTGCTTAAAATGCATTTGTGACCCGATCCAAACTTTCCTTGGCTGATCAACAAGGGCTGCCTTTGTAAACCATCTCAGAAAATGTTTGCTGTATTTTCCAGCGTCGCCGGATTAGCGAGCTGAGAGGAGAGAAGAGGAGCTGCAGGAACTGAATGCAGGAGGTTGGCACTAAAGCCGACGTATGAACGAGACCTCTGCTTAATGAATCGATTATTTCACAACCAAAGGACCCGTGTAGCGCATCTCATCAGTGCATTGTACTCAGATCTCATTGTCGAGTGTGTTTACTTTATATGCAACCAGCCGGAATCTGCATTAGCGCTTGCTTATTGTGTGACTTCTATTCTTCCAGGACTTGTTTTTTTATTATTATTTAAGCACAGAAATTAGCAACTATTGTGGGCAAATGATTAATCCCTTTATCTACAAATTAATTAATATTTGAATTGATCAAATTTAGAATCTAGCCAGCGTTAAGTGGATACACTCTCCGTTTTGGGAATATTTTACATACGTTAATTGTTGTTTTTACAGAACAACCAGTGGCGGCTGGTCAATAGAGGGCAATGGGACATGGCCCCACCTTGAGCCACACAAAAAAAAATAAAAAATTATAATAATAATAAATTATACAAATTGTCTATTTGTGTTTTTGAACTGTGGAATGTACCCAATAATATGTGTAAAATGTGATATCTGCGCAAAATATATGCTTTTCCTGCTCGTCCTCTCCGCCTCTGTGCACGACACGTCTGAGAAACATGAGAACACCAGGACACACATAGAACTCTGTCAAGCTACATGTTAGACAAAGTGAACATCTTTTCTTCTACATAGTTGTCCTCAGTCTCATCTGCTTAACTTGGTCATGGAGGCATCAACATGTAATAGAGATGTTAAATTAACAGTGAAAACTCATCATAGCTTAATTTAACATCAGTATTCATAATTACACTTCATGTTTACTTCTCCTGATCTTTACCTCCTATAACAAGGTCCATAGGGGCATCTCAATAAATAAACATGTTATATTATATTACATTATATAAGTGTTATTTACTGCTTTTTTTCGTGTTGGAATGAATGTTAAATATTTAACTGCAAAGTAGTAATGCGTGTTTGATACTTTACTTTTTTTGCATTAAATCATACTGGGATGTTTGCTGAAATTGATAAGATGGCCCGACCTAGAACATCTTCCACCAGCCGCCACTGAGAACAACAGATGTGTTTCCGTTCTGGTTCATTCTCAAATAAAGAACAGTAAAGGTCACGTATTGTAGAAAATGAATGTCGACGTCTTTTTGATTCTGAAGCAAGTCTAGGTGCTGTATAACTATTATGAAAGTAACAAAATGCTCAATCCAGGGAGAAATGCGCCTTCATTCAGAAACGTAGCCTTTAACAAGCTGTCAGGACTTTCGTAACGCTGTGATGTCACAACTATACAGTCGCCAGTAGAAGTGATGCAAAAATGTGAAGACAGCGACAGCACACATGAGAAAGACCCGAAAACACCGACAAATCAGAGCAGACTGGACTTTTACGGAACAGGGGCTTAAATAAACAGGCGTTAAAACGGAGCGTTTCACAGTTACAGGTATATTCAGAGTGACGATATGAGAAAAATAACGTATTTGGGTTACATCTCTGTTCTTTTGTTTGTTTTGCAGTTGTTGGTGCCTAACATTTGCTCCGGCATCATTGTGTTCACATTCCCCCCCCCCCTGTTAAGCTGCCCGAATGCATCTCCTCCACCTCAGTTCACGCTCCGCTGGAAATTCTGCTCATATATTTCTTTTTATATTTTCCTCCATAGGGCTTCAATCATAAATTCAACACAATGTATAACTCAATAAACGACATAACCTCGAGGTTATTTACATGGAGCTTCGCACCGCTATCATCGGGGCCCATAATGCACGGAAAGAATGTGCACCTTGTCACGGGATGACACCCACAGCCCAATAAATCCCGCCGCTGCCACTGCACCACAAGACAAGACAAATGGAAACCTCCTCCACCCGAACTACCTGCACCCCCACCTTCCACCAGCAGTCACTGTCAAGGTTATCCAGAGCGATGCACTTTGTGTGATCAGCACTCTTTATATTACGCCATCGTGGAAGAAGGGTGTGGGGGGGGGGGGAGGGGGTCAACGCGTGATGTCTGAGTGACGGCTGAGCGAAACGACTCTGCTGGCCTGCAGGAACCACAGACAAAAGGAAAAGCGTTTATTTATTCACGTTCCAGTTTAATTAATATCACGCCAAGGGGTTGAAAACAACGGCAATATTTTTCTCCCACCTCGCTCTGCAGTCAAACCCATGATCAAGCCGCGATGCGACCAAACTTCCCTGGGCGTCTTTCTTTCACTCATTTGTTTTTCATTCCCTCGTCAAGCACAATATCTCAAACACAGATTGCAGTTTTTCGTTACACAAACACAGCTGCATACGGGAGCAGAAATAATCATGTTGGTTGGTTAAACCTCAACAGGCAGAGTCAACAAACCGCTTTTTGTTCCGAGCACAAAAAAGCTAAATCGTCAACTGATGGAAAAAGGGAACATTGATTAGAATTTAAACCTAAATATGAATTGTAAACACAAAGTCTGGCCAACATGAGATGATAGACATTTGTCAACTATTTTGAGAGCTGTCCTTTATATGTCTTCACACATGACTGTTCTCATACACTGTTCATGTAGCTACAGCTATGCAAAGAGTAATGCACTCTACTTTTGTATGTATCCAATGTAGTCAATTTACATGTAATCCACCTAATTGTGAGCCAGGACCAGTGTTGCCAACTCCTCAGAAAAGAAAGTAGCTATTGGCTGTCCTAAAAGTAGCTAGAAGTCGCTAAATGACGTCACCGCCTAATTTGCATAATTGTAATGGCCGCTGTAGGAGAGAGGCGGGAACAGCGGCAGCTTTGCGCGCGATTCATTTGCAGTCTGGACGCAGAGAGTGTGGGTCTGCTCTTTCTGCAGCTGGGTACCGTGAGACTGACCTCACGGCAGCACCCGCCGCTCGTTGAGGCCAGTAACTGCAGAACGATTCGTGCTTTCACGTCAAAGTCTCCAAAAAAACAGAAAAAGTCGCTAGATTTGTCGCCAGTAGCTTTTGACAAAAAAGAAACTAGAGATTGAGACATAAACTCATGTTTACAATGTTTACTGAGGGAATAAATCAAGAGAGAAGTCGAGTCATTTTCTCATAGACTTCTATACAACCTGACTTCTTTTCCCCTGATGGTGATTGGAGAGAATGCAAGTTTAAAGACACATTGGCTTCACTTGGCAGAACGGAGGTTGCCGCCTGATCCTGACTGAACAAAAACACAAAGTGGTGCATCAAAAGAGCACATGTAAAAAGAAGGCTTTGTATATGTTTATATATATTTCGGGTCGGGTTCTGTCAAATGAAGCCGATGCAAACGTGCCTTAAACTTGCATTCTTCCTAATGGCCAGCAGGGGGCGACTCCTCTGACGTCTGGCTGACGACGTCCACTTCTCATATACAGTCTATTACAAGCTAATCATTTGAGGTGTACGTGTGCTTGTATTATTTTGCCGCTCGCCCGTGTAACATCTAAGAGAAAAATCATTGCTGGCTCAGACTTCTACAAATGACTGTGCACGTCTTGCCATTTGATCCTGAAACTGGACTGGCAGGTGTGTTTTTCATCTTCTTTCCTTGTAGTCTGTAGCGCTACAACCACAGGAATGCAGCTGCTCTTGTTGCTTTGCTGCTTTCATCCCTCTAACACGTCAAAACATGTTTACATATTTGTTGCTACATGTTCGTGAGGGTGGCTGTCTCATACATGGTGGAATATGTTTCCGGCTATTTTGTTTCAAGAGTTTTATTAAAAACATGAAAACAAAGTCAGAGAGACACACGAGAAACATGACAAAGGTGTCATTGTTGCGTCTGATGTGTCATGTAGGGCTGAACATTATAGCAAAAGGAGAAGCTTAAGTAAGATATTAGGAAAAATTGGTGCCATATGGATCGTGTTAAGCCAACAAAACCAACCTTGTGCATTCAAAAGAGATGTTAAGCTCCGAATGATGAGTATGATGGGAGGCTGAAGAGAGATTACAATAATAACGTAATGATGATTAGATATTTCATTATTGTTAACTAAAGAGGAACATTACAAAGCTCTCACCGCAGTCAGCTCCAGCGAGGGAAAGTATTTCGCCGCTGGCTCCGTTAACAGCGCAACATGCCAAAGCCGACTCAGCACAATACAGAAAAACCACACCAGACTTAACAGGCAAGTTACCAATGAAACAACAACCAAAGGAAGGCGAGAACACATTAGCAGCGAGTTCATTAAAGTGTTCAGTTGTTCCATAAACCCTGAAGTTTGTGGTTAAGCGCTGGTCCGGCCAACAAAACGCAGTGGAGTTTTAATCGTCCCGAAGTGAATGTGTGTTTGTGTTTTGTTGTTTTATACATGCTTTACCACAAAAATCCCCAATTAGCAAGCACTTTTTAAATTATTTTACGCTAATGGTGTATTTCTATTCCGATATTATGACAGCTCTAGTGCAAATGGTGCAAAAATAAATGCAAAATATAAAGTTGAAGTGCAGGGATGGATCAGATCATATAAAGGAGTATGATTTCGGGGTGAGAATGTTTTGGTCTTTCGTTCATTGGGGGGGGAAGTTCGAAGCTTCACCCGCCACGATCGCTTAAAAACTGTTAAACGTACAAAACGTTTAGATTTAAAAAATCAGTAACATGTCAAAACATTTGTCATGTTTCATTTACAATTTCATTTCAACCATTTTTAGGACAGAGCAAATTGAAAGCAAATGTTTTTGGGGGATTTTGGTCATCTTTCCACAGAATCACACCAGCAATGGGTGAGAATACTGCAGCTGCGGTGGAAATACCGTCCTCGTCTTTCCTTTTGCAAAATGAATCCACAGGAGGACAAAACAAATACTCTCTCAGACAACTGAATCGACCCAGAAATAAGAGGCCCATCTCGTGCAGCAGCTGTTTCCCGCAGTGGCTTCAGGATACTTAAAAGAAGACTCTTCCATGAATCCTTCCATCATGCATGCGTTCATGTGGTTCCCTGCCAACACTGTTATGCTGACTTGCAGGTGAAAAGATGTCTGTGCTAAAAAACAAAACAGCGCTTTCACAATCCAACCAAACGTTTCAACAAGATAAAGAATACAATCAAATAAAATAGGACGTAATATGATGCAGAGTCTATGAAGCCTGTAAAACAAGGACACTAAAGGAAGTGGTGAAGACGAAGGCCTCATGTTGTGAATCTCGAGGAAGCTGCAGCCGCGTCTGACTTATCAACGAGGCCACACAGTCTGTGGAGCTTCATTAGTACAAAACACTGGGCGAAAAAAAAACCAAGGAGCCCTGCTGCTTCACGCTCATCATCAGACGGAAAGAAAGAAAGAACGTGAGCGGTAAAAAAAACTAACAGGGACAAAACAAGTTGAGTTTACAGAGAGCCTGAACGAGGTGAGACAAAAAAAGAAGAGAAGTGACACTGGCACAGCACCAACACCACTACGATCCTATTTACAGACTGCCCCTGAGATTCGCACTTGCCGGTATAGGGCGACAGCGAAACACCATCTCACTTCACTCAAAGTGATGAACACAGCGTTTCCCCGAGGCCTTATCTGCAGCGGCGCGCCGCTCCACTTCCATACCTGCGCTACGCGTAAGCAGAGAAACGTGACGGCGTCTCGGGCCGTTATCACACGAACGGGAGCTTAATGTGTTCAAACACTGCCGCTGCTTCTTCTGCTGAATCCCTCCTGCTCCATCAGATGAATGTGTCATTAGAAACCAAATAGATGAGTTCAACTCTCGTATGGATCACGCAACGCCACAAATGTGCTCCATTTCTACATGCAGGAGGCCGGGTAACCCCTCACCTGACAAATAGGAGCTGACAACAGAGAGGCTTGTTCATTTATCAACTGAGGGAAAATGAGAAAAAAAAAAAGGCCTTTTGCATACAGATTGCAAAGCCTTATGGGAAAGTCACTCACCAAAGAGGCACATCTGCGATAATCTAAATCAAAACTTAGTGGTGCTGTCAACAAGTTTTATTGATTTAACATCACAGCAAGCAGATGTAGAACTTTCAGCTGTTAACTGATTTAAAATGCTTCATGTCTTTAAAAGACAATCTGACAACAGGTGAACTGAGAGGAGAGCGGCTCTGGTCTGTTTCACATCAGCACTATTTTCAGTATAAAAATGCATCTCCAGAGACACGTTCCACTCTGGGAAGCCGTGTCACATTTTCCTGATATAGGTGCAACGTAATCTGAGAAAACAATTCTCTCCGAGTTTGTTTTTCCAGCGTTCATTTATCCGGGGAATGTCATCATGTGCACAGCGTGGCCCCCTCTTCCCTCGCTCAAAACCCACTTCCACTGTTTCCCCAGCACGGCCACAATCTGATGGAGCTTCTTATGAGGACGCCGCCTGTGGAGGGAGCGGGAAGCATGACTCCTTTCCCCCCCGAACCAAATAATCCCAGTCAGTCCGGTGACTCTCCGATCACAAACCTGATCTCTGACCTCTGTGGCCGGTTGTTTGCTCTCATATGTGCACTGAATGAGATACTACTCTCATTATATGAATCATTTCGGTCATATGCATTTAATGTGTTGTTAGTCTCCTCTGTTGCTCTCTGTCAGGTCTCTTCCTGTTTTTTCTCCCCGTTAAAGGTTTTTGGGGGAGCTTTTCCTCTACCGATGTGAGGAAAATTTGTGATTTTGGGCAACACAAAATGAATGGAATTGAATTGAATCGCAAAAAAAATAGCTCATGAATATTTTGCGTTCGCCGTGCGTTTGTGAAACGTCGCTCTCCGTATTCACTGTTCCTTTGTTGCAGGTTACACAACAGTGTAACAACAGTTTGATACACTAAACTCTATTTGCTGAGTTAATATATTTAGCGCTTAGAAATTTAAACATTGAATTGATTCGTTTTTGGTTATTAATATTTGATGATGATGCTTTAATTCTGAACGATGCTGTGGTAATGGAGGACGTTGTTTGACATCGTTGGCACCGAGGAGGTAAGGTTTTGAGTTTTCTTCGTGCAGCTTCAGAGCATGCTCCCTTCCTGGCCCAGATTTTAGGGAGGATCAAAGAGGTCAACAACAGGCTCATTGCTTCAGAGACCGGCTCGCTGCGTGGACGCGCTGAGGTGGATATTGAAAAGACAATACCAAGAAGTGGACAGCCCAATCCATTACAAGGCCTCTGGAATTACATTTTCCTCAGAAACAGTGGAGCCCCGTAAAACCCAATCCACTGTGTTCCTGGAGATGGAAACAATTTGGCCCAGGATGGCTAATTCTCTGAGACTGTGTACTTGCTGGCAGCAGAGATGGTGACAAGAACAGACTTGAAACATCTGGCCAAACCTCCACCACAGATGATGAGTGCGCTTTAAGCTTTAACTTCAAGCTTTTTTCTTTACCTGACATAGTGCTGCAATTTTTGTGTCAGCTTGCTGAGGAACTAAAGCGAGAGCTACGCGGCTTTTGTTCAGCGTTTCAGTTCAAATCTGAAGAGAGAGGGGAAAAAATGAATTTGGATACAGATGACTCCCCTAGAGAATGCCTGAAGAGTGGGTTTCAAATTATAAGAAAATGAATAATACGAGTTGTTTTTTTTTTTTCATTATTGAACTGTGCCCTAGCGACTGTTACCAAGGGACAGGAGTGGAATAAAAATGATGGTTTGTGAAATGAAAAGCTGTGTCTTCCATAGACTTGTGGACATGTTTTTCTGGCGCTGTGGGATTTGGGGTATTGTGCTCAGTGCTTCAGAGTCACAGAGAGCAATTCGGGATCATCACAGCAGCTGTCTTGTTTTGATGATATCGGTATAAAGAAGTCTTGAGAAAACAAATGTTTTCGGACTATGGCGAAGGCACTCTGATCTGCCATATTCTGCCTCTGATATTCTGATATTCTAACCCAAACCTCAATCCTCATTTCTTCAGCTTATTTTATACTCGTGCTTGGCAGCGGAGCGAGAGCCTCCGCAGATGGCGTGCAAGCTCCGAGCACGCATGGAGGCGTTTATGCATAAATGCGCCATTGTTGCAATATTCTCTGAAACGCCGGAGGGTGCACGAACAAAATGTAACGTGAAGAATCAAAAAGACACCAAGTGTAACCCAAAGATATGCCCATGGACTGTAGGTGTAACCTGCAAAAAGCCATAAAGCAATCTCCACAATGCCAAGGAGGGATTGTAATTATCTGTAAGCTCATATCTCATATTCATTTTCTTTTTATCTTAAATCTCAACTGTGACATTTTGTCAGACTGAAAAACTACTTTTTTGTGCTGCATAAACTAATTTTGGCAGGTTGAGAAAGGCTTTAAGTTGAACCATCTTAGTTTTGCATGTTTGCATATTGTCAACAATAAAGTAGAGTTGAGGCACATGGAAATGTCAATCATTGATTGGTTACATGTTTTTGTTGTGGGAGGAAATCGTAGCACCTGGTAGAAAGGCCCCGCCCAGGCCTGGGATCTAACCTGTGATCTTAGCGCTTTGACCTGATGCTAACACTTGACAACAGGTCAGTTTCAAAGTTATTACAGTTCCTCCTCTGGGGACAATAAATCCTGCACCAAATGTCACAGCAATGCATCCAATAGTTGTTGAGGTATTTCATTAAAAAGCCAAAATATCAACTTCATGTTGGCATGTAGAAAAGGTCAGGGGGTCGCCAAAGTTATTAGGATGCATTGTCTGGGGACCATGAATGTCTGTGCAATCCAGACAAGTAGATGTTGAAATGTTGCTGTTCGCGATGATGGAGCTTCATGAAAAATTTAAGAATCAACAAAGTTGTTACTGTTCATCCTTCCGGAGACCAAATGTCAGGCAATTCATCCAATAGTTGTTGAGACATTTGACTAAAGAAACGCAAACGTCAACATCAGGGTGGGGTTTGAAGAAAAGTCATGTGGTCACCATATCCAGGAAGATACATCATCTGGGAACCATGAATGTCAGCATTTAGTGCCAATTCATCACCTATAGGTGTAGATTTCACTATAGAAGTGACCTGCTGTTGGTGCGAGATATAAATTAAGATGCTCACCAAACTCAGTAGGATTCGTCCTCTGGAGATCATGAATATCTGCAGCAAATTCCGTGGAAATCTATCCAGCGGTTGTTGAGATATTATGGACTTAAGTGGACGACTGGCAAACTGACAATCTTTGAGCTTTTATACGAAGACAATCTCCATTTCTTCTTTTTTTACTTTTGGTTTTATTTACATATTAACAGCTTAATTTGTCCAAATGAAATGAATTGAATGGCTCATTGAGCTCGTTACAGGACTTTTAAGACCAAGCACACATCCACACATTAATTCACTCAGCAAACCTCACTCATCCTTTTTACAGCTTTTAATTGGTTACTGCTTTGTCTGGTTTCTCTTAGTGGTTTTTGGTAACATAACCGCAGGTGCCCCCGAATTGTCCTGGAATGTTTAATGCTCAAACAACAAGAAGCAGCAGCAGATATCTACAGATTCGGCGCAAAACAAATGAACGCGATGCCTAAAAATATACACGCCACACAAGAAGGTTTTCCCACCAGAGAATTATGTGGCAGACCAAAAGTCGAGTGGCGGTTTCCCATTCCTATAAAAATGTCTGCAGTTTTGATTGTTTTTCTGGCTTCATATTTGGTTCCATGGATTTTCGACCCCAAGACGACAGAAAGTTACTTTTTAAAACAAATGTATTGAGTTTTTGTGGCCATAAAATGTCATGCTTAGACAACAAGCACACACAGAGCAATATGAGGCTCCAATAGAGAGCTGACGTAGAGAGCTGACGAGGGATGACGTATAATTGCAAAGATGCTAACTAATTTCCTGGTATTAGGACTCATTCCTGCAGCACTCTTTAACGTTAGCACAATGGCCACTGGTGTTGACGTAGCTGTGGTTCGGTTTCCACCGCTCCCATATCATGCTGGAAAAGCACGAAATCAGTGAGCTGGAAGCTTGAAGACGTAAAAAGCTGCAGACTGTTGATTCTAGCACAGGGAGGAATTGAACTCATTATCATCATCAAAAGTTTGACAAAAGAAGAAGCTACTTCCATCTTTTTCAGTCGCCTAAAATTAGCTGTTCGCTAATAAACTTAAGAAAACCGCAGGTCCAAGTCATGTAATTATCACATCCTGTCGAGTTCACGGAGGAATGCAAGGTTTGTATTATCACATCTGTGTTGATAGTTTATATTAACTCCACATTCATTTGATCAGAATGTATTGCAAATTTGTATACAACAAAGCCTGAAACATGCTAACGGTTTTTAGACGAACAACAGTGTCTCCAGTCACTTCTGTATTTGCCCTATACGAACTTTGTGACATCTTCGAGGGAAAAAACGTGACAGATGAATGCAATTTCCTGTCAACCTCGTGAAAGCAGCGTGACTCCAGTTTAACTCCAGTCTGCACATCGAGAGGTTTGTCCCTGATTTGACATATGAGGGTGACATAAAAACCCATTTCAGGCCTCTTCAAAGGATATGAATTTTAATATTGTTTTGAAAATTATGACACTTCTAGAGGTTATATCTTCTTTTTATTTAAATAAAACTCTGAAAAGACAAGTAATAAATGACATTACCAACTGTGTTTTTGGTTAAAAGAGTGTAAATGGTAGTCTGGACATCATGCTGTCTGGAGCTGGGAAGCTTCTCAAAGCCAGTGGAGAGGGGACACACACACACACACACACACACACACACACACACACACACACACACACCATTTCCTGTGTTTCTAGCCAGCACTGTGTTCACAAAAAATCCCCCCGAACATGTCAAAGTGACAGCTCCATTGACATCACGCTGGTGACACATTGAACCGGGGCGAATAATAACAGAGACTCAAAACTGAAAAATAAGCCGCTCCAGTTGTCCTTTGTCAGCGATGCCATTAAAATTCAGAGGGAAATATCTGGCTGAGAGACTTGTGAGCAATTACTTCGCTGGCTGCTGTAACTGTAAGATAAATGCAAACCTGATCTAAATCGGTGCAGTTCAACAGTTATATTAATTTGTCGTCATATTTTAAATGAAAAGTTAGTTTCTGAATGTCAGGTGCAGATGATGAATAAAACCAATACAAATGTGTCTAAAACGCCTCTCTATGAATCCTCCCGTCCATTTGTCTTTCTCCTGTGTGTTTGTCTTCTCCTCTCTCACCGGTCGTATCATCCCACCACTTGTATTCCAGCCGACTCGGGGCTGCAGGTTATTTGTCATCCCTCATTTCTTCTTTGATCCCACTGCTTTCCGAGGCTCAGGCGATTTGAGCCGCCGCCATCACCCCCTTGGTAATTAATAGCAGGCTTCTTTCAGGCAAATTCTTCTCATTGTTTCCTTTTTTTTTCCTCCCTCAGAGCCATCCAGCTGCGTATGTGCGAGTCCCACAATAATCGTTTTTTGGACGTTGCTGGTGCAGACTAGCTAGGAAATATACTTAATTTCAGTGGGAGAGGGGGGGGGGGGGGGGGGGGTAGAGTGGCTGTTGCATATGCGTGCCAGTGGGCAGGGGAGGAATTTTATGTTGCTTTACTGGCCCGTCTTGGACCTCGGATGACGTCATTTCCTATTAAAATAATTGGTCTTGATAGGAAACAGGAGGGCTTTGATATTCGCTTCATCCAAAAATATGAAACTAATTATTATTTGGGATCAAGTGGTTTCTTGTTGGAAAAGGCAAGAGAATATTGCTTTCTTCAGGGATGAACTCTCTGTTGTTGTTCACTCATCTCCTCTGCTTATTAATCATAAACAAGGTTTTTAATCAGGAAAGAAATAGAGCTCAAAGACCACCGGGAGCAAGAAAACATTAGCAGCAAAAAAATGCTGTGTTTTTGCCTGGGAAGCGTGCCAGAGCGCGTAAACTAGGACTTCAGTTCTCCGCACAGCACGCTGTGCTTAGTTGATCCAGTTGTGTCCGAGCCCCTTTTCAGCTTCTGCTTCACGTGAAAAGAAGAAAGGAAAAAGGAAAAGCAGACATATTAAACTGTAGCATACTTAAGTTAATCACTTAAGTTCAGTTGATAAAGACAAGGTCACAGTAAATGATTTATGAACCAATTTCCAGGTGACCTGTAATGTGTGAAGATGATCATAATTTGGATTTGAATCTGGAGGTTACTGTATGTCCCAGTACCCCTTAGTGTTTGAGCTCACACATTTAATGAAGATAATTGGAACATATTTTATCGGGTTTTAATAACCACCACGTACTATAAATACTCACCTGTGAATACTTCGCTGCAAGAAACAGCTGCAACATATTATTTTTCTGACTTACCTTATAGCAAAATGCTCTGAGTGAATTTCAGTTCCCTCTGGGAAACAGTGAAGCAGTTTGGGCTTTTATTGTGGAAGGTAAGAACAGAAGGATCCGGTCTGCTCTTCCTCTGTCAAGGTTGAAAAGAGACGTTTTGAAGACTTGAGTTCGGCATTTCGGCATCTTGGATTTTTGCAACCAGTGAACGGAAGTTACCATATTTGGAACCGCAAAGGAGTTACGTAAATGCGTTGTATACGGCTCTAATTGCGACCTGTCAATTCACTACAGCATACTCTGCTTTATGGTCTATTTTACTCTAAATGGATCATAATTTACCAAATAAACATCATGCTGTATTGAAGAAGACTTGAAACTAGATATTGAGACCATAAACTCATGTTTACAATGTTTACTGAGGTAATAAATCAAGAGAGAAGTAGAGTCATTTTCTCATAGACTTCTATACAACCAGAGGAGTCGCCCCCCGGTGGACATTAGAGAGAATGCAGGTTTAAGGCACTTCTGCATTGACTTCACTTTTCAGAACGAGAGGTTGCCGCCTGGTTCAGACTAGGAAACCTTTGTGTCGTATAACATCTGGAGACAAAAACACAAGTTTGAAATAATATATTGACATGGGAATTAATCCCACAATAAAGGCTTTTAGTCTGGTGTTGTTTGTGAGGAGGTGACCGTTAAAGGGACTTGTCAGTAACTGTACTTCAGGAAAGCCATTAATCGAGCAATGATTAGGGTTATCAACTTCCTCACCATCAAATAAGACACAAAAGGTAGCGTGCCACATTGGTGAGGTCTGATGTTGTGTTCTTATTCAATTAGAAGGGAACACATGTGGATAATTATGAAAGCTTTTTTTGCTACGCCTCAAAATTGATGATAAATCACAACTCAGAGCTTTTCTGAAAGAAACCCCTTTCAAATACAAACTAAAAAGAGGTGTCATGACTCACCAGGTCTACTTTTCCATGGATATTTGTTGCTGCTCTTGACTCATTCAAGCAGCCCTTTGTCCTTTGGCAGAGCCAGAGAGAAGTCCTCACATGACATGATCTTTAAGTGACTCAATATCCACCGACAGCTGGTGGCGAGCCTGCAGGTGCTGTGAGCCGTTTGAGCCGAGCAATTAGCTTCCAGAAATACGATAGTTGGCACTGCTCAATAAACAGAGTGGTGTTTTCCAAAATTTGCCGCATTATCTGCTGCGATGTGTCTGACGTCCAGGTCATGCTTTGGCAGGCAGTTCGGCAGATCTTGATGTATGACATTTGCAGTTTCATCACTGTCATGAACATCAAGGAATACAGATGTGACATTTTTCTATTTCCCTTTTTCTTGAGGCACAAATTCACCTGCAAATTTGCAGAAATAGTCCAATTGTCCAATATGACACTACGAACTACAACACCGTATGTATTCATTATCCACATCGGTACTGAGACAACACATATGATGCTTAAAACTGACTAGTTTGTAAAAAAAAAAAGTGTCGTAAAATGATGTGTAATGGATTCCTTGTTTTTCTTTTTGCTTAGTGTCCCCTGTCTCCAGCCACTTCTCACTTCCCGTGCGTTGGCCTTTCCGATCCATCCACCAGATGCCCTCAGACTTTCCCACCAATCCCAGTCACCTGACTCCTTCATCCACCTGCTCACCTGTTCCCCGTTCTCCAATTACCTCCACAGTATTTATACCAGCCCATCGTCACCGGCTCCTGGGTTAGATTGTCGATGTTGTTATGTCGTCCTTGGTCTCTGTCACTTCCAGTACGTTGACCAGTTGGCTGTTTCTGACCCAGTTGTGTCCTCTTAAGTGTCTTTGATTGTTCCGATTGCCATCCTGTTGTAAACCTGTTCATCCTACCTGCTCGTCCCTCTGTTGTGAATAAAAGAACTAAGATATCGGTTTTTGGAGATTCTCCCCCAAGAACATTTGAAGGTTTTTATCTTTAAAACGATGCAATTTCACATCATTTTGGACCATTGATATTACTATTATTATTACTACAAGCTAGATAAAACCCCAAAGAATTTAAGTCCGAACATTCGATTTTTCTGGAAATGTTTTCCCTGTAAAATCATATTCTGTCAGTCAAAAGAACAGGTTCAGAAAACTTTTAAATAATGTTTTATTAACAATATTTGTTCACAAATGAAAAGGGTTATGACAAGCACTTGACTATTTATTCTACAAACATGACATTGTATTGACATATAGCACCCTCATTCTGTTTTTTTAATCCACTGTTAAGCCTCACACAGACTGTTCACCACAACAAAGAAAACCCTTTTTTCTCTCAAGCCTACAGGTCATGTTTTATAGTCAAAAGACGGATTTGGGGTCGAGTATCAGTTTACAAGCGTTGATATCAAATCAAGCCCAGAAGTCAAATAATAACCAAACAACATGAAAGACATGCATGAATTCGGTTCCAATAAAAAGGCTGCTGATCGTCAGTGTCACGAGGTTGGAGGTTCCCACAGCTCTGAACGCACCGCAGCACAAAAACAAATGTCAGCAGCTACGCACTCACAGAGCCGCAGACTTTTCAAATCAAATAACGAGTGAAAGCATGGAGAAAAGCCCTCTTAGGGTTCTTGAACATCATTGTAGAAGATGCATAAATGAAGGAGGGGAAACAGTGGATTCTTCAGCCGGGATGATTAGCAGTACGGAGGGGGGGGGGGAATTAGATACAACAATAAGACAAATGTGATGTGGCAAACATTCACTCTGGCTTATCCAAGTGTTTCTCAAACTGCAATAATGGCATGTATATTTAGCTGCGGTAATTTTATCTGCACAGATCTAAGTGTGTCAGCACTGAGCCTGACAACATTTTTGCGAACACGCTGAGCACATGGGTCCATCTTTTCATGGTCCAAAAATCTGATCACTAGATAGGTTCCCACCTCTTCTTGACTTCCTATATTGTTATATATTTAGCAGGCGGCAACCTCCAGCCAGTCCTGCTGAGTGAAGCTAATGTGGAAGTGTCTTAGCACTTGCATTCTCTCTAGTGACCAGCAGGGAGCGACTCTTCCGGGTACAAAAGAAGTCAGATTGCATAGAAGTCTATGAGAAAATGACTCTACTTCTCTCTTGATTTATTACCTCAGTAAACATTGTAAACCTGAGTTTATGGTCTCAATCTCTAGTTTCAAGTCTTCTTCAATACAGCATGATGTTCATTCAGTAAATGATGGTCCATTTAGAGTCAAACAGACCATAAAGCAGAGTATGATATTGAAACAAACTTAACTGTTTATGGCAGAAAACCCTCAACTGGGCTGCATGTCTTCAGGTCCCCTATAGGTATACTGCAAAATCAACCAGGGTCCATGTAAACAGAGTTGGTTCATGGATCAACCGATTTTCATCCTCCAACACATCCTCTTTTACGCAATTTGACTCTCGTATTGTGGGACTAGTTCCAAGCTCCCTCCTCCTTGTTTCTTCCCGAACTCTCTTTTCTTGAAAAAAAAACAGTATTTCCCTGTTTTTAATGTTTCTAGCAACCCTCATCACACAGGACCCATCACACCCCCGAAACACCTCACTGGTAAACACAGAAACATTTGCTGGTTCCAGCTTCACAAATATGAGCATTTGCTGCATCTATTCATTTCATACACTTAAATAAATACACTTGTAATACACATTTTTAGGTTTCGGACTGGTTGGTCCCGACATTAGTTCTGGGATATTATGATGGGCATTTTCACTTTTTCTTACATTGTATGAACAGTCAATTGAAAAATAATGTTGAGATTAATCTAAAATGAAAATAATCTTCGGTTGCAGCATTAGTCATACACGGGGAAGATGGTTTTAAATGGCATCGTGGTCGGATCAAGCCACAAGTATGCGCTCAAAAGTAGTGAAATTAACCAGAAATATTTTTTCCATTTCTCTCCCTCAAATGTTGCCTTTCAAAACTGTATTTGCGGTAAATGTTGTAGTTTGAAAGCCAGAATGACGATACACCTATTTGGCGGGCAGGGAACCAACAGGAAAATGTTGTTAAGAGAAGACACGACTGGAAACACGGCGGTTTGACGTGGAAGCGGCACTGTGGAAAATCGGCGTGCGGAAGCTTTTTTTTGGGGCGGATGGATGGAAGGGTGTGTACAATTAACGTCAACTCTGATGACTTCCGTAGGACTGATGCGAGTGAAGCTCTTATTCAACCACCACAACCTTTAGATTAGTTTTGGGAGAGTATGCGCTGCCAGATTTGAACAGTGTGACCTCGTCTTACGCAGGAGTGGAGTGCTCGTTCAGAGGACATGATGAAGTATATGGCAGCGAATCAGAAACCTCCGCCGTGATGAGCTATTATCACACTCCCCGGTGTCACCCTATTTCATTCCCCCCTCACCACTGACCTTCACCAGCAATGGATCCTGCTGACTTAAAGGTTCCCGTGTCCTTTCTGCATGGATGATGGACGCTCCACGTGTCCTCTTTCTTACCCAGCAGCATCACTGGAACCAGGCAGATGGCCGTGTCGGGGGTGGAGACCCACGGCGCCGCCGATAAAGATAGTCCCAGCTCGTCTTCTTCTTGTTCTCTGGAAATCTACTGCAGGCTCTTCAATTATTCACACTGTTGAATAATGTCGTTCTCCTCCTTTATCTGCGCTTATCCTTATCTGACGGTTGAGCAATGGCAGAGTCAATGGGAGGTGGCGGGTTTCAATAGACGGCCGTCGTCTTTGGATGTTTAAGCTGAATTACGGCACAATTTAGGGCAAGAATGGCGATGAGAAGTTCATATTTCATGTAATGAGCTACACGGTCGATGGCGAGCCTCTTTGACATCCTAACATCAGTCACGGTAATAGAAACTGTAGCTGTTCAACAATTCAGACTTGTTTGAATTCCAAGCCAACAAATCCTTCATGTACTTTTGATAAGTAGCAGTTCAGCTTCATCACAAAAACATGCTCGCTGCATATTTTTAGCAGAGCGGAGTGAAGAGCCGCTTCTGGAACAGGCTGCGGTAGAATCAAAGGTGTTGTCTAGAGTAGCGTTGATCAGATCCAACAGCCGCGGAGCAGCTGCGCCTGAACTATCCTCATAAATAGCCCAATATTCCAGCAGTTCATAGGAAGAACCCACCACTATATGTGCAGCATTTTACTGGAAGTTGCCCAACAAGAATCTCAACAAAACACACAGGTGTCTAAATAACGTTATTGACAGGAAAGAGGAGAAAACGGCGAAAGCACCTGAGGCGGTGTGGGTGGGGCATCGAGTTTGCTTCCTAACATTTAAGGCGAGCAATAGGTCATGCAATGAAAAAATATTGATTTATTTTTGACCAGCGCTGCCTAGTTTGAAAGTTTGATCTGAGTTTCGCGAGCCACGGTGTGTGTTCGGAGCGTGTTTTGGGGCTCTACTTGATTTCAACATGGCGGCCGGGTCACAAACTGTCTAATTTTACAGCTGAACAGTTCACTTAAATGTGCTTCTGAAAACATTTAAGGCGAGAAACCTGCTGCCTTGCGATGGACGGACGTAATTTGCATAAAGTTGAAGTTGGGTCATGATTGTGCAAATTTAGATACGCCGAATGGTCAGTCACCTCGCCGTGTCATATCCATCATGCAACGCGCGACCAGCTCTCTTGCTCTCTTGCTCTCCATAGAAATGAATGGGATCCATGAACTTCTCCTACGTGAACGGATTTGGTGTATCTTTACCTTCAGTGGGTAGAGCGGGTCCTCCCTTAGGTTGGCGGTTCGATCCTCGGCTCCCCCTGTACGCATGTCAAAGTGTCCTTGAGTGAGACACTGAATCCCAAGTTGCTCCCCAGGGGCTTTACAGCTCCTAATGCTCAGGGTGGGCTACATGCAGAGGTCACATTTATTGCATGTATGTGTATGACTATTGAAATAAAGTTTAAGGTCAGACAGCAACGGCTGCTGGTGTCAATTAATCAGGATAATCCACAGACCTCGGTTTACATCTGGGACTGTTTGTGTGGTGGAGAATATTTCTCTTTGTTGACTGAACCTTTAAACATTTTTGATTCTTTCTGTTGCACACATTTTCCTGAGCTGGATAAAAACCCTCTGGATGAGTCCCTGCTGCGCTCAAAGGTTTTTAATCAGAATTATCTGTCTGAAGTGAAAAAGACAAAGAACGTCAAAGTGAATTTTCTTTTTCAAAGGGGGGAAAAATATCAAGAACAAAAAACATCTGGTCTGGTCGCTGCGCTGCTTTCCACAGCTTTTCCACTTCACCCGGATTGTTGCCCTTGTTGTCACATAGCTCAACATATGTCTCATGGAACATGACTAATGACGGCACGTTATGTAATCCTGATAAAGAACAGATCATTGTTGGAGATTAGTCACGAGGCTTGTGATGGAATCGCCTCCGTCTGTCTCTCTGTCTCTGTCTTGGGGCACTGCCAGTATCAAAGAGCAGAATCTATTGAATCTAATGGGAGGCTTGCTTCAGCTTCTGGGAAGTCTCCTAATCTTGCATTGTTTTTGTCCTCGTAAATGCCCGTTCAAAATCTAATTATTTTGCCATGAGTCATGTCACCCATTTGGGCGAGTTAGCGTCGCCTGATTGCTATCCCGCCCTCTGAGGAAACAGAGTTTATTTATTATAGCTGTAATTAAACTAAATGTCCCGGACAGCCTTGTTGGAAAATATGAACGCAGATAATACAAGTTTTGCAGGGACAATATATTCGATTTTGCACTCTATTGTGTGATCCCGTGCATCCGTCCCATGGGCCTGCAGCATCATGATGTGTTAATGTGGTGCGTCAGTGCTCGCGGTGTGCTGACAGCTCGGGAATGTTCTGCCTGTTAGGAGACACAGGCATTGCTCTTTCTTGTCAACATACTTTCAGGAACGGAGGCGAAAAAAGAGCGAGCGCTCTCTTGTCTTGTCATATTGAAGAATGACTCTCGTTTTTGGTTGTTAATGCGCATTCAAAATCTTCATAAATCACTGAGTTTTCACCTTTCAGTGGAGTCAAGTAGGTCTGCTTTTTGTGAAACTGAGTTCCACGCTGTCGAGCTGAGCTGATACGCTCGTAAAAATGATTTCCAGTCCTTCTTTGTACACTACCCAGTGAGCATTTTTCCGTTCAAAAGACGTTTAAAAGACGTCTATGCCCAACGTTGAAAAGACGTTCAGAATTGGTTCAAAAGTGAAAGTTTTTTCGCCGACTATTTGTAGACGTTGAAAAGACGTTCATGCTTAGACCAGATTTCTGGTTTGATTTCTGGTTGAAAAAGCGTTGATATGGGGTCTGAACGTCTTAGACGTATTTTACCGTCTTTTGAACCGGCTAAATTACGGTTACAATATCAACGTGTCACAAAACACCAAATTGTTTTAAAATATTGATGGTTTGTTCAGTTGTAGGTTGAAAGAGATGCGATTTTGGTTACTTTAAACGTAACCGCATGCGCACGGACTCTAAGGTAGAGGCAATGGCTGGAAACGGCACTATTTGAGCTAGCTAGCTAGCGATTACTGAGTTCATGAGCAAAGTGAACGAGTTGACGGAATAAACGAGGCTTCACGCTAACGACGTACTCTGTAAGTACTTGAACTACTTTATTCCAATATTGCAAACCGAAATATCATTACCATACCACTAATATCATGTTATGCTCATCATGCGGGCGAGGCTGCCAGCTAGTGTTAGCATGTTAGCTTGGAGCGATAACATGTTATGAACGGTAAACTTAGACATGTGTGTTTGTAACTGTGTGTGTTTTGTAACTGTACTTTAGCCGGTTCAAAATACAGTTAAAATACGTCTAAGATGTTCAGACCCCAAATCAACGCTTTTTCAACCAGAACTCAACGTTGAAATCCGGGTTAGTGCTCACTGGGTATTGTTAGCACGATTACATTTTCTAACACCGAAGACAATCGGTTGAACGGCTTTTCCTGATCATCTCAGTGATTAATTAAATGATGAATTATGAAAGCAGATTGCATCCAACAATAAATAAAGTAAGTAAATATCTGATATACGTGTCTCAGAATAGAGATTGGTGTCTTGTAATTTCATGGAATAAATACATTTATTTTCGACAACAATGTTTCAAGCATCTGCATTCAAGGATCATTCAGTCAAAACATTGCAGATGAGTATATACTGTTTATTTGGAGCTTTGTTGCTGCAGGACATAGTTTACTTACTGAAGTAGCAAGTAAGCTCGGGCTCGTTTGTAATGTTCTTGTTTAAAACTGTAAAATGGTCCACAGGAGCTGGGAACCAGTGGAGAAGACGTATAATGGATAATACAATTTACAATTTGTCAATGGATACTGTGGTTTAGTTTTAAGGGACTAATGCAGAGAGGATGTGCCCCAAAGTTTGACATCATCCAACTTTAACTGAGTCTAAAGTAGCAGCTCTGTTCAAAGATAGAGGGCCTTATTTAAACACAATCTAAAGCGCATCGTTTGAAGTTCATGGCGCAGCAACTAAATAGATTCAAGCTGCAGACCGTCAGTGTAATTTGAAATAATGAAGAAAACTAAACGATAAGCTTTGATATTTTTTTTACTTGGACAGTTTACTGCGGGGATTTCCTGGTCAGCGGTTACATTTTTAATTCGTTTTTTTTTCTCCCACTTGCAGGAAAATACACATCAACATTGTTTGCGGAGCATAGCTGCCATCTGAGCTCTGAACAGGAAGCATGAAAGTGAAGAAATTTGAATGATGGAGGTAGAAACTAATCGGGGCAGATGTCCCTTCCCCCGAGGAGAATGCCTCCACTGCCTCACCGTCAACAGACGAATGTTTCCGAGGCTGCTGCTGGGAAGCGCTCCGCATCTGTTTTGATCATCAGATTTCTGACATCAGCGCTGATTGTTCATCACATGGCATGTTTGCGGCTCGAGTACCTCCTCTCGTGATTTGCCTTCCTTGCATATTTTCCTCCATATGCAGCACTTTGTTGGATGGCATGCATCTCCTGATGAATGGGGGAGAGCTTTGGCCCCTGTAGCCCGGTTTGAAAACAAGTCGAGTCAAGCTGCAGGCTGAAGCTGGCGTGTAATAATTCACCACTGACGTCCCATATACTCCAGAAAAGAAAAGAAAATTGCCTCAAATAAAAAATGTGATAATTATTAGCGTTTTTGCAACATCAGAACAAATTCACAACCTCAAAATAAAAGATCAAAACATAACAAAACCAAAATATATATATATATATATATATATATATATATATATATATATATATATATATATATCCCTGCAGTCACTCTGCTCGCTTTCCCAGGTTTTAGCCTCGAGGCTATAAAAATCAGTCTTCAACCATTTTCTCTCTGCATGGTTCCAAGTCTTTTGGCTTTTGGCCTTTTGGCTAACTCTGGCACATTTGCAGAAATGTTTTTATTAATGTGCACTGTCCCGTTCAAAGAAACCAATAAATAAAATAAGTGAGAAACACTACGCCAGATTTCCTCAACTAGAACAATTAGAGCTGACCCATAGTCGGAGCATTACCGGTGGTTTGGCCCCACGTTTTCAGCCTGGTTTTGTCACAGCAGGTCAGAGAGACAGAATACAGCGAGGATTTCCATCACCTCAGCTCGTTACTACTCCGAGATTATGACCCATATGGACTCCATATGCATGGCCAGCGTTACCGTGAACGGGTTAATGCTGGTCACAGCCAGGTTGTCACGCTTCAGGGGCACGCTGGCTTTGATGGAACACATCTTGGTTTAACGCCGGAGCCGCCAGGGATCCGTCCGGCGAACGCCTTTCCTGGAACATCTGCAGCCTGTCGAGTGATTCATTGAAGGCGTTCTGTTTACACTGTGTTCTTAGCTTCAAGATAAAATCTTCATGTACACTAATAACTAAACTACGGAGATACCAGCCCAAGGTTCTCTTAGTAATTCCAATTTCTGCTGACGTCATGCTCCTCTGCGACGTTTGTTTGGCTCAGAGAGCACTGTTTGCTTTCCACCTCGCACACTTGCGGCGCTATAACTTCAGAAGAGCTCATGCGCGGCAGAATGGGCTAATTGGGTGAAAATGTTTCACCAACACGTCTCTCTAGAAGTAGCATGAGATGTATCCAATCAATTATTCAGAGGAACTAAGCATGAATAAGAGGAGTGCTGGACACACACACACACACACTGGCCTCTTCAAATACTAATGGTTCATTTGTGGACCGTCCGTCAGGTTTGTTGTATGAAAGTCCTCCTGTTCACATTTCTCACATGGAGTTTGGTTTCCACTGTGCAGAAGAACAGTCGCTCTTATCCCTTATTAAAGCCTTTTCAATGAACGATGTCGGCAAAAATCCACACTTCAATTTCTCTGCAAAAAAATAATTACAAAGTACAGCCAAAGATAATGTGAACCCTCAGCAGTCGGAGTTGGGCAAATCAAACGTGTATCTTCGAAAGTTATTCTCTCCTCTTTGTGTTGTTGTCCCTCTACTGCAGGAAGAGAAAATGTTTTACTAAAAAGACTAACTTTGGAAGATCCCCACTTGATATAACAAAGTCAGACTGAAGCTTTCGCTGAACTTTTAAATAGATTTTTGCAGAGTGAGGACTGTGGATTTTGTCTCTTATAAAATCGCCTGAGCAAATAGTATGCTCGCAACCAGCATGGACAGGAGGAACAATCACAAGGATCAATACAATCCTTTAACTCCTTGCACAACTGGAAGATTGCATTCATAGTGTCGAAGCAAATTTCAGTTACTGTTGGCCGGTTACTCAAAAGTGTTTACTGATGATGAGGAAGGTTTGATATTTCAAAAAGGAATGTAAAGATCAACACAACGTGGTCGGACGCGTAGCCCCCCTGTGTGGAAGATAAGTCCAGGATGTCAAACTGAACATTTCAGCAGTGAAACAGGTTAAAAGATAAAGATAGAAGCTAAAGCTACAGATCACAGTGTGGAAGTGAACATCAGAATCCTTAAAAAGCAAAAGCACCATGTGCAAACATTCAGTGTACTTTCACTATAGCTAGCATTGAAGTGCTAACGCCAGTTAATGATGTGCTAGCATACTCTGCTAATGTTAGCTCCACAGGTTTTTACGTAGAAAAAAAAAAGGTTTTAGAAACGTAGATCTCCTTCCACCCTCGCCGGGTAACGAGTACCATATTACACAACATGACCAGCTCCAAATCTCCTAAACCTGCCTGAAAATGATCAAAATCTGAGACGACTGCATGCGAGTGTACGGAGTACAGAGCCATATCGTTACGCTATGATTCGCCGGTCTGCAAAGGGTTGCTGTCTGATACCTCTAAGGATGTCGACACGAGGCCGCTCATATTCACCATATGATCAGTATAGTGTGACATGAAAGAAGCCACAAAGAAAAGGAAAAAAAAAATCCACTGATTTCACTGCACAAATCTGAAAGATGACTTCCTCTCACATGAAGCCCACCGGATCGTGGACTCGGTCTCATCTCTGATTTCAAAGCCTGATATGAGTCACACATTTCTCTCTCTTGGTAGTTGCTTTTGTCGCCACATCTCCCCTCTGTCCCACATCTGTTCCTGTCCCTTCCTCTTTTTACGGCACACCGTCCTTGAACAGTCCTTAAAATCCAATTCATCATTCTAATGTGTTTTACGCGAACAGCCTCCAGCCATTATTCAAATGGGTTAAAACCGGAGGAACGGATCTACAAACGAGATCATGATCAGGAGCAAATACTATACAGCTGCCGTGTGCGTGTGTGTGTGTGTGTGTGTGTGTGTGTGTGTGTGTGTGTGTGTGTGTGTGTGTGTGTGTGTTGCTTATGGCAGTAGCCATGTACAGGATGCAGTGTGGCAGACTGGGGGATCGGGGAAGGAGAAGCGAGGAGTCGGGCTGACGGTGGCGTTCATTACACGCATCGGTGCACACATGTAACCCCGGCCACAGCCATCACTCACACTCTCTCTCACACACACACACACACACACACACACACACACTTCCCTACACCCCGCCTACTCTTCTACTCTTGCATCTATTTACTTCCCTCTCTCTTCAGTCGTTCCTCCAGAAACATCGTCATAAATCTGGAGGTAAAAGTTCAACACAGTCCAAACAGATAAACGATTCGTCATGTTCCCTCCAAAAAGAAGAACAAAATAAAACTTCTAGATTGTATACAATTATCTCCATCAGTTGCTTTTAGCACCTTGTAAAAGCCTTTAAAAGAGAGTCTCCGAAAAACAAGCTTTACGAGAGTAGCAAATGGGTTTACGTGAGTTTATGTGAGTTTATTGCACGTGAGAATCTGTTGCTTTTAAATGTGATGCCTTACCCTCTGTGTGAATTATCTGAAAATGACATGATCACAGTAAATGTATGAAAACCAAATGTGTTAACATGTGATAAAGTGAAATAATGTGAACTGTGCTGTAAATGTGTGTAAATGCTCTAGTCAGCTGTAATGATGGTGCTTACCATCACCATCACTGCCATTATGATTACAAACGTCTCTCTGTCTCGAGCGGATGGTGTGTCTTGGATGACGCGGTGATATTCAAACGTTCATTGAAGTTATGCATTTTAATTTGACTTAATGTGAATTCTTGAGCCCATTAAGATATACAAATAGGTAACTTTGTATGTTACCAAAATATATTTTTTAATTTAATCGAACCATTTAACAGTCTGCACACTGGTTGAGAATAGCCGTTGGAGGATACAGTGATTGCAGAGTCTTGCAGAGGCAGCAGGAAACATAACATTCATGGAAATAATCTGATATGAGGAATTGGATTATTTCTGTGATAATTGGTAGAAATCGACTCCAATGATCATTAAGGATAATCTATCCTGTAAAGGCCCCTAGAAACTGTTTGCCGGGGGCTTTTTGCTTGTTTCCATCACTGCGCGCCTCCATCCCATTACAGCAGATTCAGGTCAGAGAACTTGACAAATGATTTGCTGTGTCTCAGTGACCCACCGGCCCAATCAGCAGAGAGCGCGTGGTTGAAATTGCCGGGCAGATAATGTTGCTGGCAGACTCATCATTAATTACTGCCCTTCTATCAATATCTAATTATACCGGCTGTCTGGCTGTGCGAGGAGGAAGATGGACCTCATACTGGAAGTCTTTATATTGGCAATATAGCCACCGAGCTGCGGTGCCGTCCCTCTTAAAGCAGACGTTTTCCAGCCGGGTCATCGCTGCTCGGAGCTCTGCCGAATTCAATTTTAGCTGTTTAATCAGAAGCTATTTTATTCTCCGGATGCAAAGTGAATGCTATTAATTTCCATTAACCACCTGGCAGGAAAGATAAAACAGCAGTCGTGTGAGTCTGAGAACCATTGCCTTAAAATAAAGCCTTTCTCTCACCGCACCTCATAACGCTGAATTTATTTTCATTCGATATTTTTACAGAGTTGAACTAAAAACAAACGCATTAGCAGATCAATTTAAAATGCTTTTCATCTGGATTTTATTTTTGGTTTTTTTTCCTGCTGCAAGGAGATGCTGACCCCGGAAATGTTAGCCTGCCAAACCAAACTCTGCACAATTTTCTGAATATTTAAGAAACTCTCTATCTCTATACAACTCTATACATTTATGGAACTGTTCAACTGTATTTTCTGTAAACATTATTACATTCACGGTCCAGTGTACGCGATTTCATGAGGAAAATACAGATTTTATACTGATGAATACTGATGAACTCATGGTCCTGAGTGGAAGCTGTGACCATAACAAGAACTCAAATAAACAAGCATGGATCATAGAAATAAAATAGAAGTAGAACGGACATTCCCATTCAAATTATCATACCAGGTTGTTAAGAGCGGCGGCCATTTTTATGTGTACCATTGCTATTGCGACCGCTGTAGCGAGCTAACTTCCGTTTAAACTAAACCGACTAACAGCAAGCTGCAAACTCAAAACGAAATTTTGCAGTAACGGCTAAAATGAGCAGTGGAGCAGTAACATCAGCACATCTACTCTAACAATCACCACTTCTTTTGTGCTAGTCTAATGACCATGACAACTTTCTATGGTATGAATAGTGTTGAAAGTATTGATTTTCAGTGAACATTTTGACATGAAAGCAATATAAAGTAAGCCTTACATACATACTTACATGCTGCAGACGTGTGCATTATAATTAGTTTGTATTGATCTGAGATCTCTTTTTCCCCCCATTGATCAGTTGTTCTAAAGTTGTAAAGTTAAAAAATGCTCTGTCGCTTAAAGAAAACAAAAAAAACCAGCCGCCTGCGAGTGTTTGTGTTTCCTAATCTTCATCACTTGGAAAAGAGGAGAAACCCCGCTCTCTCAAACGGTGCCATGAAGTCTAAAAGTTGATGAACGTCAGGTACTTATTTAGATCAAAAGGCATATTATAGGGTACGTAATGGTCAAGAAAGACATTTAAAAAAAACCTCTTCATATATATACGTCAATAAAACAGCTGAGAAGAAAGGCGGCGGTAGATAAAAAGGTTGGACCGGCAACAAAAACGCCATTACGGTTTTAATCAGCGTGCAGTAGGAAGAGACACAGTGCATTAGCTGAGGTACGTAGCGGCGAGCAGGCTGGTTATTTTGGCAGTCAGATCATTGTTGCATTAATGTGTTTTCCTCAAGAGGACGATGCAGCTGTCCTTGAGTAAAGCACTTAAATGCTATTGCCTCAGTAAACACTGCCGAGCGGTCGAAACAAGGGAGAGGACTGCGGCTGGATTGGTCTGCTGTCGTGTACTGGAGGTGAAAGTCGGGCAGAGCGGCATTTTAATACAACAGATTAGCAGTTAAAACTAAATGTAACTTCCAACTTTCTCAGGAAGAAGGAAAATAAGAGAGTAAGCTTCAATAAACAACAAGATTTGATTTGATCGTCGGTACAAACAAACAGAATTTTCACAATATGGTGTTGTGGCACGGTTTGAAATCATCTTATTTATTATGGCTGTGAAAACTATGAAGCTTATATCAAAAGACATTTGATCTCAGTTTTCAGTTTTCAATACAAACAGGTAAAAATAAAATCGGAGTGTTCACAGGTCATGGACCTCACCAATAACATCTCTGTGATATTGTTTACTCTGAGACTCGGACTACATTATATGTTTGTCTTTTGAGATGGACAGTGTCCGATACGGAGCTCAAAGACACTACTGACTACGACAACCGTATTTATTTAGGTTTCCAGCCAAAAAATACATTTTACAAGATTACATTGAACGCACCGTATCTATTACACGACTACGTAAGCGAGATACCTTACGTATGTAAGTAAAAATAACCAAAAGTATTGACTTTTGGTTTCCCATGGGACAAGAACTGCAGTCTCCTGGGTCAAAGTCCTGTGTTTGTTCGGGCTGGTCTCATCGAGCATTCGTAGCTATACCTCAGAAACATAAGGGGCTTTAATTCGTAGCTATCCCACAAAATAATTTTGTATGTTATCCACGTAATCATGAACAAGAAAGCTCACACCGGGCTGGCGGGTGAGGAGGTTGATGGGTCCAACAAACATGGATCTCTCAGAGGCCGCTGTTCGTTCCCCGTGTGAAACGAGAAGACAACGTTGATTTATTTGACACACAACTTCCAGACTTCAGTCATGGCACCTCCAGAGTCATTTTAACCCAAACGACGCTCTTTTTCTAAACCTAACTAAATAGTTTTGTTGCCTAAACCTAACTAAGTGGTTTCATGTGAAGACAGAAGTTTATTTTGGGTGACTGTTTGCATGTAACAGAAGTAAATTGACTCGTTTGACTGGCTTTCGCAGGAAAACGCACTTAAATTGAGGAGTAACTTTTGTAGGATATAATACGAACCGTGGTACGAGGATATGTTGGATTGTTTGACCCGTCCATCCACCCAGACATCCTCCCAAAAAAGGATGCTATGGAGGTCTATGAGAAAATGACTCTACTTCTTACTTGATCAATTCCCTCAGTAAACATTGTGAAAATGAGTTTATGGTCTCAATCTCTAGTTTCAAGTCTTCATCTTCGGAGTATGCTTTAAGGCTTACTCTGATTGACGACCCGTCATAGCTGCAACTTCCAGAGCCATGTACGGCGTCTCTGCGTCATTCCAAATATCGTAACTTCCGTTTATCAGTTGCAAAAAAACATGAAGATGGCCGTAAACCAAGATGGCGACGGCGAAATCGCCGAACTCGAGGCTCCATAACATCAGTCCTCAAACCAATGGGTGACGTCACGATAACTACGTCCACTCTTATACAGTCGCTGGTTATACTACGTCCCCTGACTTCCTCTTTCGCTCCTGTTATTATTACTACGGCCACTAGAGGTCGCCACCAAACAATAAGCGTAAATATGGCGGTAATAAGCTGCCTCTACAAATGACCTATGGGGCTGATTTTAGTCTCCAAAATTGGAGTACAAAAGATTTCTTTCTTGGAAACCAGCTAATGTGCAGGTGGAGTAGACAAAAAATAAAAAAGGACAAAGCATGTTCTGCAACGTTTCTGCCAAAGAGCCTCTGATGATATTTGAGTTTGTTGAAAGACAGACAGCCGGTCGTCCAGCAGCACCCGCAAATCAGATCCGTCACCTCCCTGCTGTCTCACCTTCCAGCTTCGCTTAAAAGAGCATTAAAAACCTGAGGCATCTGCAGGTCAATTATCATCAGTAAGCTCCTGAGCGCAGATTAGTTCACAGACGACGTCTCGGAATGATAATCAATGCTGCCGGCTGTCAGCAGGAGCTACCTCGAAATTATTAACAAGACCAGAATAACTTGGAAGGAGAAATGACTCCTTTTTCTTTCTTTCCTTCTTTCTCATTTTTTCCATCGTTCAAACGCTTCTTGTTCCACCGCCACATCAAGTTATTCTCCCTCCTGCGCACACCGAATCTTCCAGGGAGGTTTATAGGGAGGAATACTGTGTCAATATTCTTGTGAGCGGGAGATGTCTTTTATTTTCTTTCTACAGACAAGTTCATGTGGTGTTCTTGCAAGGACACATTTGCACGGACCTGTATAAACAATGTTAATGGTAAAATACACTGTAATAAGATTCACTTAATTCACTCCCTCGGGGGGTGAAACTGGGTCACTGTGGCAGCGAAGAACGGAGAGCTAAAGAAAATGAACAAAAAGGCAATTGCGGATATAAATATTTATGAGCCTTTGTGGTGCGCATGAAAGTTTCCCGTTTGAAAGAAACCTCCCAATGATGGCAAGTGGCAGACTGCAGTTTAAACATTTACATGAAATGAAAAGGCGCGGAAACATTGTAAGGACGTCGTTATGAGGAGGGAAATTCATGCAGACTGCTTTTATGAAGTGAACCTCCATTAAATCTGAGCGGCTCTTCTTATATGAACAGCTTTACTGTATAGATCTCTGCAGATACGCAGTTACAGAGAAGAGAGGATTACGGAGATATCTGCATCAACACACTGACACCGATCTCTGCTGATGTTAATTTCATGGTTATTTTAAATATCCTTCTGTATTAAGGTTCTCACAAGCTGGAAAGCAGGCAAAGCGGTGACGTGAAAGCCAACATTTCTTTAATTCCTTGCTACAGTTAGAGCTTGTGGGGATGACGAATAAGCTGTGGTTAATGTTTGGTTGGCCACTAAATACGTGGGGCTCTAGTTTCCTGCTGCAACAAGCTGCTGCTGCAACAGTTTGGTTTTTCCTGAAAAAGAAATGAGCTTTTTCTGTTTGTGTGGTATTTTGGGGTTCAGTGTTTTTATTTATGAAGCTGCCACACAAAATAGTGCTGAATTAAAGTAACTACAAGGAGCTTTCGTGTTGTGTTGATCCTGTGGATGGAAGTGTTGATGTTCCAGAGCACCAGATTCCCTTTAAAAAAACGTAAATTTTACTGTACGGGGGTCTGACAGTCTCCTACGTGCAGTCCTGGTTCTGGTCCTCCCGTGCCCCCCTTCCCTCCAGCGGCATGGTGTCGGTGTTGGCTCTCAGCCGGGACCGTTTCAAAAACGTTCACATGCAACGCTTTGGAAGACGGTGACAAACAACGCATTTGATCATTTTGTTTGGAGAACGTAAGAGGCGAGAACCAGCTCATTTTCTGGCTGAATATATGAACTAAAACCATAAATCAATCGTGAAAACTTTCTGTTGATCCGTACTTACTAAGCTGCTCTTTTCTTTGGTACAACCCAGATGAGCTGAAGTCTTTGTCTGAAGACGATTAGCTGAATGAACAAAATGAAGTTATTGGATTTGAAAGTGCTGGTGGTGGTGCAGAGGCGAGAGAAAAAGGGTGGAGAATCTTTGACGTGCAACAGCGTGTTTTAATTTGCTGAAAATCCCCTACATCCACACTTACCAGTAATCAATGCCTTTTTTCCTCCACATATGATCATTTGAAGGAGGGAAAATCGAGAGCTGCAGCTGCCGGCGACTGAGCCGAGGATTAACGTGCATTGTATTCCTCACACTGTACCGAGGAAAATGTGAGAAATGAGAGGCGGAAGGATGCCGTTTGCTGGTCTGAGGGATTATCTCAGCCGGCCGTGATGGATAAAAGGCACTCAGACTTGGTGTTCCTCATGTTCCTGCAGACACTTGACCTTAGGGGGGAAAGACACACTCAACACCTAAAAGATCCACGTCTTTGAATGTGAAAGGAGTTCAACTAGTTCTACATATACAGCGGATCACTGCACGCTGAATGCAGTCTGATGTATTGTGGCTCCATTGAGCTCAGTGGAAGTTCACCACAGGATCCCTGTAATTAGTGCTTGATTGACAGAAATACAATAAGGATTTGGTGGCCTTAATACTTGACTCCAATGGATGTGCAATGTTACTTAACAAATAAAGATGCACTGTAAAGAAGGAAATGGGGTAAACAATGTGCCATGTGTTTATGACCTGGTCTATACATTTGTACTAACAAAGAGCCAGAGACGGACAACAAACATGGTGTTGTCGAACTCGGCAAAAACGTTCTCGCATACCTTTACTGTCGCGTCTTCATGATGCGGCCTGGATACAGAATGATTTGCTAACAATGACACAAAACATGTTGTGCCTGAATGCTAACTGTCAAATCAACATTAATTATTCGACTGAGAGGACAAACGGCATGCGGTATCACTTTAAATGCATCCCATAATATGTAAAATATCTCTTCTTCGACAGAGAGTAAGAATTCCTTGCTTAATATTATGGCATCATTTTATTCAACATTATTTTTCTGTGAAAGTTAAACCAGGGATGTGTGCTTCAAATTGTACTCAACCCAGTTTGAAATCATTTGCATGTCAATTCCTCACAGTGTGCGCCTTTGAATTCGTATACAGTATAATAAAAGTCTCATTGATACCGTTGTATGATCATTACTTCCCAAACACATTGCATCTTTCTCCAATATTATTCCTTGCATATGTGCAGCTTCTGTTTGTTATCACAGAGATCTGTTTACTTATTCACCGTCACCTTCACACACTCATTGCTTTCCTTTCTGCATCACTTCACCAGTTACTTACAGTCAGTGCGGCGGCGGCGGCTTTCAATACGGTTAATTATTTCAGTTGCTCCACTCGGGCAACATCCTCTGCATGTAAAGCTGCTCCGGAGGTCTGACGTCCGGCGACGTGAATCAGCAGTGGCCCGAGTCAACAAGCCCCAAGGACAAACCAGCAAGACACACAGAGGCTGCAGCATTCATTATTCACACTGCAGACGGACGTCTGAGACAGATAAATGTGTTATACAATTCTCCTCTTGCTTTTCACTGCAATTCAAAAAAAAAACGAGCGCAGTTGTCCATTAGCGTGCACTTTATCCCTTCAAATGAACAAATCCTCCAAATTCAGTAAATTGAATGGAAACAGAGAGAGAGAGAGAGAGCTGGGCTTTGAACACTGTGTTGGCATGCATGTGGGAGCATCACATTGACGGGAGGAAACCCTTTTATCCCTTTCAGTGTTCAAAAATGAGTTCAGAATTCCACCGAAGTTGAAATAATTGTTCTGTTTTTCAAAAAATATAACTCTATTATTTTTTATTTTTTTTAATCTCAGAGTGCCACAGAGCCAGTACATAGTAAAAACATGGTAAAAAGCATAGTTAAAACATAAAAAAAACTATAATAAAATAAATAAATAAATAAAATACTAATCTTTCACTCATACCATGAAATCAATCCTTTGATCAAATGACCAATGCTGACATTTTTGTGCAGTTCAGGTTCAGAATTAGCATCAACATGGGATGTTTGCACCAGTCATTCCCAAAGACTGGGTCGGGGACCCACAGGTGGGTCGCCGGATACATCTGTTCCACAGTCTCATTTAAAGGTGCCTGCACCTCTGCGGTTCTCAAAACAGAAGTTTGTGAAACACTGGTTTACAGTGTTGGGCAGCAGTGCATTACGGTAATGTGATTACTTTTTCCAGTGACGAGTAGAGTAAGGCATAGGAACCAGTAACGTTCCATCGGCTTATTCGCTGTCCTATCTGGAGCTTGGTGAGGATTGACTTCGGTTCGGTCTCTGTGGACACACTGATTGGTGCAGCAGCTAGAGGCAGCAAGAAATATGACTCCTGGACTCCAAAGTTGATCCCCATGTTGAAGAAACTAAAAACAAGGCAGTCATGGAGATACAGGGTCCCCCTCTGACAGCAGTGATTGTAAATTATGCAAGTGTGCATCTGAATAAGTGTGCAAGCACGCGTATGTCCCTGTGTGTCTGAAGGTTTGTGTCTGTTTGTGTGTGTTTGCCATCGGTGCTGCATCTGCGAGCTGCTTGAGTTCCTGCGTGGGCCTGGAAGACCTCAGCATCGTTTGCTCTGTCACAAAATGCTCCACCTCAACGCCTCTGCTGCTTATCTTCCTCCGGGGATTACAAAAAAAGGCGTCGCAAATGCACGCCAAGCGGCGTAACCGACAACAGTCACATTACTGAGGCACGAGCGGCGATAAGGCGCCGCATGGTAGGCTGTGTGCCCTTTTGGCGGATATCTGAGAGTGGAATCCTCTTTTCCCGGGGTGTCGCTGGACCTCCTCATCTTTCCGCCTGAGGAACAGAACAAACCGGTTTCTCTGCTGCCTGCTCCTCCCCCTCACGTGATACAATAAACTCACATCCCTCCCTCTTGATTTCACCTCATCACCAAACACGGAGGAACCCCGACTCCCATGGGCCTCTCGCTGCCCGGGAACCGCCTCCAGCCAGGAGGATGAAGGATGTCCTCAGTAAAGGTTATTACGGCACGTCGCCTGTGTCATCCAGCAGAAGACAAACCTACAGTCTGATCCTCAGCAGCAGGGAATGTATTCACAAACGATTCTGATGATGTGAGGTCCCTTCCAACACATGAGCGTGTGCTGAGGTGATGATTAGCATTTCTGCACAGCGGAGTGCACTTCATTCTCTCCGTGGGAGGCTTTCTTTGCTGAGGTTTTTTATCAAATCCTAAACCTCCTCTCTTTGTCCTGAGTACTTTCACATCATATAAAATTACTTTATGAGATGACTTCTACTTCCAAGACGGCCCAATAAAAAGCAAACTGGAGCGGGTGATGTATTTTGGTTTTTCTCAGGATCTTCGACGGCTCTCTTAGCAGAAAATTGAACTGCTTTTTAGAAATCCCTTTTTTGTGTCTGCTGGGTTACCTTATGTGGCCGCTGCTGTTGCCGTGGAGAGAGGCAAATAACAGCCAGCTGCTCCAGAGGTGGAGCTGGGCCGGCGTCCAGCAGAGAATGTGTGCAATCGCGTGAACGCCGAGCAGGCAAAACAACACGCGTGCTCAAGGAAAGGCTTGACTCGTGTGATCGGGGGTTAATAAAACCTCACAGCTTGATGGAGGAAACCGTGTTCTGTGCTGAAGGGTTCTACCAATCATATCAGATTATCTGGCCTTGAATCCTGCGTTCTCTGAAAACTACCATCCCAAATGTCCAACGATAACTGCCTCGGAGCGGTTTCCATGGCATTCTAGTTAACGCAATGCAAACCTTAGATGTGATTTTCTTTTTATCCTTTTCTCTGTTTGTCTTTGAGCAAATTAACCTGTCAAAAAAAAGGGGGGGAGTTTGGGGTCGGGGGGGGCAGAGTACAAAGAAAACCTCATTTTATTTGTCACTGATTGAAACCCACGGGGGAAGTCAGCAATTCCACCGCTTTTCTTTCGTGGGCAAAGTGGTGAAAACACAGCTGGAGTCTGGTGAGAACAGCGGCAGTCAGGGTTTGAGTTGCTCCCCGCAGCACTTCACATCTCAAAAGACTTTATTGGAATTGTGCTCAACTGTGAAAGAAATGTCCCCCTCCTTGATGGAAATGGATTTTTGTTTTTTTGGCCTGCTACATTCTTTTTCACACAATTACAGATCTGCTGATAGTTAGTTTTCTTCTCGTGGTGACGCTGGTTCGGGACAAAGACGTCTTGATTTGCAGGTCTGAGCTAAAGGGCATGAGAGACATGAGCTGGCTGAAGGAGTGACAAAAGCTGAGTGGAATTAATCTCCAAAAGAGCTGATCAAAGATCACTTCATATGGATGGAAAACTAAAGCTGCAATATCTTGTGCTTATATATACATATGTGTGTGTGTGCGTGTGCATGTGTGTGTGTGCGTGCATGTACGGCACATGTTTGCATTTTAAATATGCTTCTGCTGTCACCTGCAGGGCAGACTGAGCACGGCACGCCGTCATTAAAAATAGATGCGGCTGAAATGGAGCAAGCGGCTTGTCCTCTGTCATGAATTATGTTTGCATGGATTTCCTCCCACAAATAACATCCAATGGGTTTGTTAATGACAACTCAGCAAAAAGAAGCTAAGCAAAGCCGGCTTTGGGCTTCCAGGGAACAAATTGATAGCAGAGAGCAGCGCACAGTCTCAGTTATGATGCAAAATGCAAAAAGGAAAAGTTTTCACTGCAGAGATTCTGATCAAAATCTATCAACATGATGGGAAAAGAAGAAAATAGAGGCCAGATGTAATATGGAAGGTGTTATATTTGAACTTCCAGCAAGAGTTTGTTTTACTGTGCAGCTCATTTAAATATCTGTAACTGACTGGATACGAAGTAGACTGCTGCTGCTGCCGATGATGATGATGATGATGATGATGATGATGATGATGATGAAACATATCTGAATCCAACCGTTCTGACAGAAACACATTTTCTTGACAGTAAGCGCAACGAATGCAGATAAAACTGCTCTAACTCGATAAGAATAAAGAGTGAGAAGCTTTCATTGCACCTGATTGTGTCACAAAGTTTGATTCCAAACTTTTGTATCCGCCATTTAAAACAAGCGGCGACTGTTTGAGTGAAAAGCAGATTACGAATTACAATTTATCATCATCTTCAGACCTTTGCCTCCAATTAAATCCTGTTCTGATGATGAAATAATTAAGTCCTTTTGAAATGTTGATACATTTCAGATTGCAGGAATGAAACCTTTCCCTTTTTCAAACACATTTATTCGGCGTTTCATTACACAGATAAGCCGAATAATTAACATGTAAAGCTGAGACCTGTTTTTCAGTCACTTTTCTCATTCATCGCCTCCTTTCAAGGGTTTCAAGGTTGATAGCGATTATGTTTGAGTTCAAAAGGGAATCACGATCATGTTGTTGGACTTCAAAGGCTGACGTCAGTCTGTCCTCGAGAGATTCGTGTGAGAACCCACCGGCTCTCAGAGATGAATAAACAAACATATTCCACATTTTCTCCTGCCAAGAACTTCTTGCTGATCCACACATATCATTTACAAAGATGCTGAAGCAGCTTCTAACCTACCGGGCCTGGAACAAGCCACTGTCGGCCCTGAGCACCAGATGAACACAAATCCCACAATATGGAATGGCATCCCAAATACTTTGTTATAACATTAAGAGAAATGTTTCAGTGCCTGCCACAGCTTCCCAGAATCTCGGATTTCCCAGAGCCGGAGCGTCGCCAAGATGTTTGTTACATGGCTTGTATTTTTGTTTCTATCATCGCAAAGGCTGGTATAATGTCCTCCAAAAAGTCCCCAAATCTCATCATTTAGTGAAACATCCTCACAGGTATCCCCAAAGCTGTATTATAAATCATCTCAAAACAGTGCCCCTAAATAGCACCCCAAATATATTGGTTATGATCAAAAATGTGTTATTGTACCCACATGTCTTTCTGTCTCACAGCACCTTAATATTGACAAAAATGTTTCATTTTCAATTTGTCCATCACCCAAAAATCCTCAACATTTTATTTTTTGTTAAATCTGGCATAGTGTCAACCAAATTTCTCAGTTGTTATAATCTCATAAGCATCTTAATCATCTCTTCAAAGCTCCCAGCATTCTGGGATTTGAATTGAGCACTGAACTGTGACAATAAAGGAAATGTTTTCAGGTAATGTGAGGGATGTTTACTCCACCAGGACCAGTTATTATAAGGTGCTTATAGTCCAATCGCTCCAGGACGTCAATCATTGTGTTTCACTCAGATGACAAGTGAATTAAAAAAAAGAGAGCAAGAGAGGTAACTTCAATTCATTCCAGATGTCGGAAAGGTGTAAAGAGAGGAGGCTTCTGAAGCTCTGCAACCATCAGATAAGCAGGTCGGGCGGAGTATACTTGCCCCTTAAAGGAATAGGTCACCCAAAAACAATATAAATAGTATTTAGCACTCAGCTCCCTCGGCTCTCACACGGTCGCATAAAAGGTTTTTCTATCAGATGGTGTCAAGAAAAGCGAAGCACTCGATAAATAAAATCATATCAGTGCCCACAGACTTCGACGGAGGCTGAACAAAGAGATGGGAAAAAAGGTGATACAACGTCTAAAAAAGGTTATTATCCAAGTGCCTTGCATCCATTGGTGGGCTCACGGGAACCCGCACACCTTTTCTTCGCCTCTTGGTGAAAGAAGCGTTGATGGAATATGTCGTATGTGCACACATTCATGCCGTCTTTCGTTTCGGCCTCCGTCGAAGTCTGTTTGCAGTGCTTTCGTTTCTTCGGGTGCTTCGTTCTCCTTGACTGAAAAACGTTGTATGCAACAGTCTAGGGAGGCGAGTAGCACTCTTTATGTCATGTTTTTGGGGTGAACCATTCCTTCAAGCAGCCACTTGATCAGCTCCTACCTTCTGGACTTCTCTGTCACTTACATACAACACCACAGTTTAGTTCTTGAGTTAGTGATGAAGTCTCCACTACTGTCCAGAGGTCAGGAGATAAACACACAGAAAGAAAACGAACTGTAACATGAACAGAAACATTATCTCATCTGTTAACAGTAAATTACTCTTACGCTGTCACCCATCCTCCACCCCCCCCCCCCTCGTACCACATTTATCATCCATTATCCTGTACCCCCTGTATGTACACAGCAGTGGGTTTCTTGGGACAGCACGACGATGAACAGCACGCAGGGAATCCAAACACACCATTAATCTCCGCCTGCCGCGCAGAAAAACAGCCCACACTGCGAGCATTTCCTAAATACGCTCTCCTGCTTATTTAGACGATGCTGTTAAGGCCGTGAGGATGTTGCAAACGACAAGGCCGCCGCGTATTTGCATTAAAAAAAGGAATTGCAAACAGAACAGTTTATTACTGCGGGGAACACAGAGAGACGGGGAGGATGTTTGGAGTCAGTGTGTGGATATTAACAACAGCCCAGTGTGTGTGTGCGTGTGTGTGTGTGTGTGTGTGTGTGTGTGTGTGTGTGTGTGTGTGCGTGTGTGTGTGTGTGTGTGTGTGTGTGTGTGCGTGTAGTATGAATAAATAACTAGAAATAGCAGCGCTCTGTCTCTCTCAATTACAGTCACAGTTGCAGCTTTTATTATTGGCCTGTAAAAGCACCTGTGCTGCCAAAGTGGAAAGAGGGGAAAAAATAATAAATAAATGAAGGATAAAGAGAAACATATGTTGGTAACAGTTTTGAAAAGAATGACCGGAGATCATGCAAAAAGAAAATACACAAGTAGAACATATGTCACAATGTGTATGTGTTGTAATTAAATACATAAGATCTCTCTCTCTAAGTCATAAAGTAGAAATCAAACTCACGAGCAAAGCAGCCTTCTGGACACTGACCAACACACACATGAGGAGCAATCAGATGTGATTGTGTTGGTAATTGGAGAGCAGGTCTGTGAGGCACCGTGGCACAACATGCTTGATTGTGTTTGAATAGCCGCTGATTGATTGCAGCCTCGCCGGAGCCAAGCTGTGCACGCCGTGTGTCCCGTACAAGGAGAAAAGAAACCAACAACTAAAATATTGTTTTCCCACTTCTAAGACCTGACACAATAAGCTTCATCAGGCCCCGACGTTGAGCCCGACCGCAGGGCTGAAATGACTCCAATGAAGAGTCGCCGTTGGAAATACATTTGGAGAATGTGTTTGGCGATGGAAAACGAGCAATGGGTAAAATAAAGCACCACGCTGTGTCAGAACGAACACTCACAGTGTTCACCTCCAACAGTTATTGCAGTTCATCAAAGAAATAAAGTGAGATATTTATTTTCTCTCTGATACGAATCAACGTGTTTCAACAATACTCAAGTGTTGTTTTCTTGATTCAGCTTCTTTCATCAACAGACTCTGAGAAACTTCCCGAAACATTTGCTGCAGTTCGATGACATGTAACAATATCACTCCTTACTGAGAGACGCATTTCAAGAATTCAGGGTGGAAGTTGCTAAAGTGTTTTGGTTTTGATTGTTTTCCTGAGACAGCAACAGAGTATTTAACATGTATGGATGTATATGTTCAGTCAAGCAAAAAGCCACTTGAGGCAGTGATTCACAGTGATTTTACAACAGCTAAGGGCCGTTGTTAAACCTCTCTTAGCTGTTGTAAAATCACTGTGAATCACTGCCTCAAGTGGCTTACTGCTGTTATAAAACGGTTGCTACATATACCTGGCAAGGTTTCATAAAACAAACTCACAGCGACAAAAGGAATGCAATAATTTACGGCTAAAAATCATCTTTCCGCCATTTGACTCTGAATCTGAATCAGAACCGTTTATTGCCAAGCAAGTTTTCACCTGCAAGGAATTTGTCGTGGCGGAAGGTGCATAACATTCAACAATAAACAACAACATTTAACTATCAAAATAACATTTAACGATCAAAAACAGTCAGCACAATAAGATGTGGAATATAGGATACGGAATAAAGTGCACACAAAAACAGATAACAGGACCGTAAACCCAGTGAAGTGTATGAAGTCCCGCGGCGGCGGTGTGTGTGTTTACATCAGTGATGCTTGGTGTCGAGACGCTATTGTTGTTAACCAACACTGTTCCCCGCTGGTGGAGTTTATGGTTTTAAAGTGCCGTCCTTTTTACCTGCCGAGGGAGTTTTCAGCCATTCTACTGGTGGCTGTTTATATACCTCCGAGCCCCAACATCAAGGACAGAGAGGAGGCACTCAGTGAACTTTACAGAGCCATCAGTGAGCAACAGACAGCACACCCAGACGGCATTCTCATCGTTGCTGGAGACTTCAACCATGCTAACCTAAAAACTGTTCTGCCTAAAATATACCAGCATGTTGATTTTCCAACCAGGGAAAACAACAAATTAGACCTAGTCTACACATCGATCAAGGGAGCGTACAAGGCGTCCCCCCTCCCCCACATTGGCCTCTCCGACCACCTCACGGTCTTGCTGAAACCGGCCTACAGAGCAAGGGTAAAGGTTACCAAACCGGTTTCAAAACAGGTACGGGTGTGGCCAGAGGACAGTACAGCTGCACTTCAGGACTGCTTTGGTACCACAGACTGGGACATGTTCAAGCAGGCAGCCACCTACAACCATCACATTAACATTCAAGAATACACAGAGACAGTCACAGGTTACATCACCAAGTGCATTGATGATGTAACTACCACCAGAGCCATCACCATCCGAGCCAACCAGAAGCCATGGCTGACAGGGGAGGTCCGCACACTGCTCAAGGCTCGCGACACCGCCTTCAGAGCTGGAGACCCAGCTGGGCTGGGAGCAGCCAGGGCTGACCTGTGCCGTGGCATCAGGAAAGCTAAACGACTGTACACCAGGAAAATCACAGGACATTTCAAAGACAGCAGGGACTCACGGAGCCTGTGGCAGGGCATTAGGACCATAACGGACTACAAACTACCGCCACAGACCTGTGACAGTCACACCTCCCTGCTTAACAACCTCAATGGCTTCTTTGCACGCTTCGAAGCACAGAACAACACACCTGCGCAGAAAACCACCCCCCCCACCGACGACCAGGCTCTGTGCCTGTCCCCAGCCAGTGTGAGGAGCACACTGCTGAGGATTAATACCCGCAAGGCTGCGGGACCTGACAACATTCCTGGTCGTGTGCTGAGGGACTGCGCAGAGGAGCTCACGGATGTCCTCACCGACATCTTTAACACCTCCCTGAGCCAGGCTGTTGTTCCCACGTGCTTCAAGGAAACCACCATCATTCCTGTGCCGAAGAAGTCATCTCCAGCCTGCTTCAACGACTACCGCCCCGTCGCATTGACTTCTACCATCATGAAGTGTTTCGAAAGGCTGGTCATGAAGCAGATCAAATCCACCCTTCCTCCCTCCCTGGACCCGTTTCAGTTTGCTTACCGAACTAAACGGTCCACAGAGGATGCAATCTCCTCCGCTCTACACCCAGCCCTCACACACCTGGACACTAAGAACTCCTACGTCAGAATGCTGTTCATAGATTTCAGCTCAGCATTCAATACAATCATCCCCCAGCAGCTTGTGTGTAAACTTACAGACCTGGGCCTCAGCCCCTCTCTCTGCAACTGGTTGTTGGACTTCCTCACAGAGAGACCACAAGCTGTTCGGGTCAACAACAACACTTCGAACACACTAACACTGAGTACGGGGGCCCCCCAAGGTTGTGTGCTCAGCCCCCTTCTCTTCACCCTGCTGACCCATGACTGTAAACCCAACTACAGCTCCAACCACATCGTGAAGTTCGCTGACGACACTACCGTGGTAGGTCTCATCAGCCACAACGATGAGACTAACTACAGGAAGGAAGTGAACCAGCTGGTCCGTTGGTGCCAAAATAACAATCTCTTCCTCAATGTGGGGAAAACAAAGGAGATTGTTGTTGACTTCAGGAGAACCCACTCCCAACCCCCCCTCCCTCTGACCATCAATGGTGCTGCTGTGGAACAGGTGAGCAGCACCAAATTCCTGGGTGTGACAATCACAGATGACCTCACCTGGAACAGCAACACCACTGCACTGGCAAAGAAGGCCCAGCAACGCCTGTACTTCATCAGGAAGCTCAAGCGAGCAGGAGCCCCCCCCCCCATCATGCTCTCATTCTACCGAGGCGCCACTGAGAGCATCCTCAGCAGCTGCATCACGCTGTGGTTCGGAAGCTGCACCGCCTCCAACCGCAAGAGCCTGCAGCGCATTGTGAACTCTGCCCAGAGGATCATCGGAGTCTCACTCCCTACACTACAGGACATTTACAACACCCGCCTCACCCGCAAAGCACTCGGCATTGCGGGTGACCCCACCCACCCCTCCAACAGCCTCTTCAGCCTCCTGCCTTCAGGGAGAAGGTTCCGCAGTCTCCGTTCGAGCTCTACCCGGCTGAGGAACAGCTTCTTCCACCAGGCGGTCAGGATGCTGAACTCTCTCCCTCCCTCTCTCCTCTCGCTCCCCCTCTCTCCCCCCCTGCCATCTCTCCCCTGACCTCTCTACCCTCCCCCTCACCCACCTTTCCCCTCTGCCTCAAATGGAACATACCAGGACATCTACTCCCCCTCACACCCCTTCCCTCATCCAGCACCAGTCACTTTTTATCAGCACCAGTCACTTTTTATCAGCACCAGTCACTTTTTATCAGCACCAGTCACTTTTTATTCTCTGCTGCTACTTGTTTAATCCTTTATCTAGGCCCTTATGTTCTTAACTTTATTCTATTTTATTCTATTATATGTTATATGTTCATGTCTATATTACACTGTGGGACTGCGAGAAACGGCATTTCGAAATTTCTGTATGCATAACACATGTGGAAACTTTGACAATAAAGTGAACTTTGAACTTTGAACTTGAACTGAATGTTAAAAGTGACGAGTGTGTAGAGTAAGTAGAGAGACAGGGATGTGCAGGGGAGAGACCAGAAGGAAAGACACCAGAAGGAAATGTCCTGGGGATGCCAGAGTCAGTGGACCCGGGCTCTGTTCATGAGCCCGACTGCCGACGGGAAGAAACTGTTTGTGTGGCGTGAGGTCTTGGTTCTGATGGACCGCAGCCTCCTGCCAGATGGGAGGGGCACAAACAGATCATGTCCAGGGTGAGAGGGGTCGGCAACAATCTTTCGTGCTCGCTTCAGGGTCCTTGAAGCGAACGGGTCCTGGAGGGACGGCAGATTGCAGCCAACCACCCTCTCAGCAGAGCGAATGATGCGCTGCAGCCTGCCCTTGTCCTTGGCAGTGGCTGCAGCGTACCAGACCGTGATGGAGGAGCAGAGGATGGACTCAATGATGGCTGTGTAGAAATGCACCAGCATTGTCTTTGACAGGTTGAATTTCTTTAGCTGCCTCAGGAAGTACATCCTCTGCTGAGCCTTCTTGGTGATGGAGCTGATGTTCAGCTCTCACAGTGAATTATGGAACAGTGAATAAAGATACCCGGCTTCACAGGAACAGTGTTGTTCATTAATTTCATTGTCTTTTAGCACGCTATCGTGAAGCTATCCACCAGTGTTGGGAAAATAACTCAGGAAGTGTATTGTGTCATTCTTTCCTTATTTCTCCTTAAAAGAAAACTGAACGCACTTTTTCCTCTTTCTTTTACTTTTATTTTTCTATTCACAATCTAACAAGCATGTGGACAGTTAGTGGCGTTAGTGGTTCGTATGATATCGATGTAAACAAAGCAGGATTTAAAATAACAAAGTCGCAACTGAAATTCATTCCCAACGCCGGTCAGGACGCAAGGCCCGACAATAAATTCAAACATACCTTTGCTTTCAAGAAAACTCCACAGCGTACCTTTAACGCAGTAAACTAATGACACTTTAGTATTTGAAAAAAACATTATTAGAGGACTTTCCCCCTATTAGAGACACTGGTGAATATGTTTTTTGGTGGAGAATGAGGAGATGAATGAAGATAAGTGCAGGATTCCTGAGGCGCTGACTGGACAGGACTTTGAGCCGAGTCACATTTTGGAACAGAAAGCAGTCGACAGAGAAGTGGAGTGTGTCAAGGAAACAGTGAAATGACAGCTGAACGCAGTAAAGAGCCGGTTAGAAGTCTGACAGCGACAGTATAATGGTTAAATCAGATGGGTTAGGGTAGTGGGAACCGTAGTGGATCCTCAGATGACAGCGCAGGAAATAAGCATAACTATGTTAAGAGCATCCACACGAAAAGTATTTCTCTGGATGAACTTTAACTGAGCTTTTAAACTTCCACTTCGACGGTTGAATATGAGACAAAATTTCAGTGACAACACAACAGATGTTTTTGCTGGACTGGGACGTTGGAGGACAGGGTCACGGGTTTGAATCCAACACCCAGCTGCTGCAGTGGAGATACTGCTGGCCACCAGTGCCGGGGAACTCCCAGTTGTGGTTGTGTGTTGAGCACATGAATAAAAAACAGCATGCATGCTCCATAAACCTGCTGCCTGAATGCATAAAGGTGAAGAAACACAGAAAAGGCATCATTTATCCAGCTAACAGGAGACAAGTTAAAAACCATGTGTCTCAGTCGCGATAAAGGCAACACAAACCCCTTAATACCAATAAAGGAAGTATTTTCTCACTTTTGCCCAGCAACAAAGTCTTCAGCCCTGACTCAGCGAGTTGGAATGCGTCCAGCTCCGCTTGAAAAGTGAGTTTCACATGATTGACCTTGAAATAGAACAAGACAGCCATAAAGAGCTCTGCTGCACCGTTGGATGAGGGCTCATGTCTCCAGTTTTGATGAATGTTTTATTTTAAAGGGACTGAGAGGGGATTAGAAAATGGACCAGGCAGAAGTCTGACTGGATTTGTTTGCCTTGGCCATCAACTGAAAAGTGTAACCTCTGTTTTCTCCCAGACAAAAATCCACTTTCATACCAACGAATGGCTGATTTTAAGGACTCGATGCTATCAAAGAAAAGCTGTAAAAGTCCAAGACCAAATGCCTTTCTGTGACATTTCAGGAGGGCGATTACACCTGGTAAAGCAATTGAAAGCCTTGAGGGATCATTGAGCATCAAATGATTCTGGACCAGGATTTCATTTTTCCATGCTTAAGGCACTTTGAGGGAAGCTTTTACACAGCACGTCCTCCCCGCGCTTCACTGTCCAGCCCGTCCTACTGTCAATAGAGAGGTGATGGGTCTGACTGACCTTGGCGTGCTGTGGTTTGTCTCGTCACAGAGCGGGAGTCCAAATCAATGTCTCCCAGAGAAAACAAGACCCCCAGGAATCCACACACACACACACACACACACACACACACACCATCTTCCACCCCGGTCACCTTCTCCACTCCACCACTGTGACATTAGGATGACAGCAGCACCAACATAGGAGAAGGAAATCCACAGAGAGATGAGAGGCATGAGAATGGAAGGTCTGGTGATTAGCACAGGTCTCACAGCCCCACCTTGTGTTCGAAGGCAGGAAGTGACACATACACACAAACACACACAGAGTAATGCAATCCCTGTAGTTGGTTGGTCAGTTGCCGAATATAGAGCAACACAGAGGGTAAGTGGAATATTCATTTTGGTTATTACAGCTGACAGTCATAACACATTTTTCTAATTTTTTGTCATGTTTTATTTTGTTCTCATTTATTTGGGAAGGTGGTCCTGGAATTATTTTAACCTTAATCTGTATAACCAAATTCCTCCAATTACCAAATGGTGAACATGGTAAATATGACCTGCTAAACATCATCATGTTAAAAGAGTTCGCCACCAATTCAGCATTTCACTCTTAAAACATTGTCAGACTCACATCGGACAGTTTTTTGTAAATAATCTAAATCGATGCAGTAGAACCAGAGACATGAACCTTTTTATTACACATATTCTTCTTCCTTGTCAAAATCTGGCAACATCGATCAGAGTGCAACTTCACCACCAACAGCTCGGTTGGAAATGCAGGTGTTTAATGCCAGTAGCTGCTAATGTAGCCTCGAGCTGTTAGCCTCAAGCAGAGAAGAGGACCGGCCCTCAGAGGTCTGGTAAGCTTGCTTCTTTCTAACGCCAAACCTCCAGAATATTTTCATTTTCAAACTTGTTTTCTGCAACAACTGATGCTGACCCAAGTGACATCACTTGAGGCGATTTATCAGACTTCACACAGCTCCCTCTGGAGCCACAAAAGGCTTTATACAACGCAGTAGTTTTCCCCAAAGACCTGTAAATAGACTTTGATGTGTAAAATCCCTTTTATGACGACTACGTTTACATGCTCATATCCCGCTATTATTCCAAATATGACAATATTCCGAATTTCTCATGGGTCATTGAAAAAATCATATTCCGTTTGGATATTCGGAATTAGGTCTCATTCCAAATGGAGCATTTTCTGATTAAAACATGTGGGATATGTAGACATTATTCAGGTTTTAGGAGCTTTTATAAAACGGGTTTTTTTACGACACTTTACGACGCACAGCCTCTTTCCTGTTTACGTCCAGCTCTGTACATGAGACACAAACCAATTCAACAAAAGTTTGCAAAGTTGGAGTAGAGATGCACGCTTAAAGGAACAGCTCACATTTCTGGTCGGAATAGGGAACCACACCCACTTAAAAGCATCATGAAGGACACGGGTAGCTTTTGGGATATGCACAAGTAAGGACGCGATGAGCTCCTCAATGGTACCAGATGGTAAGATGGTAACGTAGCCGTTAGACGTACACGTTGTGGGATCCTTTTACAGGAATCGGAATATGCACGACTGCATGTTAACGGGAATATTCGTGGAAAATACTTTTTCATTAATCATCTAAACAGCTTATTAGAAATATTGTCTTTTTCAGAATAAGAGCTATTTGGTGCCTGTAAACGTCATTGTGAACATGTTAGCATGCCGACATTAGCATCTTGCTCACAGTACAGCCTCACGGCTGTAGACTCTTTGTCTTGTTTTCTTCTGCCGGCTCCTAAAGCTGATCATATCATTGGTTTTTAAATGTGCCATTAAACAGCAAACAGTTAGCTTTTCACATCACAGCCTGGAAATTTGATTGCATGCTGCTGTGCAGAACAGAGGATGAGATCATGGTGAATCAGCAGTACAGCAGAGCGGATGAATTGTGCTCTTGGCATGAAAAACATTACAGTCAGCGTGCTGATGTGGAACAGATTCATTTTTATATGAATAGAGTGGTCTCACCGACGTCACGATCTCCTTAGTTACGAGGTCTGTCCGCCATGTTGGAGTACATACAGATCCTACATGGCGGCGAGTAAACAAGGAAGTGCGGCGAAAATACCATACTTTGCATCACTGGATAGTGCATCAAAGGTTCGCTACCTGGCCAAATTGAAGGTTATTGGTAACTTGGATCCCTATACGATGAGTGCAGATGGTTTCAGTGCCGATCCTACTTATCTTCCATCGGTAAACTACGCCAACATCTACACGTATCTCGTGAACACCCCCAGTCCTTACACAAGTAGAATATGGGATGTGTGGTTCTATAAAATGGTATAGAATTTGCAGGGTTGAGAAGTCCGGCAGTCCAGTATAATATCTCACTTTTTCATCATTATTTTCGAAAAATTCTGAATCAAACATGGATCGTTCATCGGAAAGTTCCTTTTTCAAATTCTGATTTCCCGAGAGTCATATCAAGCAATGCTGAGGCTGCATCTATGTGTTTCGCCTGTTGTGCCACTGTGGGACTATGAGCCGTACTTTAACCTGTTTCCAATTTGTACTCCTAAGTGAGTCATCCTGGCACCATCTTATCTTGAATTACATGCTTGTTTCTTATTATTGTTGGCTTAAAATCTGCTCAAAAGTCAACAGCACATGAATCGATCATTCATGCACATTATTACCGATGGATTTCATTTGCCCTGTTTCTCCCCCCCCCCCCCCCGTCTCTTTAGCCACAACGTCTGTGTCTAATCTAAATAACACAATGTCACCCCACTCAAGCATACTTAACGCTTATCCATCCAATCTGCAGGCAGGTCCCATAACAAGGATCTGCCACGGGACTCACGGCCTATTGCTTCTGGATTGGAGCAGGGGTGACCGTGGAGGGGGAAGAAGGGGGGGCCCAGCGAACACGGAGGACCAGGTTTTGGATTGTTATTGGGGTTAAACTTTATCCACAGGATTTCCATCACAAAAGCCTCCTCAGCAGCGAGCAGACGTGACATTGGGGCCTGCCAGGGACAAACAGAGGAAGTGAATTCACTGAAGCGTCCCCCCATTCACGTGCAGGCCTTATAGGTCGCTGTCTATCACACCGAGTGCCCGACCCCTCGCCCCACCTCCTCCTCCTCTTACACCGGCCAGAGTCCCCTTTATTATGCTGATCTAATGACTGTGGAGGGTAATCCAAAAGACCTTCATTAGAATGAGGGTGTCGCGTTACACACTCAGCCAGATCTGAACTGACACTGGACGCCATACCTGCCAACTTGGGTGAGCTTCAAAGGCAACAGAAGTAGCAGAAGCTTTTCTTCTTTTTATGATGCATCGATTCATTTATTTCGATCTCACAGTTGGCAAATTCCTTTATCGCTGAAACACCTCCAGAGATGCAAAGAGCGATCAATACAATGCCCACACAGACAGAAAGCAGCAGCAGCAGCGATGACATGATGCCGGAAGGCCACTTTGCAGAAGATGTCTTTTCTGTAAGTATGTATCGATAGGCTGGGTAATAACGCAGAGGAGATTAATATCTCAGTGGGAACAGGTGTGACAACAGTGTTGTGGTTGCACAAATATTTGATGATAAATTGGATAGCACTTGAATGCCACGTCAGTCAAAGACATTGTGTTCTTGGATGCTCAGTATGCTTCCAAGTATCTCACTTTAAAGGGCCAGTGTAAGGGGGGAGCTAACAGTAGTCTTTAGTGTATAATCACCTGAAAATAGGAGTCTTTGTGTTTTCGTTCCCTTAGAATGAGACATTTATATCTGCATACAGAGCGGGTGTTCTTAACAGAGACCACCATGTTTCTACGTCGTCGTCCAACACGCTTGGAACACGGCAGAAGTTTCAGCCGGTTGCAATCTGCAACCTCACCGTCAGATGCCGCCAAATCCGAAACACTGGCCCTTTAAGACCGGAGTTTGCTTGATACATGAAGTTGCTTGATGTGTTATACAGCCACGTGATGATTGTAAAATGGTGAATACCTTGTGACAGTATTTCCTTGTGTTGCATTTTCGTGAACTCGAAGTTCAAATCCAGAACACTTTCACACATCCACACACCTGACCGAGGGGCCGTTCTGGAAGTTACAAAACTTGCCTGAAAGGTGTAGAGGGGGAGGGAGTTTCCAGACACGTTTCGATGATCTCATTTGTTTGAAGCACACTGACCCCCTTTCGCAATGTTTGTACAACCAAGTGCAACACCGAGGAGAGACCGTCTGAAACTGCTATCCCTGTTTGTGCAACAGGACTACAAAGACACGCAAAAGACACCGGGGACACCGCGTGGTGCCGATTGCGCAATCTTCAAGTGTGGCCATTTTGGAAAGACAAATACTTTTGCATTCAAGAAATAATATTTTGGTCGGTCAGTCCACCACTTTGATCCAGACTGAAATATCAACAAACAACAACTAACTATTTGATGGATTACCATTCAATGTTATCCAGACATTCATGTTCCCCAGAGGATGTATCCTAATTACGTTGCCGATCCCCTGGCTTTTCCTCTAGTGCCACCAGGAAGTTGATATTTGGGCTTTTTAATTGAAATACCTCAACAACTATGGGATGGATTGCTGTGACATTTGGGAGAGACATGTATGAACTGTAATAACGTTTATCCCGACTTAATCAAAAGCCTTCATCGGGTCAAAATTTTAATTTGCCCGATGCTAAAAATAACATTCCCATCAGCCTCAGCTGTACTTTCTATTTAGTGCTAACGAGTGAGTGATAGTATGCCTACATGCCAAACTAAGGTTGTGAACATGATAAATATTAAACATGCTAAAAAATCAACATGCTAGCGTTATATTTGCAAGCATGTTGATGTTAGCATTTAGCTCAAAGCCCCACTGTGCCCACACAGCCTCACAGAGCTGCTAGCATGGCTGCAGACTCTGCGTCTTGCTTAATTAATAGTGAGCGCATTGCACTTCTTAACTTAGTGTTCTCTCAGTGCTGCAGCTAGACCTCATCAGCCCAACAGACCCTTTGGTGGGTCCATTATTACGAGCTCATGCTGTGCAAACAGGGATTGCTGCAACCCAGAGCATAGTTGTTGATTCTAGTCTGGAGCCCAAGGTTTCCCAGAATACCAAATATGTAATTCTGAATTACAGGGGAAATGTTATAATGGTGCAGTAGACATCTAAAAGATTGCAAGCAATGCAATGCTGCAGGCATAGAATTAACAGTAAGTGTAATACGGCATCAGGATAAGAATATAAATCCAGAATTTCCATATATGATATCATTTCTGAGTAACAGTGAGGAAAAAATGTTGTATTTGAGTTTTAATTTTTTGACATTTATGAGACATTTATTGGAATATTAGGTGACATTTCTCAGCCTCTGACAGATGTCTTTGTCATGTTGAATCAGAGAAGAGTGGGGATGAACGATATATAAAGCTTTAAGGGCAGAGCTGGATTATTAGCAACGTGAGTAACTGCCCCCAGGCTCCAGACCCCAAAGGCCTCGTATTCATCGTGTGTCAGTTGGTTTGGATGAATTGCCAATTTGTTTCGGAATGTGCAGCACCACATCATAACATCAACTCAAATGATTGAGGGTCTCAAAGCGGATCCTGCATTAATACATGTCCTGTTTATTTGTATTGATATGTACATGTTGCATTATCACAAGCAAAATTGTGTTTAACCTAATTACCATGAACATAAAAAGGGTCAGTAGGGGCCCACAGCAATTGTCTGCCGTGGGGCCTCTTGTGAGCCATGTGTATGGGTCAAGCTAAATGAGTCACGTTCATGATCAAGAGAGAAGCCACAGTTTAGCGAAATAAAACACAGGCTTTGTATGCCTCTGTGTTAGCGACCGCTGGGTCTGGATGTTTTCTGCTTTAGGTTTGTCCGTCCTTCTGTCCGCCTGTTCATTCTTGTGAATGTGATATCTCAGGAACACCTCGAGCTAATTTCTTCAAATACGTCACAAACGTCCACCTGGACTCAAGAATGAACTGATTTGAAGAACGTGGTGACGTCACGTCCCTCCCGTTCTCCTGAACGCGATATCTCAGGAACCAGCAGGAGCGGATTTCTTCCAATTTGGCCCAAACGCTCACTCAAGTTTGAAATGATTAAAATTCCGTGGTCCAAGATGACATGAATTCATACCTTTCATATGACAGTTTTGACACAAATGTCTAATAGTCTAATGTCACAGTGAATAAATGCGTTTGTTGAGCTGGATCAAGAGATCTGTGAGGACACAGCGTGAGCATCGACTACAAACTCCTTCAAAGTTGTAAAAGGAAATTCAAGGCTTGAAAACTCTTTAAGAAACCACTAATGTTCCTTTTTCTACTTGTCACACTGGATGATTTTCTCATCCAGCACCAGATCTTTTTCTTATCTAAAAATCTGGCTTTTATTTCGTATAGCGCCCCATTATTCTGGGGTCGGTATAGTTGTTCCTGGCTACTGCTGGCTGTTTTATTTTAGTGTTACGCTCATTGTATTTCCCTTGAAATGCTGTCATTCATTTACTGTGTGAAAGATGTAATGACGAATGCACCCTTCTCAGCACAGTCTGGATTTTATTTGACAGAAATCAAATTATGAATCATTATTATTATTAATACATAACCTTTTGTAAAAGTCAGAAACTATATTTTGACATTACAAATACAAATAAATCTCCAAAGTTAAAACCTGTCGCTGCCACACGCTCTCAGGCTCTGCAGCAAAGGAAAGAAACGTTTGTGCATTTCACAGTGAAAATAAACAGCCACTAAACCCCTCAACCCACTAAATCTCTATGCAAACAAAGCCAGAGAGCGTGCTTCAATCACACACTGGGCCTGTATGTGTTTTATTGATCCTCACACAATCAACCCACGGGGGGGGGGGGGGGGGGGACTGTGAACCGTATTGGATCATCATTATTTATTCATTTCCCTTCATTTGAGGAAATTCTGCGCAAAATATGCACAAGTGTAATTAACTGAGATGTCACACGGGAGGAGTAGGTTTCACATCGAGTGCTGGTTTGAAGCCAGTTATTGGACAGTTTATACCTCGTAGTTTACGACTGAGATTCCCCTCAGGCGTTACAGATCTCAGAGGACTGACTCTTGAGAAAGCAGAAGAAAAGAACTGTGGTTCCAGGAAGCCATTACCTCTGACTATAGGGTTATTAATCCAGACAATAACGGCTTTAGCTCTCAGCTACTCGTGTTTTACATTTACAGTGTGGGCTTTCAGAGGGAGTTATACGAGGATTGTGCAGGCTTTGGTGTTTTACTAGAAGACAATTTGAGTAACAATGAGTGGTAACAGTGGAAACTATTTATTCATGCTCACAAGTGGTGGAGGAAGAATTCAGATCCTTTATTTAAAGTAAGCAAGATAAGATAAAACTGTATTTATCTCGGAGGGAAATTGCCGTGCAGATTTCAAATCTAAAAGTTCAAGATGACAATAACAATAAGGTGCAAATCCAAAATATTTACAAAATATACAATGTCAAAATCAGGTTAACAGTTTGGATCATAGAATATAAACAGATTAACGGCAGGGATTGGTCTGGGATTAATGCAGAACAAGGGTGTTTGCCATATAAACTACTTTATTGTCTGCATTAATTAATTAATTGATTAATAAATGAAGATGGTAGGGCCATGTGCTGAAAAGTCTACATTTCTAAATATTCATGACTGTAACTGGATTTTAAATGACTCATGTTTGGAAATTGAATTCATAGGAATGTAGAAAACTGCAAACGGCCTTCATCACAAATACAGAAACGTCTTTGTTACTTGGCACAAACCAGGAAAATAAACACAGATTTTAAACAGGACTATTAGGCCTCGTATGGCTTTTACACCTAAGCTGTCATTTTATTTCATAGTAAGATATGCGTCTAGCAATTCACCAGTAAAGTGGTGTGTGGATATGCTGGAACTGAAATTAGATGACAGAAGAGTGTAATTATAAACACATCACTACACATACTAGGAGTCATCTAATGGGAAGAGTAACGGCTGCAAACTGGATCTATTCCCGTGTGTTTTTTTCTTAAACATAACTGCCTTGTGGTTGTGTGACGAAGTGTGGATGTGAACTCTGGTGTTGGAGACAGAATAAGTGTTTTAGTGCTTTGTGGGTGTTTGGCTGAGTGTTTGCACAGTTTCGCAGCGAGTGAGATCCCATTAACTTAAAATATTCCATGAAAGTGCTGCGACAGCACAGTGTTGTTTGAACTACAAGAGAATCGTTGAACAAAGTATTTAATTCATGCGTTGACTTTTCCTGCTACGGTTGGAGATATTTCTTGGTTTGGGGACGTTCAGCTCACCAGCCTCTAGTTTCTGCCTGGTGAACAGCCTCTGG